>NC_034593.1:35675889-35727369 GCF_900095145.1 Mus pahari
TCTTGGCTGTGCATGGAGTTGCGGGGGGAGGGGTAGGAGTGACAGTTGCCAGAGGGTCATCTGTAGTTTTGCCATGCAGTCGGTTCAGTATAGAACATATGGTGGATGGTGGTGTTTGATGTCTGACTGGTCAGGCTTAGTGACTGGATAATTATGGTGAATGTTGATGGTGAAGAGCAGGTAGCTCTTACTGAATGCCAGGCCTCTGGCATTGTGTCCTCCTTCCCTAGCAGCTAGTTCATGGTAAGTGCACTGGGGCCCCTCCCCTGTAATACTCTGGTCTGGGGGTGGGGTGGCATCTTTTCTCCCACGCAGCGAGGGCCACCTGTGATAGCTTTCCATGTCCTGACTCTTGCTTACAACAGGGACTAGGGCTGTTCAGTGCCCACCTCTCAGCCTCTCCAGCTTGCAGGCCTGATGGGATTTTGGCAGGTGGAGGAGAGGCAGCTGCAGACGTCAGCATAGGGCCACCGTACCAGCCACAGGAATAGCTGGGGCCTGCTGCTGCTGGCTTCTGAGTCTGTAGCCCATTGCTTTGTTTTTGGCCTGGCCCAGGGGAACAACAGTGTGGTATTTACAGTTGGGGATGGATGGGCCTTTTCTGTGCCAGGTGCCAGCCCTCGCCTGTTGCTGGCACTGTTGGTCTTTCTCCAGCCGCCCTGGAGGCCCATCCCTGCAGTTGGGCGAAATACTGATAGGGAGTTTTTAGGCAATGTCTGGAATTGCTAGGCTCTGGGGACTGGTAGCCTAGCCCGACTCTGAAGTCACACCCTGTGCCTGGGTGTGTCTGGGGAGGCAGGCCCTTAATTCCCACTTCTTTCCACCAGCAAAAGTTGGGAAGAGGGTCCACCAGTTAGTTTCATTATTTCCAAAGGTTTCATTTTATCTGCAGAGACTTATTGGAATAAAACTTCCCTTTTGGGGCAGGAATATTATTGGTTGTCTGAGGCTAATTATAGCTCTGATCTATATCCTTACGCACTTCCCCTATAAAAGTGAGAAAAACTAAATAGTACTTAAGGAATACTGTCAAACCATATGCTTTTCAGAAGGTGGAGTGAGTTGGACCATAGAGGTTGGCCGAGCAAGGCTGCAAGAGCTGAGGCAGATGGCGGCTCCTTCCCTGGGTACACAACGGGTTGGTCAGGTGCTGTTTGTGTGATTTCAGTTGGAGATTTATGTGGTACTTTATTTGCCCGGGGCAGTGTGTTAGGTGAGCATCCTGATGTTGTGACACTGGTCCATGGCACTCAGTGTTGCTGACCTTGTGTTACATAGTAAGATTTTTTTAGTTCGAAGAGCTGAAGCATGACATGGGAGTCACCTCTGGGGTGGCCGGGAGAGGCTTGGCGCTTGCATAGACGGGGCCGCTGCCTGCTGTGATAATGGAGTCTGTTGTATCTGTCCTCATGGAAGTAAACAACAACAACAACAACAATCTCTTTTTCCCTCATTCTTTTCAGTGTTTGAGATAGTTTAATAAAACTTCCTTTTTTTCAAAGATCTATTTATTTTATGGATGTGAGTACACTGAAGCTGTACAGATGGTTGTGAGCCTTCATGTGGTTGTTGGGAATTGAAATTTTTAGGACCTCTACTCCAGTCAACCCTGCTCATTCAGTCCCTGCTTGCTCTGGCCCAAAGATAAATACACTGTAGCTGACTTCAGACTCACCAAAAGAGGGTATCAGATCTCATTATGGGTGGTTATGAGCCATCATGTGGTTGCTGGGATTTGAACTCAGGACCTTCGGGAGAGCAGTCAGTGCTCTTACTTGCTGAGTCATCTCGCCAGCCCAACAAAACTATTCTTACTTGAGTACTGTATACATATGAAGTTTTAAGTCCAATTTGTCAGTAGAAGGAACTTCTACTGTTTAGTTTCAGGTAACATTCTTACTTGTGAATAGCCATCGTTTTAGACATTATTGCCAAGATTGCTACTTCTCTGCTGACCACAAGAGATGGAAACAAAAGTTAGTGTACTTCCTGTATCTTTATTTTGAGACAGGGTCCCACAAACTCTGTCTAGTGGAGGATGATCTTGAACTCCTGACCCTCCTGACTCTGCCTCCCACGTGCTGTGATGATGGGTGTGGTTCCTGATGGTACAATTTGTCCCCAGTTGTCAGCAGTTCGGACACAAGAGTAAAGGGGAAACTGGCTCCACGTTGTCACCATACAATTTTTGGCAGATGCTGGTCTTTGCTATAACATGAGTTACTTATAGACGTTGAGACCGCTCACTTCCCATTTGACACTCCTCCTGCTAAAAAAGTATTTTATGCTATAATTTAATCAATGAGGGATGTAAATAATTACTATTCCTGTTACTAGGTTTTTTGAGGTTGGATCTTGCTACATCACCCATGCTGACCTCTAGCTTCGGATCCTCCTCCTCCTGTCTCCCTTGTTGCCAGGGTAGCAGAGGCACATCTGCGTACTCAGCTGGGAATATCATAGGAGCATCCTGATGATGCCCTCCCAGCCTGTAGAGGATGGCGTTGGGAAGGGCGCTGCTGTGATACCAGCCAGGCAGTGGCTTGAGTCCTTTTGACTTTTAGAAGGTGTCATGGATGGGCAAGCATTCCACGAGAGAGCAGTGGCCCCACAGTGCTACTGAATGGTGCCTCATTGTTTTGGGAGCTCAGAAGCATCTTTGTACTAGGTAAAGCAGGAGTGCGTTCCTACGCCCACCGGCTTCAGCTCTAGGTGTGCTGTGGTGGTTTCCCTTACAGCAGCACCCAGTGACCCCCCACCCCCCACCCCAATGACATTTTTAAGGAGAAAAATCATCTGCTATTCAAAATTCTACTTACTGAGAATTTTCTGTGTGTGTGCAGACTGGTTTGAACTCCTCTGAATTCTGAACGTCATATCTGCATGTTCTCTGTGAAGTAGTGACTCCCTGTTGCTGGGGGGTCTCATGACTTCTGTTCTGCTTGTTCATTGGGGTCCCCATCCAGCCTAGGATTTTCTTGTCTCACCAGTGGAAGGGGGCTGGAGGTTTTCATAACTGTGAATGGTGCTTCTTAGTGGTGATAGCTTTCTCATGGCTTCGTCATGGATAATTTATGTACAGCAAGCTGCACATGTTTAAGTGTATGCTCTGAGAGGTTTAGCCGTGTTTGCATGGATTATGTCATCAAAATCAAAATAACATGTCCATCCAACTTTGCCCCAGGCAGCCACTGAGCTGCTGTCGGGACAGATCAGTCTTTATCTCCCTGACCTGTGCATCCGTGCAGTGCACCTTTGCCTTCTCTGGCTCCTTGGATTCCTTCACTGAGTGTTTTTATCTCAGAATTTATCCCTGTTACTTCCCACCCATCTGTTTATAATGTGGTCCTTTTTACTGCTGGCGAGTGCTTCATTGAAGGGATGTGTCATGGTTTATTCACCCTTTACAGTCTGGTGGGGGAGTTGTAGGCTGTTCTTAGGTTTATTATTTTTAATTTTTAGGATCTCATATTTCATATCATCACTTTCCCTTTCTGTTTCCTTCCTCCAAACCTTCATTGTGCCCGTGCTCCCTGCTGCCTCTCACATCCATGGCCTCCTTCTCTTTGGTTTATAGTCAGTAAATGTTTCGGTTTTATGCCTATTTTATATATCTATGTCAGGGTTGTGGGAGGGAAGGTGTAAGAAGCCTCTGGCTGGCAGAGTCCTCTACGGACTTCACCCAGCCACTTCCTTCTCAGTGACGAGCAGCCTCATTCCAAGTGTGCTCACACGCTTTCGAGAGTGCGCACAGGCACGCGGGCGCGAGTGTGTGGTATTCCCATGCATTGTGAGGCTAAGGACCATCATTGCTTGGAGTTGGCACTGGAAACCTCGGGTCTGAAGACTGCTGGGCAGGCACTGTGCACTAGGCTGCACCCTAGCCCTACTTCCTTCTGAATCCAGAGGATCTTCTGGTGTGGTCACAGGGGTGGCACGAGTCACCTACAAGGCTGTGGAGCCTCATTCCACAGGAGTGATGTCAGCCAGATGATCTAGTACTGGGCCTCAGAATTGGTATTCAAGGGTAGCTCAGAGCCCTTCCTTCTCAGAGCCCTCTCACAGTCCCTGTTGGCTGTGGATAAGAATTGGATGAGAGGCATATGTGCAGGAGCTGTGTCTTAAGTTTGTTGATGTGTCTGTCTGCTGATTCTGGGCCAGTAAAGGCTTGAGTGACAGGGGGCTTCACTGTCAAATTGATGGCTCTCTTAGACTTTGCTTTTTAACATCTTGGAGTTGTGTCACTTTCTGAGAAGTGACATGGTTCAGTGCCCGGGCGCTGTAGTGACAGACAGGAGGCTGACGTGAGTTATCAGTAAGTTAGGGGAGAAGTGAAGCTGGTTGGGAATGCTGTTTCCATCCGCCTGCAGTTGTGTGCCTGCAGAGAGGCCACTGTCGCTGGCCACACACATGAGAAGGGGGCAGCGGCAGGGAGGGATAGGCAGGAGGAGGAGCTAGGGGTTTGAGGCATTGGAAGGTTGGCGTAGGACTTGGCGATTGACTGGCTGATTGACTGGCTGCTTTCTGAGGAGGAAGGGGGGGAGTCTGACTGACCTGTGGGTTTCTGACATCAGTAGAAAAGGCCGTGGGACTCATCTCAGGCTGGGAGAGGTGGAAGTGAGCATGTTCACGCAGAGCACGGAGCTTGGGTATTATGCTCAGAGTTGACAGATTTTAGAGTGGCTCGGAAGTTGATGTCTACCACCAAGGAGATGCTGGGTCTGCAGCGAGCAGAGAACACTTAGTCTCCCCTGGGTTCTGGTTAGAGACGCAGCTACTTCGGAACTGCTTGGAAATGGAGAGACCCTGAGAATAAAGGCCTCAGGAAGCAAGGCAGTGTGGCTTGAAGGGGACATTTCAGGCAGGGGAGCTCAGTGCTACAGAGAAGTTTCAGGCCTGGTGACACTTAGGATTTGGGGTTTCCTGGTGAACAGCCACAGGAGGGCACCTCGGAAGACAGGTGTGGTGGGCGATGTTAAAGCTGTGTGGAGGTTTCTGCTTTTTCCGTGCCTTGTGGAGGCAAGTGTTTTGGGCAGGACCTTAGGTTGAGCCCGGTGATCCTGGCTGAAAACTTCCGGGATGATCCCTAGTTCATGTACCAGTGTGGGTCTGTGAGCATCTTAGCGCAGCTCGGAGCCTGGGTTATGCTGCAGGCTCTCTTGCCTCGCTGTACAGGCAGAGCACCCTGCACACTGGAGCGGACAGTGATCACCTTAGGCCTGTTTGGAAAATGACTGGAAGGAAGGAACCCTGTCGGAGCCAGGGTGATGGCATTGCAGGTTCTCCTCCATCGCTGGACCTCAGTGGCCTGTGCTGTTCTGTTTGTTTTGTGTGCTGTGTGAGGATGATTAGACAGATGTGGAGACCAAAGGTTGATGATGGACTGACTGCCTTCTCCTTTGTCTTCTGTCTGACTTTCCGAGACAAGGCCTTTCTTTCACAGACCCCTTATGGTCAGAGTCCTGTCGTCACCCTGCCAGCTCTTTACTTGGATGCTGGGGACCTGAACTCTGGTCCTCAGGCTTGTGCAGCTAGCGGCACATTGCCGCTCAAATACTGAGCCTGTATTTTTTTTAATGGTTCCTGTTTGGATATTTGTTTCCTCAGGCTTGTCAACGACATGGTCCCAGCATTCTCGATCCCAGCATGGGAGGAGTGGTACCTGCTCTAGACCTGAAGATCGAAAGCCTTCTGAGGTACTTCTGAATGCTTGCTTGCCTTGATCATGTGTGCTGTACGTAAGTGTGCATGCGAACCTGCCGCCCACATGCCTGCCCCCTGCTGTGCAGGTCTGGGCAAGTGCCCCACTTTATACCCCGGCAAGATGGTGAGATGCAGATGTGTGCCTTGTTGCAGGCATAAGTGGGCTAATTAATACATATAGACTCGAACACGCAAAGCATGGGACACATATATCGTGCGCAGTGGATGTTAGCTATTATTATTAATTGTATTCTTTTTTTTCTTTTCCTGTTCCATCTTCGCTGGCTCCCAACAAGTTTTCCTCTGGCCAGGACATGAGCGGGTTCAGCTGCTGCCAAGTCACTGCCAGCCTCAAGTTAGTTTTAGCCATGAATTTGTGGCTTCTTTGGCAACAACCCAATGTGATTCTGGGAGTTTCGTTTTTGGGGATTATGCTTAAGGCTTTCCCCGTCTTCTCCAGTTTGTTTTCACATTTTATGTTTCCCTGATGCCCTACATTTCGTCGTTCATTTCCCTGCTAAAATCATTTCTAGAGGCATCGTATCTCCCTGCCAGCCTCGGTTGCTTAGGGGCCCCGTTGTCCTGAGACCTGCTTTCTCTGCGGCCATCACTAGACGCTGGCCGTTGAGACCCCGGTGTCTCAGCCTGTCGAGTTCTCAGGGAATGCTGTGGGAAAGTTCTTTTGGCATTGCACTATTGGTGGGATGACCTCAGTTGGCTTATGGCACGGTGGCCACAGCGACAGGTGTTTCTCAGCGTCCCTTCCCATGCTGACCCCATATAACTGGAGAGTGCCTTGTCCAGGAGCAGAGGAGTTTCTTGGTGATGGAGTAACATCCCCTGCCAGAAAGCACTAGAGACCTGTTCCAGGAAACACTCAGACTGGCTGCTGTGGCCAGTGCCGCTGGCCTGGTGTCTGTTTTGACCTACAGTGTGCACTTTATTTTTTATGACATCGGAACGTCTCTGCTCCTTTATTTAATTCTCCCATTAAGTCTTGAGTTGGCTCTGTAACTGCTTCTATACCTCTCTGGTGTCCATACTACACTGCTGTTACTTCAGCCTGGGAGTTGGATCAGAGCCCTCTGAGCAGCAGGCACCATACCCTGTCCTTGCTGGTCTGTGTCAGATCGTCTGAGTGCAAACTGCTTTGTACGTAGAACACTCGGGTAGCCATCACCTGCCCTTGGTGTCTACTTGGGCCCTGAGCTTTGGGCCAGAGCCTCTCCCAGGCCTGTAGGAATGGAGCTGCCTTTTCTCATCTCCTTCCTCAGTCTGATTTCCTTTCTTTGGCAGATTTGCTTGTTTTCTTGTAGAGCTTAGCTGGGCTCTCTTTTACCTGATTGGCTCGGTGTGGACTCACAGCTTTGGCCTTAAAGCCGTTTCCTTGGGGTTGGGTTGTTGTAGGCTTATCACCAGGGGCTTTTGTCTCATGGTGAGATTTTTGTAGAAGGGACACAGTCAGGCTGTTGCTTAATGGGACTGTAGACATTAAAGAGTGGCACCCTAGGACAAGTCCAGTATTGACAATGACAGCCAGAGAAGCGGCCTTTTAATTAATACTTTCATAAGATGAAGTTTGTTAAAGAGAACACCAACACCAGCCTGAAGAGTCAACAGGTGTACAGTGTGACCCATGCTTAGCAGCATAAGAAAGCGCTTCCTGTCCCGAGTGAGGGAAGTGTATCTCTGCGGCTCTGTACACTGAGCAGAGCATCCGAATCCAGGCGCATGCTGTTCGTGATACGTGGCAGGGCTTCCTGGTACACACATCCTCAGATGGCAGTGGGCTGAGGACAAGGCTGGAGAGGGAAGCAACTGTGTGGCCCTGGCTACCAGACAGGGTGCTGTACGGTCAGTCAGCCTTGTCGATTCGGATGCCAAGGGCCCATGAGTCAGGGTGCTGCCTCCCCTCAGTTTGCTTGTCTGTGCCGTCTGTGATGAGATAGGGTGCTTTCTTGGAAGGTGGACACGAGCTGAGTCTTGATGGCAGTGAAGACAGGGTTGGTTCTGTCTTTCCATAGAAACTTGCTTCCAGGGTTGAAGGCATCCTGTGACCTGGGACAACAGGGCTCTGGTGTTCTACTCCTAGATGTTTGCAGGCCTGCATTTCTGCCTGCTGTCAGCCAACTTGGACCTTGTCCTCACCATCCACCTGCTCCACGTGCTAGCACCTCAGGAGATGGGCCGATTCTCAGCAGTTAGTTTAGAAGATAGTGACCCCTACCGGGTGGTTCTAGATTCTGCCTTGAGGTTAACTGGCTAATGAAGTTTTGTTGTAAAACATGGACTGCAAAGAGAGCACTCCAGAGTGGCTTGTCACTCCCTGAAGGATTTCCAAGAGCCGGTGTTCAGCAGCCCTTGGTGAATTGAAAGGTCTTGGAGAGGGGAGCTGTTGTGTTTTGTGCAACAGTTACATTGAGTCCATACAATCACTGCACCCTCTGCTTGTGTCAGCTGAAGGAGCTCAAGCCACTTCAGTCCTGGGCGAGGGGAAGGAGTGTGGGGTGAAGGGTTTCTGTAACAGGGCAGTCTTACTCTGTTGATACTGTGACCTTGTTACAGGCAGCTCCATGGTGACCTTGTAGCTGCCAGTGCTCTGAAAGAAATGCCAATGCCACTGTCCCTTTCTCTTCTCCCCAGGTGTTTAGGACGGACCTGATCACTGCCATGAAGTTGCATGACTCCTACCAGCTGAACCCGGGTGACTACTACGTGCTGGCTGATCCCTGGAGACAGGAGTGGGAGAAAGGGGTCCAGGTGCCTGTGAGCCCAGGGACCATCCCACAGCCTGTGGCCCGGTAGGCGCCCTGGAGAGACGCCTGAGTCTCTGCTCCCCTCCCTGCAGGCATAGAGGCTGAGAGTTAGCGGTGCAGTAACATGAGGCCTCACAAGAGGCAGAAATAGAGAAACTGCTCAGGCACTGAGGGCGGTGTGTCAGAGGGCAGTGGCCTCTGAACTTAGCACATTATCGCAGGGGGTGAACCCTCTTACTGGAGAAGAGAAGGTCCAAGATGTTTTTGGGAATGACTGGCTGGGTGAAGTCTGATGTTACTGGCTGTTTCTCTCTGCATTCTGTCACTTCACAGAGTGGCTTTGTGGGAGCCCTGGTGGCCTTGGTGCTTCCAGCAGTGGCTGATTGTATTTTAGGAGATGACAGGGACAGAGGCGACCGACAGTTAGTTGGACTGAGCTGTGGACAGGCTCTTTCCAGATGCTGGTGTTTCTTCTTATCTCCTGCCGTGTCACTCACCTCTCCCAACATGTCCTCAATGTTCCTTTGGGACAGGCTGTGTCGAGTTGGTACCTTTTTTCCCACTTATATGTATGAGGATGGAGTGCCCTATAGCTCTGCCAGCATCTGGCTCCTTGCTGTGTGAAATAGCCTCACTTACCATGGATGAGTATGGACTAAATTCACTTTTTGGCCCTTAACTCCATGTCTCCTAAGACACTTGATTGGTTTGATTACCATCATTTTGGGATCTCTGTTCAAATTATTTGGTAGTATACCATGGCTAGACAGGCATAGGTGACCACCAAGAGTCACCTATTCTTCAGATGAGGGTCCAGGCCTGTGAAGCGGGTCTCAGGGCACACAGGATACAGATGGTCCCCTTTGCCCAGCACTAGCAGGCTGTCAGTCTCAAGCCGTGTAGTGCCAAGTCAGGATGGAAATGCCTTGATAATAGACTGGAGCTTTTCACTTGATACCTGTTCTTGCTCAAGCAGGAGAAATACATCCCTTCAGTTTGTTTGCCCATCTCTATCACACAGATAAGTTCTTCCTGTCAATTCCAGGGTGATAATGCATAAACTCTGGACATCCTGTTGGTGTGAATACATGTGGTCGTGAGCAGGTGTGGCAGGACTGACCGCAGAGCCTCTGCTGGGCTCCTGGCCCGAGCTGGTTTGCTCCTTTTGTGCTGTCCCTAGTCTGGCTAGGGTGAGATGGAATTCTCCGGTGCTCACAGCTTGTCAGGGGCTGGTGGCAGAGGAATTGTCTGGGGCCATATATTCATGGAGCATGGGCTCTAGCGCTTAGAATAAAGGAACGGCAACAGCCCAGTGTTCTCGCTCAGTCTTTTTGGAAGGTGAGAATTCAGAGGTGTCCCTTGTGGTCCTCAGCTTGTGCTGTGCACATCCAGTTTGTGGCTGTCTCTGCCATCTCTATTCCTGAGATCTCAGTGCTTAGCAAGTTCTTCCTTGTTCTGACAACTTCCGTGGGGAATGAGCAAGACCAATAGTGAAAGGGATTTAGAAACCAACCCTTGAAATACCTTTTCTTTTAAAATAAAAAAAAAAAATTATTTATTTATTCATTTATTTATTTATTTATTTATTTATTTTTGGCTTTTCGAGACAGGGTCTCTCTGTATAGCCCTTTATTTATTTATTTATTTATTTATTCATTTATTTAGGTTTTTCTAGACAGGGTCTTTCTGTGTAGCCCTGGCTGTCCTGGAACTCACTCTGTAGACCAGGCTGGCCTTGACCTCAGAAATCCTCCTGCCTCTGCCTCCCAGGTGCTGGGATTAAAGGCGTGTGCCACCAGTGTCTGGCTTAAATTATTTGTTGTAGTTTGGGAGCAGACTCTGTTGGAGATATGGTAGGGCGGTGTGCTGGGAGGGAAGTGACTTTGGAAGGCCGCAGCATCTGCTTCCCTTCTGGGTACTTTGAGGATTTCTAGCTGAGGTGTTGTTCACATTTGGTTTCAAACCCTTAGACTGTATGAACACAGGGATGGTCTGGGCTTAGGGGTTGGAGGAGGAAGTTGCACCTGACAGAAAGGGTAATCTGGCTATTTGTTTTCTTATTAACCAGGGTTGTGTCTGAAGAGAAGTCTCTCATGTTCATCAGGCCCAAGAAGTACATTGCCTCGTCCGGCTCTGAGCCCCCAGCGTTAGGCTATGTTGATATCCGGACTCTGGCAGACAACGTGTGTCGGTATGACCTCAATGATATGGATGCTGCGTGGCTGGAAGTAACCAATGAAGAATTTAAGGAGATGGGTGAGTCTGTTACTTCATTAACTCACATTGGAGGGAGGGCTGGTTAGTCCACAGTGACTCCCGTGAGAGGTTGGCGCTCACTGTCACAGCTACCTATGTCACCGAAGTCCCAGCTCTTTGGAGACCAGATTGCTCGAGTGGCTTTGGCACTTGCAATGAGACACACAGTCTACTTGGAGCTCCTAGAGCAGTGGTGGGCTGAGGGGTGGAAGCCTGGCTCGTTTCGGCTGCAGTGACTTGAATTCCTGTCCCGTCTGCTTCTACCCTTACCTACCATACAGGAACTGCAGCCCAGGGAGCAGGAGGCCTGGGCCAGTCAGTGCCCTGCTCCTCTTTACTGCTGTGGTGACAAAGTCAGCTTCACACCCTCTTGTTTTTACCTCTAACTCTTTCCTGGCTTTCTTTGAGTGAGGTGTGACCCTGGCTGAGAGCCCAGACTTGGATAGTTTCTCTGCTGGGTTGGACCTTAAGACCTCAGTTCCCTGCATTTCGTGAGGCTGAGACTGTCTTATGTTCCAGCCTTTCTTCCCCAGGGTTGTTAGAAAGGTTTGTCTGGAGTGTCTGTGGACTCGAGTAAAAGACATTTGTGTGGTGGAAGCAGGGTTGGGAAGTGTGACTTGGGCACATTGTGACAAGTCACGTGTGTTTAGCTTCAAAGGTTGGAAGGGCAAGGGCTGTTTAACGTTTGTGTTCCCATGGAGCCTGCCTCAGCCTGGACTCTGATAGCAGCTTTTCCTGCTGCCAGCCAGTTGATGGGACTGACCATGACTGAGCCGGGGACGGTGGTATTTCCTACTGGTTAGTTACTGAGATGTGTCAACAAAGCAGATTTTCTTGCTCTTGTTCCCTGCTTTAAGTATTAGTGGTCAGAAAAGTAGCAAGCCAGGGATGGTTTTAGAATCTTTTTTAAAGGCTTTGGGAACTCTCCTGTAACTGAATGGCGTATTATACCATTGTAGAAGATCCAGTTTTGTTTGAGCTGGCCAAATGCTTTACACCGCCTGTATAAAACCACCCAGAAAACTGTGACTCATTTGGCAAGTTGGAGGTGTCCAGTTCAGGATCCAGCCAAAAGACTGGCAATGCAGTGGTTTAAATATTAAGAACTCACATGTCTGCGGCATTAGTTAAGATACACTAATGTGGCAGAGTAAATCATGTCCTTTGACACAGGTTGAACACAAGTTGAAAGATGTTTGTCCCAGCTGCTGTTGACCTTTTTCTGGTAAAGGTTAATTGGAAGGCAAAGCAAAGTCAGGTGTATCCATAACTAGTTAGGAGGCACTGGGGGGCGGTGGGAAGCACCCTGCTAAACATTTTATCATATACTTAGTCGCTTCCCAGATAGGTGTAGTGCTTACAACTGTACACTCTTGATACGTTCCCTATTAAAGTAAAGTGCATGTGAGCATACAGCTGTGAGTGCAGGACAGCTGTGGGTACAGGACAGCTGGCGTTTAGAAGAGGGTGCTGGCTCCCTTGGAATTGAAGCTACAGGAGGTTGTGAGCTGCCCTACATTAGTGCTACGAAGTGAACTCTGGTTCTCTGAAAGGGCAGCAAGTGTTCTTAACTGCTGAGAAACCTTTCCAGCTCACTTCCAAAATCTTAAAACTTGAAAATGTGGTGAAAATGCGTGTAAGCTACAGAATCGAATTATATTTCTTCCCTTTTCCCCCTTTTCGCACCCCCTTCCAGGTCTTATAGTATAGCTCGTACTGGCCATTATAGACTTCATGTATTGCAGGCATGAGCACTGTGCTGGATGCTGACTTTGTCCTTATAGGCAGTTGGGAGAACATCTGCAAATAGAAGAAAATAGCGCTTTCCTCACTATTACTGAGGCCACAGTAACTACTTTGATGACTTTTTCTTTTTTAAAGGCTTTATTTTAGTTACGTGTGTGTGTCTGGGTGTGTGCAGGTGCAGGGGGAGGTCAGAAGAGAGTCTTCAGTCCTCTTGGGTCTGGAGTCACAGACAGGGAGCTGTAAGCATCCTGACAGGGTGCCGGGAATCCAGCTCAGGTCCTTTGCCGTACTTGCTCTTGGCCACTGAGCCATCACCATCATCCCCTTGCTCCCTCAAGTCATGTGCTGGTAGAAGGAAGTGTGTTGTATTTTATTTAACTCCTAGTGAACGGACTTCTTGCTCCAGACATTTCCTTGCGCTTGCCTTTCATGGATCTAATTAACTCTGCATTTCAGTTCGGTGACTCCCAAGTGGAGAGGGGTAAGTCCGTTAAAAACATTAGGATGTTTGCTGTGAAATCTGCTTTGGGGAACAGTTTTAAGTAGCAAGAAAGAAAAGTTCAAAACAAAACAAAACCCAAAACCCAAATAGCATACTATGTAGTCCTGGCTTTCTGAGTCAGATTAGTGTTGGCAGCAGTGGGAAGGGGCGTTTAACAGGGAATACATTTATATTGTATTGTACATTTATATTATAATATCCTAGGGTGTTGCAGAAGTTTTGAGTTTTGCTTCTCTCTTTATTGTGTCTTCCATAAGGATTGGAGGTGTTACCTGTGGACTGGCCTCAAAGTCACAGAGTGGAATTTTCTCTGGCGCTCTGCTACCTTTATGTTTTATTTGGGAGTTTAAACAGACCAGTGTCTTTTCGTTATAATAATTATCACTGTGCACCTACTCAGGTGAGATCTGTGGTGTTTTCCTTCAGGAATGCCTGAGCTGGATGAGTACACCATGGAAAGGGTCTTGGAGGAATTTGAACAGCGATGCTATGACAATATGAATCATGCCATAGAGACAGAAGAGGGCTTGGGGATTGAATATGATGAAGACGTTGTCTGTGACGTCTGCCAGTCACCTGATGGCGAGGACGGCAACGAGATGGTATTCTGTGACAAGTGTAACATCTGTGTGCACCAGGTAAGTGGGGCAGCAGAGCCCAGAGAGAACTGTGTGCCGTTCTGGGCTGAGCCTCTCAGCCAGCCTGTGTCTCCTGGAGTCCAGGATGCTTCCTAATGGAGCCGTGGTTTAGGAACGTCTTACCCTAACCGTAATCCCAGAGCATGGGTCTCTACCTTTACAACACGAAGGCACTGCGATTCAACTGGGAACACTGAAAACAAACCCGCGCAAAGGGTGGTTAAACTCTGCATTAGCTTTAACTGGGGTGACTAAAACAGCAGAAGCTGCCTCTGGACCTCGGAGTTTTATTCTTCCTTGTCTCTTTCTAGCTAATGGTGGATTGTCAGTCCTTGGCGCTTGGCTTGCCCATTAGTCCTAGTCTTCCCTGTCTAGACAGGGTTATCTTCTCACACAGTCCTGGTCCTGTTGGATTAGGTGCCTGCCTGCCTACACAGTGTGGTCTCAGTCCAAACAGTCGCGTGTCAACTGTTTCTAAAGGTCCTGTTTTCAGGTGGTGGTGCAGTTCTCAGCATATCTTTTGGGGGATATAGGATTAACCAAGTGTTAAAGTGTTCACATATCAGCTTAGCTATGGAAGAGGGTCAGGCACCGCTTTGACTTTTCATCTTAGATTTTGGTTAGTTCTGTGTGTGAACATTGTGCATGTGTGTATGTCTGTGCACCACATGGATGATTGGTGCCCAGAGGTCAGAAGAGCACACTCAGGATCTCTGCTGGAACTGGAGCTCCGCCATGGTTGTTAAGACACTACCTGTGCTGGGAACTCCGAGTAGTCAGTGCTCTTAACTGCCGAGCCCATCTCTGACTCCCTTTTCTTGAGCATTATTTCAAGGTGGCAGTAGAACCACCTTGGTGGGGGCTTGCTGTTGTCCTTCAGTGGACAATAGCAGATGGACATTGGATAATTTAGAAAGCTTAAGCACAGATACAGGTGCCTCTTACCCCTCATGTAACTTAACAGATTTATTATTACTTTGTGGTGTGTGTGTGTGTGTGTGTGTGTGTGTGTGTGTGTGTCTGTCTGTCTGTCTGTCTGTCTGTCTGTCTATCTGTGTGAATGCCGGAGGAAGTTAAAGTTGGATCCCCTGAGCTGGGCGTATAGATTGTGAGATACCTGATGCAGGTGCTGTGAGCCAGACTGGGGTCCTGGAAGGGCAGCAAGTGCCTTTAACCACATAGCTGTCTGTCAAGTTCTGTATTTGACACTGAATGTAGTTCGTGGTCAAGTGACGTGGATTTGCGTGGGGACATGTGTACCATGCAGTTTTGTGATTTAGAAAGCTGCCCTGAAGTACTTTTCTGTGAGGCCATCAGTGACTCTTGGAGAAAGTGGAAAGTTGCTTGGGTGACCTGAGCTTTGTGTTTTATTATTGTGCTTTAAAATAGCCCTGGCTGGCCTTGTATCTCAGTGGATGGACCAGCATAGCCACCAACTGAGATAATCCTCCTGCCTCTGCTTCTTGAGTGCTGAGATCACACATACTCACTGTCACACTCAGAGATCTGGATTTCTCTATAATTTGCCTCGAGGGCTTTAGAAAACTCTAATGCTTCGCCAGCTGTGGCCCTGTCTCAGCTCATCTTCACAGGGAATCCTGAGACAGACCGTAATGTCTTGCTTTAGTCTGTTTTGTATCTGGGCTTTGTGGTCCAGAGGGCTTCTTGCCTTGGAGTCCCGGTGGAGGTGTGTGTGTGATGGGAGGCCACGAGACTGCCATTGTTGCTGCTGCCTCTCATTGACCTAGTGACCCTGAAGTCTTCTGACAATTGCTCTGTTACGAGGTTCTGCTTGAAATCCAGTTGTGCTCTGTGCTTTAGAAGTCTGTAAGCTGTCATCAGGGCTGTGTGCCAACACCTTAGCACGTGGGTGGTAGAGTTGGCCCTGATGACTTCCGCTTCTTCTGCTCTTGACACTTCATGCTGACTTCATTTTACTTTTGGTGAGATTCTTCATGGCTTGTCTTTGAGGCATACTTGATTAGGGTAGATGTGTCTTTCCAGTAAATGAGATTCTTGCTTCAAAGGCAGCTCTAGAATGCCGTGGCGTCTGAAGCCTTCCTAATACTGTTGAGAGCTGTAAGAGCGCTGCTTTGCCAGTAGACTTTTTGACCACGGCGCATTTGTGGCCTGGTGGCGCTCTCAGGGCTGCGGGGTTAGTGTTTCTTTGCTGAGCTCCGCTCTCATCATTGTGCTTTCCTTCTTGTGTCCTGGGCGTTCAGATTTCATGGTGGCTGTGCTTTTTCTGCCTGGAGAAATAGAGCCAGGCTCCTGTGACTTCCTGACTTGCAGTTCATTTAAGGATAAAGTTGTGAACCGTCTGGGTTTTAAGGGGCTGTCTGAGCACACTCCTGGTACCACCATGGGTTTGTTTATTTACTCCCCTTATTGAAACATTGGCTTTTTCTTTCCTTAAACCAGCATAATGATTTCAGTTGTAAAAACCTTAATTTCTGCAGTTTGTGCTGTTTTGTGTAATTTTGCCAACTTGCGCAAAACAGGCTTTGTTTTAAACATGAGCGAAAGAAATCAAACTCTCATTTTGAAGTGCCTCGCTTTTCTGCGACTGTCTGTTCACGTGAGCTCTGGGCTCCCGGAGGAGGAGTGTGTGCAGCCTGAGCAGCGAACGGCTGCCCAGCCACTATCACCTTGCCTTTGGTGCTTTGTCTGCCTTTCTTCCGTGTCACACCCATCATGAAGGTGGAGAGAGGTCTGCTGCCTGCAGCCAGGTTGGAGCATCGGCTGCTCAGTGGTTGGAAATGTCTTATGGATGGGTCTCTTACGCACCACAGCAACACTCGTTATTTTAGGATTCCCTCTTCTCAAGTTCTTGGACTTCCTGTGCTGAAGACACATGCAGTGTTTCTTTGGAGCTCAGGCACGTGGGTGCTTGGAGGTAGACTGGCATATTTCCTCAGGGGTCAGAATCGCAGTTAGGTGGATATGGGCATATGTCTACTTTGGTGTGGCTCTGTGAAAATCCTTCTAGATTGTTTTTCAGTTCACAAGTAGGGGCAGGGCGATGCCTCCTTAGAGTGCTGACTGCTCTTCAAGAGAACAAAGGCTTGATTCCTAGAGCCCACATTGACCGCTTACAGCCGGCCATCACTCCAGTTCTAGGGGATCCAGCACCCTCTTTGGGCCTTTGTGGGCACTGCACAGTGTGTGGCACAGTGATAGAGAGGCAAGACACCCATACACATAAATAACAAAGTTGTGGCCTTACAGGCTTGCTATGGGATCCTCAAGGTGCCAGAGGGCAGTTGGCTATGCCGTACTTGTGCCCTGGGAGTTCAGCCAAAATGTCTGCTGTGTCCCAAGAAAGGTGGAGCTATGAAGCCGACCCGCAGCGGAACCAAGTGGGTCCATGTCAGCTGTGCCCTGTGGATCCCTGAGGTAAGCCTGCTTTCTAATAGCATCTTAGTTGAGCCAGTCCTGGTTTCCTGCTGGGGTTGGGCAGGTGGGAGGGAGTGACTCACAGGCAGCAGTAGAGTTGCCTGAACCGATCCCCTCTGTCCCCAAGCTGATCCTGAGCAGAGCAGGTCTGTGGAGGGGCTTCCTGGAGGCAGCAGTGGTCTGGTGTCCAGAAATTGCCCCACTTTTCCATTTCTGGAAACCCTCAGATGATAGCACTCACAGGCCAGGCCTGGCACCTTCACGGCTCTGTCCTGAGGGTAGCCATGCTATTGTCCCTGCCAGTTTGTGTTTGGCAAACTCCGCATGCACTACCACAGTGCCCTAAGTCACACTTCTGCGAGCTTTATTTAAATTCTTCCTCAGCTTCCACCTTGTTAATTTCAGGTCTGCTCTAATTTATTTCCAGTCCCAAACCTTCACTAATTTAATTTGCATGGCTTGTGATGAGAATATCATTTGTCATTTAAATTCCAGTATTTTTGGTGTGTGATTTGCTGCGTTTTGTTTTTTTCCTCCAGAGGAAAATTGCATGGGTATGATTTACATGGAAGTTTCACTGGATCTTTTGGTTTAATATTAACCAGTTTGCAGTTCATTGTTCCATATTTATCTTGCTAGATTTTTACTTTTAATATAGTTATGTGTTCTGATGTAATACTATTAAATATAGTTTATTTCTTTGCTCATTCTATTATTTAAATATATTTACAATGGGTTTTTAGTCCTTAAAAATTCTTGTCAATCTAAAGTCTTTTTTTAAAAAAGATTCTGTTTAATTGATATATACGATGAGTACTGTAGCTGTCTTCGGACACACCAGTATATGGCATCAGATCCCATTATAGGTGGTTATGAGCCACCATGTAGTTACTGGGAATTGAACTCAGGACCTCTGGTAGAACAGTCAGTGCTTTTAACCTCTGAGCCAACCCTCCAGCCTCTAGCCTTAATAGACTGTGTTACAGTAAGATAGATGTCTTTAGAAGTGACAACTTGTAGAGAGGTTTTTATAGACTGGCGAGCTGGTATCAATGGGGGCTGATGTCTGGGCTCTACTGCTGTTTGTCCAGAGCTGGGCCCTGGGGCTAGCCTCAGGTCGGTGTTATGATTCTGATTATCCGTGTCATGCCCATCTGGCTATTTTGGATCTTTAGGTAAGCATTGGCAGTCCTGAGAAGATGGAGCCCATCACAAAGGTGTCTCACATTCCCAGCAGTCGGTGGGCGCTTGTGTGCAGCCTCTGCAATGAGAAATTCGGGGCCTCCATACAGGTAACAATGACTTTGTTTTCCTCCACTGTGTGCTAGGGAGCAGGCTGGGGGAGGCAGCTTTCCACAGCATTCATTGGAGGGATAGGAGAAGGAAGGTTATCTGGAAATCACCTGGGTTTGGAGGCAGTTCCAATTTGTCTGGCCTAAGCCTAGAGTCCCCTTCTTTCCATAAGCAGACATTCCTGGTGAGAACCGAGGCTTAGATACTCTCGACTGTGGCACTTGAGTTCTCATTGCCACAGACCAGTCTCACAGACCAGGTGTCTTCAGGGCTCCCTGCTGGGGACGCCTGTAGCTGAGGTAGGTGATGGGCAGGCCGGGAGGAAGAGTCTGGAGAGCACACACACTGCTGCCCTAGTGAACTAGCCAGCATGTAAAAGGCTGATTGTACAGAAAGTCAGGAGGTATGCAGAATTAATGGGAAAATGGTGTCTGTGTCTTCATGTTGTCGGAAACTCTTAATTGATTTCTGGGATTCATTCATTCATTGATATCTAGTCGGTTATGATTTGAGGCCTAGAACACTGTGTTGAAGGTCAATTTGGACTCCAGTAGGGACCCGAGTAGGTCTCAGATTCTTCAGGTTTTTGTTTGTTTGTTTGTTTGTTTTGTTGTTGAAATCTGGTGGGCAGAAACACTATTTGGGCAGCTTCTTTCAATGTAGAGAATACAACAGGCACAGGACAAGTGTGGTCCTGGCTTTAAACAAAGTTTCTTCATTTGGCGGAATATGTTATATTTTGGTTGAGCAATGATTCTTTGAGTAAGGTGCCCAAACCACTTACTGGTGTTATATATTCTTTCCTTTATTTTTTTTTTCCCTCTCTATTTTGGTTTTTCAAGACAGGTTTTCTCCATAACTCTGGCTGTCTTTGAACTCATTTCGTAGATCAGGCTGGCCTTGAACTCAAGAGATGGGCCTGCCTCTGCCTCACCAGTGCTGGGGTTAAAGGTGGGCTCTTTTCATTTTCTTATCAAGCCTTGAATGGTTTGACTTCTCACTGTTACTGTTTCTACTGCTGTTCAGGCATCTAAAACCACTAGTAAAAAAATCAGGGCAGGCACTGGGCAGCTGAGACTTGGCTTTGGGGATCTTAGATGGGATTTTTTTTTTTTTTTTTTTTTTAAGTAGACTCTGTTGAAAACCAAAATGAATTTGGGCAAAAGGAATAGAGGAGAGGTCAAAAAGGATTTGAGTGTCTGGCTTGTGTGGGAGAATGTCAGTTCCTGTGCCTGTGTTAGCTGCTCTGAGCACATCAACCCTGCTCCTTAACTGATGTTTCGTGGGAGGCAAATTCGAGCCCTGTCTATTTTTTAAGGAGAGACACTCTAAGGACATTTCTGTTGCCACTGATCTCTGTCCCCAGAGCATTAATTTGAAGAGGGGGCCAAGGAAGGCAGATGACTTTTCATATCTTAACAAAATAAATAGATTGATTTTTTTTATTAAAAAGAACTCCTCTCAGAAATGCCGCAGCTGGGAAGCCTGGTTTCTGTTTCTGTAACATCTGTTTGCTGAGTCAACCCGAATAGGAAAACCCAGAGGAAGGCCATTTGGCATCTTTTCAAAGTCCCGTATAAGTCTCCACCGCAGCTCATTTCTCTTTAGGTTCGAAGGCCTGGGTTAAGTGTAGTTTAAGGCAGCCACAGACTGCGCCTCAGTCATCTGTTCCCACTCTACTTCCCCCTTGGCTTCCTGCTGCTGCGGAGAAGCAGTGAGTCTTCACCAGAGTGGCCAGGTGTGTCTGCGTGTGTTCTGCCACCAGAGCTGATTCCACAGGCTTCTTGTAATTGAGGTTATTTATAAAGGTACAGATTAATCATGGTGCATATGCTTTCAGTGATTGGAATTTGGGGTGGTGAAGGGGCTGGAGTTGTACAGTAAAGGATTAAATTGTGTCTGGCACTGAGGTGTATCTTAAATGCTGAAGTGATGAGGGGGGAATCCAACTCCAGTCTCTACTCTGTGGTCATGTGATGGCAGGGTCTGTTGAATGAGTTTAATTAAGCTTTTCAGCTGGCCTGGAGCACAAACTCCTTGCTTGTCTGTGCAGCCTGGCATGCCCCAGGGATCCCTTGGCCTCACACAATACAGTTGCTTTTAAGGGACTGGCTTCAGCCTCCAAGAGGTACCTCTTTCTAGGGATTTGCTCAGTGAGATCAGACGCCAGAAGTTAATCACTCTGCTCCTGCTGGCCAGAGGCTTGTGTCTGGATCAAAGGCACTAAATTGTAGCCCTGTGCAGGCGGGGAGTGAGCAGGGTGTTCAGTGCATCTTGATGAGGCCTGGCCTCTGTGCTGCCTTCCCTGGGGCCTCAAGGAAGGGAGCATCTGATGCAGTGGTGGTTCTGGACCAGCAGGGAGGCCTTTCTCCATCCTTCCTGAACTGGGCTCTTGGCTCTCATTCTTGCTTCCTCGGCGTGATCCCTGGATGCTACTTCCAGGAAGTCTGCTTGTGTTTACCTTCCTGAGTTGGGACCTTTTCCCACTGGGTGCACTGAGGATTCACAGTCTTTTAAAACTGATCAGGAATGTGTGCACTGAGGAGATTGCTGTTCACAGTCTTGATAAAACTGAGTTCAAGTCTTGGAGAACTAAATTAAGACCTCAGCGTATACTCTGTACACAGAGTGCAGTCTTTTGGGGATTGTGCCACCCTCCCCGACAGGAGCCAGTTGTCCAGCCCTCCCCTCCCCTGCTCAGATTTCAGTGCTGTGATTGTTTCAAGCAAGTTAGAGTTTGCTCTCTGAAAGCTTTACCTTGCCTTGTGCCCTGACGTTCCTTCAGACCTGTTCATCTTGGTCAAGCTTTTCTGTCTCAGTGAGTGTTTCTTTGTCATCACATGGGGTGGCCAGCAGGGGCTCTTGTTGCCACCGCTCTGTAACTCTCCCTGTGTTGTTCACAGTGCTCTGTGAAGAACTGCCGGACGGCCTTCCATGTGACCTGTGCTTTTGACCGTGGCCTGGAGATGAAGACCATATTGGCAGAGAATGATGAAGTCAAATTCAAGTCCTACTGCCCAAAGCACAGCTCACACAGGAAACCCGAGGAGGGCCTGGGGGAAGGAGCAGCCCAGGAGAATGGGGCCCCCGAGAGCTCTCCCCAGAGCCCTCTGGAGCCCTATGGTAGTCTGGAGCAGAATCAAGAGGAGGCCCACCGGGTGAGTGTTCGAAAGCAGAAGCTACAGCAGCTGGAGGATGAATTCTACACCTTTGTCAACCTGCTGGATGTGGCCAGGGCGCTGCGACTGCCTGAGGAAGTGGTGGATTTCCTGTACCAGTACTGGAAGTTGAAGAGGAAGATCAACTTCAACAAGCCCCTCATCACCCCAAAGAAAGACGAAGAGGACAATCTAGCCAAGCGGGAGCAGGATGTCTTGTTTAGGAGGCTGCAGCTGTTCACGCACCTGCGGCAGGACCTGGAGAGGGTAATGATTGACACCGACACCTTATACTGACTTAGAGAAGAAGATGTAAAGAGGCGGGCACTTGCCTAGAGATGATAGCCAGTCATTACTCTCAGATCTTTGTACACACTACAGCATGAGGTCATGTTGGTTAAACATATTTATGGGCTGGTAAACTCACTGCATTGTGCAAGACTGCCAGTGTGGGAGTTGCTTTGTGATTATTTCTCCCGTTAATCTTTACTGTTCTGCAAGATCAGATGAAGTGTATCTTCATCCCCTATTCCCTTGTCCTTGTAGAGCTGGAGGGAATGGAGCACCAGGAACATGACCAAGGGCATGACTCAGCAGTTTAGAGCCTGGTTTTGAGAACTGGGATGTGTCTGAGTTATGGGGGATGGGGCAGTGGTAGGGAAATTCCTTGTTCAACCTGGGGAGACATTTCCTAGGTGCTGATGAAGGGCTCCTTAGAGAGAGCTAAGCACTGCCTCCCATTGGCTCATCTTTGCTTCTAGGCTAAATCCACAGGGGCATTCCCAGCTCTGTTGTGGAGCAGAACAGGCTCTGGGTGCTGATGTGTGTGCATGGACTTACACACACCTATTACAGAAGACAGTTGTGGCAGTGAGGTGCTAAGTCATCACAGAGGTTGTGTACATACAGAGTGCGGTTGTGTGTGGCGCGCATCTCTCTCCGGGTCATGTCTGCGTGTGGTGTGATGCCTGGTGCACAGGGCATTGGGTTTGTCTGTGGAGCCCTTAGCAATCTCAGTGTACTGCATACACACACACACACACACACACACACACACACATTTATCACACTCCTGGGTTGCTGATTAAGTGGCTGTTGGCTGCCTGGAGCCTCAGCTGCTGGCACTCCCCTCAGCTGTTTGCTGCTTGGTGCCTCCCCCACTCTCCATTACCTCTGGAGTCCCCGGCTGGACCCTTTTTTCCTGCTGCAGGAATAATTAGGAGTGGACTGTCCTCCCCAGGGTCTCCCGCTCCCGTAGGTGGTTTTTGACCAAGGCTTGCTAATTGGGGATGCATCTTGAGCACCTTCCACACCTACTCCCCTGACTGCTAGCTACCTATTAAATTCATTAGTGTGGCAGAGATGGTATGCAAGTTGTCTGGCCTGAAGCAGCCTGTGCCGAAAGGCACCCAAGTGGCCTGAAACAGCTAATGCATATCTCCCTCAAGCCCCTCACTTATTAGAGAGGAGTGATTCATCACTTGCTTGGCAACAGGATCTGACTCATAGATGGTTTGAGATGAGAGTGTAGGCAGGAGAGTGCACATGTACTTGGCCAAAAGGATCAGTTCTCACAGAGGCTTGTGCCACCTTGTTGGAGATGGTCATGCACGTATTTCTGAGTACTCATTAGAGGCCCTTTTAGTGCATTATCTAATGCTGACTTCTTGTGATGTCCCTTTCTAGACCTTGTTAGGATTCTGGGTAAGGTTGTGGGTGTTAGGCTAAGGGGAGGTGGGAGCAGGTTGGTTAGGCTCCCACACGCCCCCTGGTGGTCAGTTCAAAGAACCACATGCACTTGTGGTGTGTTCTTGAAAGGGTTCAGGGTAAATGGGTATTTTGTTGAGAAGCTACCATCCTAACCCAACAACTGCTGTAACTGGGGTGCATGGAGTCAGATAGCCCTTGGGAGGGGAGGTGAGAAGTCTCATGTTTTGACTGTGTTTGTTTAACAATCACCACAGAATAAAACTGTAGAAAATGCTTGTGGTGTATTAACTCTTTCTGTATTTAAGTTACTGAGATTAACATATACTTATAATTAAATTCTCAACTTTTTTGGAGTCGTCATTTTGCTTTTAAGTAGAATAATGCCTGTGGTGCATAAGGGAATAAATCAGGATTTGTGTGCACCAGTGCCTGTGTATGTGTGTGTGTGTGTGTGGCATTTCTTAACATTCAGTATTAAAGAGTCTACGGTTTTAATGCAGTCAGTGTCAGTTTAAAAGGGGTGTATTTATAATGACAAGTTACGTTTTCCTCCTGCTATGAGGACTGCCTGAAAGCTGAAGTCTATGCCAGGCCCTGGAGAGTTGTACAGTGCTCTGCAATTATAAAAAAGTGTATCAGACCAAGGGCTTATCAGGGTAGGCATGACAAAAGAAAAAGTCCAAAGGTACAATTAACTTGTCTTATCAGTAAGTTAGTGGTCTGCCTCTTTTTATGAACTATTAGCACATGGTAGGCACTTGAGCCAGTCGACGCAGGTGACTGGACTAGAGGCATGTGGTCATTCCTGAACAAGTGAGTGGCACTCATCACATGCAGGTGACTCAGTGATTACGTTAATTGCTCTTTCTGGCAAATTAACACCTCGGGGGCCTTGCACACCTGGGTACCAGTTCTGGACCAGAAAGCTACGTGACAGGAATAGGTATCAGGAGGCTCTAAATGAGATGGTTGGAAATGTGGTGAGTGTAACTTCCAGCTTCTGGAGGCTGTCATCTTACTCTGGGATTCCTGACTACCTCACTGAACTACTAACTTGGATAAAGACATCCTTCTACACCCGCTGCAGTTTGTACGCAAAGGCTCCAAGTCCTGGGGGATAGTCCTGTGCGTTTTGTGCACTCAGTGGAACATAACTTTTTGGTTTTTTTACTTTTTTTTTTTCTTTTTTTTTTTTTTGGAACATAACTTTTTGAAAACTCAGTTGTTCACTAAACAAAAATGCATGTGAGGCTCTAGTGTGGCAGGCACTGCATAGGGCTCAGGAAATCCACTGCAAGTACTTCTGCCTGTTCTGCCGCTTGTTCTCGGGATGCAACAGTAACATTCTGGAAACTTTAAAAGTGCAAACTGGAGTGGGGGCCGGGGGAACATGGTTGTTTCTGTTTGCAAACTTGCTTTAAGGGGAAAGTTGACTTGGATTTAGCCTGAAGTCAGATGGCGAGGCATGGTAGGTTTGAGGACCTGCTGCTAGCTGCTGAGGGAAAGTGAATTGGGGAAGTTTGGTTGAGTGACCAAGCTCTTTGGGCAGGGACCATGTCTAGATTTCTGCCAAGAATTCCTTTTTTTGTTTGTTTATTTTTCTTTGGGGTCAGTCAGCGCTGGATCAAATAGGCATTAGAGATCACAACTGGAAATGATGGCCATTTTGCTTTGTGGGTTTATTTAGATGTTAGTCATCTGAGGTCACTGGAAGGAAAAGGTTTTGTTTTCTTTTGTTTTGTTTCTCCCCTCACTAAGAGGCTGTGTTAAAGCCTTTCCTGGCACAGAAGCCACCAGAGTTGAGATTCCCTGCCTTCTTTATTTTCATGGATCAAGCTTGAGATGTATCTGCACACCTGAGTTGAATGTGAGCATGAACTATAATGCCCACTTCATGTCTCCAAAAATCAGATTCTTCATGGAAAGCTGGCTTGTGTGTGTTGTCAAAGGGTTTAGGCTTGATCCTTTGTTTCTGAGTTTCCACCCATAATCTCATCTGGGTGGGATACTAGTGATCAAAGAGAAGATTCTGTTAGCCACGTTCAGCCCCAAGTTGGTTAGGGTTTCCTTAAAGAGCACCTTCTTCCTTGCCTGGGATTGTGGCTATCCCTTAGGCAGGTAGGTCCGGTGACATCATATTCAATTCAGACAAGGAGCATGATTTTCTTTTTAATCGTTTATTAATCAAAACCTAATAGTATTAATAATGTTATTAATATAGAGACAGGAAGTCCCTGATAGTGCATCATTAGGGTCAGCAAAACCTGGTAGTATTTCCCTTCGTGGCCCGTGTCCTCATGGAGGGCCCAGCCTGTAGCACAGCTGCGATTGTGAGGATGGAGAAAGGTCTGAAGACTGAGGGGATATCTGTGTCAGCCAGTGTGCAAAACTGCATGGCTTGTGGTGATCTTTAAACTTGCCCTTACAGTGTGATACAGGAAAGACTGCTCAAAAGGAGGATGCATTTTTAGCATGCCCTAGATGCTAGCCCGTGGGGAGCATATAGTCATTTTCCACTTCTGCCACTGCTACTGAGGTGGCTGAGGTCTTATGGGCATCTTCCTCAAGAAAGGTTTAACTGTTCAGCGACGGGCTGCACCTGATGTTATGTCTTTAGGCCCAAAGGATCAGTGGGGTTTAGTGCCTTTATTCTTTACTTTTGTACTTAGTGGTGACTGATGGCTTTAAGAGTAGGGAATAATGAGTCTGACCACAAACTAATACATATGTATGTGATTTGAAGAAGTCTTCTGTCAGATTGAGTGGGGAATCCGATTGAGCATGTGGTCTTTCCGTTATAGATAAACTAGATTGTGGATGAGGTTAGCAGCAGGTTTTGATGATCCATAGATCCAAAGATTTGCTGGGGATGCTGGGGCAGTTCCTGGGCATTTGCACGCCTCACTGGAATATGCTGCAGTGGCTGGCTATTTGCAAAGTTGTACCCAGTGAACCAAGCAGCTCATTTGATTTTCCAGAGGACTTTGTGCAGGGGTTCCTCTTATGCCATTGACCTGGAAGACACTTGATAGAAGTGTGCAGGGAGGTGGCTTCATAGTTGCTCAAACTATTTTCAATAAGATTTCTGGGAAGACACTGTTGGATGGTAAGCGAAGCTCTCTGGCACAAGGCAGCAAGTCCTGATTAGATAGTGGGGGTCTCTATACTGCAGACTGGTGGGGAAGAGTGGGACTCTGCCTGTCTCTGCTACTCCCCAAGTGTAACTTCATGGTTGCTACAGACACGAGGGAATAAATAAATAAGCATTCTAGTGGTAGGGTAAAATGCTTAAAGCATGTTTTGATTTCAAAAGTCGGTCAAGGCCTTATTAGGGCCAGTACGTCTCAGGTAAAGGAGAAATGAAAGCTCTGAAGTATCGTTATCGTATTGCTCACTTAGAATCTTTATTCTCTACATTCTAGGTTCGGAACCTCACTTACATGGTGACCCGCAGGGAAAAGATTAAACGGTCTGTGTGCAAAGTCCAGGAACAAATTTTCACTCAGTACACTAAGCTCTTGGAGCAAGAAAAAGTTTCAGGTATGCATAAAGCCCTAGATGTAGGGCAGGGGTTTGAAGCCTTGACACTGCTGTTGAGGGAAAACAGTTGTTCTTCCAATTTGTCCTGTAGAAAGTTTTCAGTAGCACAGCTGTTCATATTCAGGGAACATCTTTAAACATTCAAGACATTCTATTGGAGGGAAGGAACGGAATGTGGCATTAAATAGGCTTTGAGACCTGTAGCATCTTCCTGATGACCAAGTAGAAGCAAGTCATAGGCCTTAATTTCTCTCTCCAATTTCATGTAAAATGGGAGTGCTATCTCAAGTTACCTAAGTATCAGGATATTGGAAGGAAAACAAACTGTAGAACATTGCAGAGCTTTGGATAAACATGGGGATAACTACAAAGGTGTGACTTCATGCTCTAGCTTTTGGAGCAACCAAACATTGTAAATACTTGCTAAGACTACTTATACTTACCACATATATTCATTTCCTAACATTCATGGTGGACTTTTGAAGGTATGGATGAGATGGAATTATGCGTGTGCTGGGCATTTATCTATCTATCTATCTATCTATCTATCTATCTATCTATCTATCTATCTATCTATCTGAAGGTATGGATGAGATGGAATTATGCGTGTGCTGGGCATTTATTTATCCGTCTGTCTGTCTGTCTGTCTATCTATCTATCTATCTATCTATCTATCTATCTATCTATCTATCTATCCATCTTCCATATACATTGTTCTAGTCAGCAAAAAAGGAAGAAAAATATGGGAATATGCTCCTCTACTCTGGAGAGAGTGTCAGTTATTAATGTTGGGCAAGTGTTTCACTCTGGGATTCATAGCTCTTCAGTTAGTCTGGTATAGAATCATGACCTCTAAAATGTGTGTTTAGCACCAGTGTTCTGTGATGATAGGCCCTAGAAAGTAGGTGGTGTTAAGATTTCATGGAGGAAATTGGTCTTGGGGATACATCAGGGAGCAGGTGGGTCTTAGGCTGGCCTTAGTGGAGAAGGATGAGCGACTCCACCTTGGATTGCCCTTTGAAGTTCTAGCAGCAGCACTCTTGGCACTTGCTTGTGTGGAGAGACATTCATTGTTCAGTCTTTGTGGATTTTTTTCCCTAGATAATTATGGCATCCAAGCAACATAGTAGAGATAACTTGGTTAGTGGAGCACACAAAAAAAGACTGAGGGGAGTTTTAGCAATACTCTCCTCTTCAAGTGCCTCATATTTTTAAATGTGTTCTTGCTAAGATTAAGAATTTTTCAGAGGAACCAAGTGTCTTTCATTATCTGTAACTAAAAACTTCAGTTGCAGACTTTGAAAGTAAGGTTTCCAGGTAGTGTCATTGGTTAATGACAGGGTAGTTTAGATTAAGTTCACCCTAACTCTTTGGTGTCTGGGATGGTTGATGGTAGTACACAGAGGTCTCCTAGTTGAAGCTCTTGGCGCTTGCTAAGGAGTCAGCGGTTGATCCCTAAAGGATGCCGTGTGTATGCAGCTGGATGGAGTACGTTTTATGGGTATCCCAGGCAGCTGCTTGTATCATGGCTGAGATTTGTACTTGGCTGAGTGAGATTCTCTTCACAAGGTGGTTAGGACATATTTTGGGTTATAGAACTGAAATGTAGATTCATCCAGAAGTCCTACTGCTGGTGAACATGGTGGCTTTATGCTTGTTAGCATTCTGGGGGCTGAGGTAGGAGTGCCAAAATTTTAGTCAGCTGGACTAGGTTGTGAGGTCTAGGTCACGCTAGGCTACAGAATGAGACCTTACTATAAAAAAACAACAAAAACAGAAATTCAGAAAAGAGAAACAAATCTTTCCTTCATTTTGAGTTGAACAGCAAAGCAACTACAATCAGTTGAAAAGACTTTATTCTTGTGTGATGCTACAGCAATGCAGCTGAAGCCCCAAGGGTGGCTTTTCTTTCTCATTTCTAAACTGTGATGCTTAGTCTCCTGCCTCAAAGACACTTTCAAGGGAGATAGGCCCATGACTTTACATGTGTCTTTTTTCATGGCTCAAACTTTTGTGATTCTGGGAACCAGTAGGGTCATTTTGTGGAGTGAGAGCTTCTTCAGTGGAAATGGTACTTAAGGGAGGCCTACTTGAGCTTCAAGTCAGGTAGATAGAAAGTATAGTTCAGACAACATTGGGCCTTCTTCATCTTTGTTTGCTTTGGACATTTCGATCAAAAACAAACAAAAAATACACTTCGAATGGCATAAAG
Source organism: Mus pahari (assembly GCF_900095145.1). Lineage (NCBI taxonomy): Eukaryota > Metazoa > Chordata > Mammalia > Rodentia > Muridae > Mus > Mus pahari. The sequence continues at coordinate 35,704,800 of NC_034593.1, forward strand.
CTCTACTCATGAGATTGTTTTCTGAGAAAGCAGGCATTTCCAGATGAACAGCTTGTAAAACGGACCTCAACTGTGTTGCTGTTAAGGTCTTGTAGATTGTAAGGTCTTATGAGGGTTCCTGTAGGACACAATGGAACTGAACCTTGTGGTACACATCTTAAGAGGAGAAAAAACATGAGACTTGCTGTTTTGTAGTTGGTCTTGAGACTCACAGAACCATGGTCCTTATGAATTCACCAGCATTTTTCAGACCAGCGTTATAAAGTTTATTAATGAGCATGAAGCACATTTTGGTGGATCATAACTAACAGACAAAACAGATGGGGAATAGACATCTATTCCACATAGATGGGGTATGTCAGGCTGGAGAGTGGTTAAGAGTATTTTGCTGCTTGAGTATTCCAGAGGATCTGGGTTTGATTCCCAACACCCACATAGCAACTTACAACTGTCTATTTGGTCCAGAGGATCTGATGTCCTCTTCTGGCTTCCACAGGCACTGTACCCCATGTAATACAGATATACACGCAGGCAAAACACTCGTGTACATAAAATAAAAAATGATTAAAAAAACAGGAAGTGCCAGTTTCTAATGAGATGAGAATTGATATTCATAAATTCATAAAATGTAAGCTTTTACTAGGTTAAGCTATGAAATATGTTTTGTGATTTGCATAAAGGACTGATTTCATGATTTAACAACTTGGATGACAGGTTGACCTCCACGCATACTTCTCATATTACATGTCCAGAATTATCGTGAGCACTTACCTGTGTTTAGTTTGCACATTTACATGTACTTGTCCTCCTTGGTCCTCTGGAGAAAGAAACTTAGAAGCTCTACTTAGTTTCAGAGAGGAAAGTGACAGATGGTGACTGGTAGATGGGACAACTGCTGCTATGTAGAGGTCGTGGCTGCCACTGGACAGATTTCAAATGGATTCTCCAAAATTTCATAAAAAACTCTATTTTAGTGGTTTTGGATTAAAAAGATCTAGTATACTGGCTACAAAGATTGAAAGCATATTCTTGAAGCAGGTCATTTATTATTATTTCTTTTTAAAAACAAAGTGCTGCTGGTGCTTGCTTGGGTGGGGAGTTTGTATAGTGATGTCTCCAGTCTAGAACTTGAGTTTGGATTTGCATATGTAATTTCTCCTCTGGTTTTCTGTCCCTAGGTGTGCCTTCTTCCTGCTCCTCTGCACTGGAGAACATGCTTTTGTTCAATAGTCCTTCTGTGGGCCCCAATGCTCCCAAGATAGAGGACTTGAAGTGGCATTCTGCATTCTTCAGGAAACAAATGGGTACTTCCTTGGTTCATCCACTGAAAAAGTCCCATAAGCGAGATGCACTGCAGAACAGTTCTGGGACTGAGGGCAAGACCTCGAATAAGCAGCCGGGTCTTTGTGGTAGAAGGGAGGGGCTGGGGGTCCCAGAAAGTTTGCTGAGCTTAGAAAAGACTTTTGCAGAAGCACGTCTCATATCATCAGCACAACAGAGAAATGGTGTGGTGACCCCAGACCATGGGAAAAGAAGAGACAATCGTTTTCATTGTGATCTCGTTAAAGGAGACTTAAAGGACAAATCTTTTAAGCAGAGTCACAAGCCTCTCAGGTCCACAGACACATCCCAGAGGCATCTGGACAACACAAGAGCTGCCACCTCCCCTGGAGTAGGGCAGTCAGCACCTGGCACCAGGAAGGAGATTGTGCCCAAGTGCAATGGCTCCCTAGTCAAAGTGCCTACAACACCTGCCAGCCCAGTGAAAAGCTGGGGAGGATTCCGGATTCCAAAGAAGGGGGAGCGGCAGCAGCAGCAAGGAGAAGCCCATGATGGGGCCTGCCACCAGCATTCAGACTGCTCCCATCTGGGTGTAAGCCGAGCTCCAGCCAAGGAGAGAGGGAAGAGCAGGTTAAGAGCTGACAGTGAGAACGATGGGTACGCCCCTGATGGGGAAATGAGTGACTCAGAGAGCGAGGCATCAGAGAAGAAATGCATCCATGCCAACAGCACCATCAGCAGGAGGACAGACATCATCAGGAGAAGTGTCTTGGCCTCTTGATGAAACAGCCGGTGTGGAAGCACATGGCTTGGTGCTGTGTGCTGAGGAGAGCTCTGATAATGGGGGCAAGCAAATACCCATTGTTTCTGAGCTACAGACATACTTCCTTGCAATTCAGATTGAATTTTTTTCCAGAGTCATTTATAAATCATTGTGAGAAGTTTGTGTTATTTGCAACTTGTTGAGGAAACAGAAGAATAGATTGTAACCATAAGACACTAAGATTAGAACCTGAACTAAACACTAAAAAACAAAAAAACAAATGAAGTAACTTTACAGAGGGCCAGGCTTGAATAGCACCATGTATTATTGCCCTCTACATTCTCCCCAAAGCACAAACTCTTGAATACTCACTCTTACAGAATCATAGAATTCTGTGTGGTGAACAAGTCCTATTTATAGAAGCCCTCATGTACCATTTATAGCCCACAAAGCTTATTTTCTAGGAATGGTAAATGCTGACAGCATCTGGCTCCCAGGCTGTGTGGTGTGAGGAGCTGAGGCTCAGAAGCCTCAGCAACACTGGGATCTTGCACATGTGGCATCCAGGGGAAGAGTTTACACAACAGGCATTGCTGGAAGGCTGGAGGGACAGAGCAGAGCTCCTGCACTGAGATTTGGGGCCTGTGTAGCAAGGTCCTGAAGCCCTGCATGGGCTGTGGACACAGGATGGGTGGAGGAAAAGTTGTCCAGAAAGTTCTGTGAGAAAGGGCAGCTGAGGCCCAGGTGTTACTAGTCCGCTTGACCTTCCTCTTTCCTAACTGCTGGCCTTTGGATCCAAATGGGATTTCCCTGGCTACTGCCAGTACTTTGCCATCTGGCTTCCAATAATACAATGGTTATTCAAGTTCAAGTGATGAACTTCTGGTGACTCTTAACTCTACAGAGTCCACCACTAGTGCATATTTGGGAAATCCAGGTTTCCACCATGAGTGGATTCCTTAAGCAAAAAGGAAAACAAAAAGCAAAATAGGTTTTATTTTAAAATATAGAAAGGCAATAAGTTGCATCAAGGTTATACAGGAAAGAATTCAAAGTGTATCCTTGAAGAGGTTTCTGGAGTTGGAGTTCTAAACTCTGATTTGTAACTTGGACTTTTCGAATTGCAAATGGCAATAACTAGTAAGTTATCAGCAATAATAAATTTAGCATTAAATTTGAGTATAATGTTCTGTTTTTGCACTCCTCATATAGTGCATATGTATTCAGACAAGTGGATCGTGTTAAAGTCCTGTTATTTTCTTTGGAATTCAATGTAGTTGTGAATCAAAATTAAGAGAAGGGAAGTTTCATTAGCAATGAGATTTAGAATTAAGGGCATTTGGAATAAGCCCAGTTTTCTCCTAAATTACCCTTAGTTTATTAATATCAATGTTCAGATTCCTGATTCATTTATACATCTGTTTCCATGTGGCAGGGACATTCTGATATTTAATGAGCAATGCTTTGAGTTTGTAGAAGCTTTCAAGTCTTCCAGATGATTGTCAACAACAGAAAAGGCTTATTGAATTCCATCTTGCTATGCAAGTTTTATCAGATGATCAAATGACAGATCTGATGCATCTCATTGTATGTATGACATTTTCAAACTAAGTCTTAACTTCTCAAGTACATTGTAGTAGCTAATTCAGGGGAGGGGAAAGGATGACCCAGGTTTTAGATTGACTATTTTTTGAGCTATGGAGCTCCTTTGAGACTGCTGTCCAGGTCAGCTTGTTGCTACTGGTATTCGAAGATTCTTAGGAGTCCAAGTTATACTTTTGTTTGTAGCCTAATTTAAAAATGAGATGTTTTGCATATGAGCAAAACCCTTTTGCTGGATACAGGAAAAGGCTGGACTCTGATCTAGTTATCTTTTGATTATAGCAACAGCTCTGGGTGAGAATAGAATTTATAGAGGAATAATCTGTGAAGCCATAGAAAGAAACCCTAAATTAATCTAGTGAGTATATGGCCTCTCACCATTTTAGGAGGCACCAGATTCATTTGCACTATTAGGAATGCTAGTTTTGTGCAAAAATAAATGCCTTACCTATTTCCCCCCCATTTAGGTTGAAAAGCTTTCAAATGTTCCAAGTTATGCTGAACCAAAAACAAATAAAATGAAAAAAAAAAATAAAAAAAATAAAAAATTTTCCCCACAAAAATGTTACAAAAAAAAAAAAAAAAGCCCACACGTTTAATTACTGCTTTGAAATGCAATGGTATAGAGCACGGTTTCTGACAGTGTAATGATAGCTTTGTAAGTTAGTTCTTGTCATGCTGGGAACTCTGTATGAGGCGGCCACAGGCAGCAGCAGCCCACCTACCTACCCACTTGCATTCTATTAGTATTGAGCTTTTTTGTTTGTTCTTTTGAATCTTCCTTGTGCATCCTGACCAAGAAATATCTTTGATTATGATCAATGTATTATGTCAAAATGTAGGCTAGTTGAACTTTTGTAAAGTTGCCTGGAATGTCATTTGTTAGGTTATAAACACAAAATTTAAATGAAGGGTTTTCTGTGTTGTGTACAAATCTTAATTATTTTAAAATGGACAGACTTGTCATTACATTTGTAACCTTGTACAGAGGATTTTTCACTATGTGCCTAGCTTGGTGTCCATTCAACTAAAATTGAAAAAAAAAAAAAGGTGCATGAAGAGTTAAAATCAGAAGTTAAACAAAGTCTATGTAGAGATGACTATTTTATATTACATGGCCCAATCCTGTATTTATTTCTACCCCCTTTTTGAAAGTATTTATAAAACTAGTTGAAGACAGCTGTATTTTTTTGTTGAACTATTTAGTAGAATTTGTGCCTTTTTGTCTGTATGTGAATAAATGCTGTACATTTTGCAATATATATTAAGTGTCTGTTGAAATCTGCTTTTGGTTAAGGTTCCTTAAGTGGTGGGCTTGTTGTGTCATAGTTTATATTGAGAATGAGAACTGTATGGGACATATCTATCTACACTGTAGAATCCAGACTCACAGTTTCCCTGGATGCTGCCCTTTTGTCACTACCTGCTTCTCTTCCCATGCCACCTCTGGCTCTTTCAGGATACAATTTGAATCTGAACATACTTAATTGTTGAAGTAATGTAAATGTTAGGGTTTAAAGGCTGAGCCTTTACTATTCCCATCACCTTAGCCAAATCACTAAGCCTCACAAGCCTGTTTTCCCATTTTTTGAAGAGATTTATGCCACCTTGCCCAGCATATGCCTATAATCCTGTAACTGTTAAGATAGATCCACAAAAATCTTCAAATTTATACCCCTGAAAGACATAATTGGTTGTAGCTCCGAGGGAGATCACTTGTCCAGCATGTGCAAGACCCTGGTTTCCATCTCTCCTGCTGCAAAAACAAACTGTCTTATTGGAGTTGCAGTATTTTAAAGCATTTCACAGATTAAACTGCGGTAAGCCATATATACGATTTTACTATTAGGAAAACCCAGGAATCTGCTATGTATTTAAGCTGATGTTATTCCTGAAGGTTGTGTTTATGAAGTGCTTAACATTTTTTTCAGAGTGGTTTCATTAAATGCCTTTGAGCACAGAGCACTGGAACAGTAGGTCAAATAAGAGGAACTGACCTACATCCCACAAAAACTATTTCCAAGATCACAGCATTGCGACTTGACAGAACTGGGCCTCATTCTAACTGGTTTTTGAGTATTTGCAGTGGAGCAGTCTTAGACAATCAGCAGCCAAATGCACCTTCATGTTGGGAGCAGAAAGCCTGATACAGTGTACCCATACATGTATATTATGATTAGAGGCAGTAGTGGCATATCATTATGACTCCCAATTTATAATTTGTAAGCGTCTTTTCTAACATGAATTATCCAATAGTTGTCTCAACCCTTGTTTATTTCTCCTTGTCCTCCTTAGTGACTATTTACTTGTGTTGCTTGCTCTCATAAGGCTCCAGAGAGAAATAACTGTGATTCTTCTTTAAGGTCTTCAAGTTGAATAATCACAATAGCTCCCTAGGGAAATTAAGTCCCCAGGAGCCAAAGGAAGGGCCTGGTGTTGGCAATTCTATAATCTGTGATGGGAAATGTGGCACCAGGGAATTTGAGTTCATGTTTCCATCCAAATCAAGGAGAAAATGCTTCTGCCTTTGAAACATTAGCCATCTGCAACAAACTGCCACTAATTGCAACGCTGAAATCTTTCCTCCAGTTTCTCTTTAAGGCTTAGCACTGCATTAGACAATGCAGCCTTGTCTATACCAGTTTGGAGAGCCCTCTCTAAAAAGGATGAAGTCAATCTAACCTGGTCTCCTGTCCACTCCTTGGTCTCTGCTGCTCTCCATGCAGTTCAGTTCTTTTCTGAGTGGACTGCTTTCTCAAGGGAAAATAATTCTCAGGCTATCCAGATGCTTGAGGTTTGGATATTCAGTTTTTCTCTGTAGGCAGTGACACCCAGGGTGTCTTTTGTGAGGGCTTTTCTTTGATGGCTTGTCAGGGTTTCTACTCTATCACCACAACATTTTCCATTTCTGTGTTTCCATCATCACTATATGGTTCTTCATTTCTTGCTAGATTGTTGCAATAGCTTAGTCTTGTTTCCTTGACTCAAGCTGTGCTGAAATGAACTCCTGCTTCCTCTAATTAGCTGTAACCTTGCCAATGCTATCTCCACAGTGACAACTTCCAAATGGCAGATTCTGTCATTCTCTAGTCTTCAGAGGAGCCTCCAGACTTGGTAATTAGACTGGGCTCACCAAGGGGCAAGCACTGGTCTGTATTGAGTACACCGATTTGTCTTTAGGCAGGCATTGTTCTCTTTTTGCCAACGAGGGAACTGAGGGTTTCCATTTGTGGGGTGATTTGGAAACCATTCCTGCTAGTCTGAGAATCCGAGTCTCCAGCCTCTGCTGATCGCAATATGAAAGTAGTTCATAAAAATCAGTCCAAATGCTCTTGAAGACATATAGGTATACATGTGAACTTCATTTCATTAAATCATATATAGTATAATCAATTGTTTTGGCTTAGCACATCATGTTAAAGAGACTATGAGCATAACATGAGAGAAGTCCAGTCTGCTATGGATTATGTTCTGCCTTTTGTTAGGAAGAACAGAATTACTTTAGCTATATACTGTCATGTAACATATATATCTACAGTAAGACAAGTAAATGCACATATGACTAGGTAAAATAATGCTGCTATTATGAATGCAAAGAGTTCAGTGTAGTTCAAAAATGTTTGGAAGAGCTGGGCGTGGTGGCGCACGCCTTTAATCCCAGCACTTGGGAGGCAGAGGCAGGCGGATTTCAGAGTTCGAGGCCAGGCTGGTCTACAGAGTGAGTTCCAGGACATCCAGGGCTACGCAGAGAAACCCTGTCTCGAAAAAAAAAAAATGTTTGGAAGGTAAAATTGTTTAAAATTAGTTTCTTGACAATAATGCCTAACATTAAGACTAATGTTTTGACACTTTAAAATAGAACTAATGCAAAAATCTCCCAACCTTTTTTTGTTTTGTTGTGATACTGAGCATAACAAAGCTGGTCACTAGTCATTCCTGTAAATGGATGAGCAGTGCTGCGTGGTGTGCTGGTGAGTGTCTGTAACCCCAGCAGAAAGAAACAAAGAAACAAAACGTAATGCCAAGTCAAGTAGCAAAGCAAATCGAATGGCAGTGCCATTCCTAAAGGGCTGCCAGCCAGTACCATGGCCTAGCTCGTATGTGACTGAGCTTTCGTAGTGTAGCTGCTAACCGTGGCGCAGGGGGTTGTTTTACCTGCTTGTTTGGCTGGTGGCTCTAACTTTAGGATTGTTTCTAATGGAAAACAATCTCTTCCTGAAGCCCATCTTCTCCTCGGTTGTTTCCCCACATAGCAGCCTCAAAGGCAGAGTCTTTTCCTCCCCAGCTGTGGCTCTGTGCTTTCTGCTTAGAAACATAGGATTTTCCATTACTTGACTGATATTTAGGATTTGGACACTAGTTTTCTAGGTGTGGAAATATGAACAAATATGACTTTCTATCTATTAGATAGAAAGTCATCCAAGGAGATTGTCAAGGCACTAACAAAGGGCTTTCGAATTAGTGCTTGAGTCAGAAAGGGCAGGATATGGCATCATATCCTGATGAATGACACACACACACACACACATACAGATGAAGCTCCAGGAGAGCAGTCATCCTGTGAGGTAGATGAGGTAGAGGGAAACTGAAAAATAGGAGAGTTGAGTGTGCATCCAGGAGGGCTCAGATCTCACTGAGGAATGCTCTTCTCCAGTGAGTGGTACAAAGGACTTGGACTTCAGCTTTATAACAGCTTTCAGTGCCTCAGGAAACCCACACCGCACTTCAAATAACAGAAATGGGAGGGAAGGCAAAGTCTTTCTTCCCTTGAACTTTATTTGAGCAGTGGTAAGAAGCCATTTAGAAAAAGAGGCCTGCAGAGTGTGCAGCGAGGCAGACACAGAGGCAAAGGTCCCTCTGGAAACTCAGAGAAGTGTCACTGGGCTTCTGCCTGTAGAATATGGTCAGCATGGAATAGGATTGGCACCTGTATTTAGGTGAGAGTGACATACAGACCTGGAGCCTGCACCCAACACTCTTTCCTTCACTTTTGTTCTTCCCTTAGTATCTAATTTAAGTTTAGTGAGTTTTATGTCAACTTGACACAAGTTACAGTCATCTGAGAGGAAGAAACCTAAATTGACATTATGTCTCCATTAAGAGTGGACTGTGGGCAGGCAAGCCTGTAGGGTATTTTCTTAATTAGTGATTGATGTGGAAGAGCCAAATCCTCTGTGGGTAGTTCCATTCCTGGGAGAGTGGTCTTGGGTGCTATAAAGCAAGCAGTGTGACCAGGAGGAGCAAGCCAATAAACAGTTTTCCTCTATACCCTGGCTGCCTAAGATAAGGATGCTACATGGAAATGTGAGTGAAATAAACTATCTTCTCCTCACTAATAATCTAAGGCATTGGATTAGCTTTATCCTATCTTACTCTCGTTTTCCCTTTGTTTTTGGTTAAGTTTTCCAGAACACAACCGCAGACACAGAGGCTGGAGTTGGAGGGAGGCCTTCTGCCTCAGCCTTAGTGCAGATTGTTTTAAATGACCGCTCCCTGTTTCTCTCTCCCTTCCCCTCTGGAGCTACCTATCTTCCTCCTTCACCGATTCTTTTCCTTTTTCTAGTTTTTCTCTGCAGTTCTAGTACTCTAATCATGCACTTCTTGCTTCAGTGTCATCATCCCCTGGGCAGACAGGCATTTTAGCAGACTGTACTTTACCCTGTTACTTTACCCCTCTCCAATGACTGGAAGCTAGTGATTGTTTTTACTGGCTGTGCTGTTATTTCCATCTATTGGTTGTGACAGCTCTGGAATTAGGGTTCTGCTCATGGAGAACAGCTGGTAAGTCTAGTATGCTGAGCATAGATGAGGGTTTAGTTACTGAATCACACTTCCAGGCTTATGCAAAGAAACGCTAGTATCCACAGTGTTCCAACCATCTGAGCATTGAAAAGACTCCAGATGAAAGAGACAAAAATTCAACTGATGACCCAGATATGCCAAATGCCAAGGCAGAGCATAAGAAACATGAAAAACCAGGGCAGCATGAGCCTCTGAAAACTACTAATTCCACAGTAATGGATTAGAATGAGAGTGAGTTAGATGAAATCTCAGAGAACTCAAGAGTCATCTTCAAAAGTATTCAACAAAACAGAAGAGGTCACAAAATAAGCTTCCGCATAAATCCAAAGAAACAAAAGCAGTTGAACAAACAAGTCCAATACAAGATAAAGAAGAATAATTTAGTAAAGACATACAAATATTGAAGAAATATCAAAATTCAATTTCGGAAGCAAAACCCTCAAGGTATTAAATAAAAAACTGAATGGGAAGTATCACTAATAGTCAAGTGGAGACAGACACCGTGAGGAAACTTGCTTTTCTTTTCTTTTCTTTTTTTAAAGATTTATTTATTTATTATATGTAAGTACACTGTAGTTGTCTTCAGACACTCCAGAAGAGGGCGTCAGATCTTTTTACAGATGGTTATGAGCCACCATGTGGTTGCTGGGATTTGAACTCCGAACCTTTGGAAGAGCAGTCCGGTGCTCTTACCCACCGAGCCATCTCACCAGCCCAGAAACTTTCTTTAAGAGAAAGTTTTAATACATCCACAGAATTAAAAACAAAGCAGTAAAAATATGAACAGGGCACTAAATATTATTAAAAGATCATGGGCATAGGTGAGTGTGGGTAGAGAAGAAATGTCTCCCACAGGCTCGCTTGGTGCCCTGCAGGCAGCACTGTTGGGAGGTTAGGAAGCTTTCAAAGGCTCTTAGTGGGGACAGGCTTTGGGGATCATAGCCTTGTTGCACGTCCTACTCACACTCTGTATTTGCACTTTCTGCTTCTTGTGTGCAGACAGATCTGATCAGCCAGGTGCCATACCATGCAATATTGTCCCCACGATTTTGAACTCTAGCTTTTTCTATCTTTCTGGCACTATACACCAAAGAAATCTTCATCAGGTTGTTCCTGGTCATGGTATTTTATCACAACAGAAAAGTAAAATAACAGTAAATCATACCAGGGAAGTGGGGTTTTGCTCGGAAGAACCAGACCAACTGTGACTTTTTTTTTTTTTTTAAAGGAATGTGATAGAGATTGTTCTAGAGATCTATATTTTTGATGAAGAATTTAGACCTGTGACCTAAAAAGAGAAGGATTTTACCTTGTCTAGTAGAGCACCTAGCTGCTGATGTGAGTTCCATCCCAGGCACTGAGAACATTTATAAAGATTACTGCTGCATCAATGCCAGCAGCACTGATACCACACACTGAAAGACACCATGCTTCAGAGTACAAGGAATTCTGTGTCATTTGCCTGTAATATGATTTTGGCAAATGTTTAACCTTTGCCATACTTCCTATTATTGGAAAGGAAATCATGTCCACCGAGCAGTAGTGTTGGATTATAGTGATAATAAAAATGCAAATGCCTATTGCTCCATAGATTATCAATGAATAAATACCAGTTACACACACACACACACACACACACACACACACACACACACACATCAGCAGTTATCACATATCTTGAACAATTTTCCAATGAATTATTTAGGTATAAATAAAACTTACTTTTTACCCTAATAAGTATATTAGTTTTACCCTAATAAATATATTAGTTTACATAGGACAAGACACCAGCGCCATGTCTATTTTCACAGACCCAAGTGCTAACAGCTCTCCTTACACGTCATACTGTGTTCCCCTGGCACTTTCTCTCTTCAGGAAAGGGCCGGGCTAGCTTCAGGTGAAAACACTGAATGAGAAGGCCGGTGATGCTTTATTCAAGGGATTAAATGGTTCAACACACAGGAAAGGAATTAATTATGATTTCTAGGGTGCTACATGGAATTCCCAAGAACACTAGCCATTTTCTTCCTAGGATTATTAGGTTAGATATGGGAAACACGACTAGTATGGTACAAGTGAACATTTATTTGCAAGGCGAAACCTTGGGTGGGTCTTTCTTGCTGTTTTTAGGGTAAGGTACAAGTAGCACCAGGGAACTGACTGGAAACATACTGAGCAACCATACTGAAGGGCTCTGACTTGTTATCAAGTAAGGGAACAGTGGCTAGCTGAGGTAACGAACGGGTCACAGTGCACACCAGTACCTGTAGGAACATGCAGTGTCTAGGGATTTTTGCTTTTGGTATACTAGAGATTGAATCCAGTTTCTTGTGTACACAGGCGAGTGTACTACTACCAAGCTATACCCCCATCCCACTGCCATGGATGATGGTACATTCTTGGGCTAAAAGGTGATAGATGAAATAACCTGCAGTGGGGAGAGGGAACCCACCTCCAGCAGAAAGTCCGGGCATCAAGAAAGGGATCGAGTTGCCATCCCACCGTTAAAAACTCTGAATCATAATTGTTCCTGTCTGAAAGAACTGCAGGGACAAAAATGGAGAAGAGCCCAAGGAAAAGGAGGTCTTGTTGGGTCTTACTGCCCTCCCAACAAGCAGCTGAAAGAGTCAGATGCCCCAACCAATGGATAGAAGCTGCTGACCCCTGTGGTTAAATTAGGGAAAAGCTGGAAGAAGCTGAGGAGGAGGGCCACCCTGTAGGAGGACCAGCAGTCTCAATTAATCTGGACCTGGGAGATCTTTCAGGCACTAGACCACCAACTAGGCAGCATACATCAGCTGATATGAGGCTCCCAATACATATATAGCAGAGGACTGCTGGGTTGGGGTTCAGTCAGAGAAGATGCACCTAACCCTCAAGAGACTGGAGGCCCCAGGGAGTGGGGAGGCTTGGTGAGGTAGGGGTGGGGGTGGGGACATCCTCCTGGAGACAGGACATGGGGGATGGTGGATGGGGGGTGGAGGCCGGGGAGGAGGAGGTATGGGATGTGGAACAGTCTGAGGGTGAACTGGGAGGGGGATAAAATCTGGAGTGTAAAAAAAAAGATTAAAAATTTTTAAAAAGGTTATAGCACTGTAAAAATTTTTTACTTTGATGTCTTTCTTTTCATGGGCATGTACATAGTTACTTTCTTTTCATGGGCATGTACATATAAATGACAACATTAATATTACCACAAATGCTAAACATTCTTATGACTTAATTGACAGAAGAGACAATTATCATCTCTGTCTGTAAAACCATATGTATAGGTACATGGTTAGGGGAATTAAACAGTTAATTTTATAATTAGTTTTGTGTGTGGATGTGTTGCCTGCATGTATGCCTATGCACCACATGTGTGTAGCACATGTCATATCCTCTGGAAATGGAGTTAAAGTTTGTTGGTAACTGCCATGTGGGTGCTGGCATCCAAATCCCAGGTTTTCTGAAAAAGCAGCCAGTGTTCTTAATTGTGGAACCTTCTCCTGAGCCCCTAAACAAAATTATTTTGACAAATTATTTTGAAAAAAGCATATTAGAAATTTATTACTTAACTCCCTCAATACCATTTTCTTTGTTATTTTTTTGTTTTAAGAAAGGGCTCATCACTCAGTTGGGCGTGGTGGCACATGCCTTTAATCCCAGCACTCGGGAGGCAGAGGCAGGCAAATTTCTGAGTTTGAGGCCAGCTTGGTCTACAGAGTTAGTTCCAGGACAGCCAGAGTTACACAGAGAAACCCTGTCTCAAAAAACAAAACAAAACAAAACCAACCAACCAACCAACCAAACAAACAAACAAAAAACCACCAAGAAAGGGCTCACTCTATAGCTTAGGCTTACTCAGAATCCATGATGTAGCCAAGTTGGTTTTGCATCTTTCTGCTTCATATTCTTGGTACTGGAATTACCAAGATGTGAAGAACAGTGCCTAGCTAAATTTGCTGCTTTGCTCATTTGGTTTTAATTTTTTATATTTTTGAGGATTTTATGTGAGTTCTGTGTTTATATTATTTAAATTTATTATTTTTTAAAAGGATTTTTATTTTAAATTATACATGTGTGTCCTTTTACTGTTGTTATGTGTGCATGAAAGCAAGGGCCCATAGAGGGTAGAAAAGGGGGTTGGATCTCCTGGAGTTTGGAGTTCAGGTGGTTGTGAGCAACCCTGTGTGGGTTCTGGGAACTGACCTGGGGTCCTTAGACGCGCGCCAGGTGCTCATAATTGCTGAGCCCTAAAATTTGTTATTATTATTTTTTTAAATGCTCAAATTTGCTATGGCCCCAAACCAGATTTATGTAATATTTAAATGATTTTTATGATGATTTGTTTGAGAGTTGCTCTAAAAAGACAGTATAGCTAGGAAATTGTATCTGCTGAATAAATGAATGGCCAAATTGCTGCTAATTTTCTCCTGTATGTGGGGTACTTAGAGTTCTCACACAGAAAAGAATTAGGAGACTACAGACTGCCCCAATTTGCATATTTGTACACAAAGAAAAGAAGTGGTAATCATATCTCCTTTCTTTCTCAGGGAGACATAATAAAAGATGCATGAATAAATAAGATGAACTAGCTATGTTTGCTTCAATTTTAGATTTAGGCAATTTCTTTTTTCTTTCCTATTCATTTTCTATATTACTTAAAACACAGTTCACAGAAATGATAATGTATTTGTAAATGAAGTTAAGTTTGACCAATACATAAATGTTAAAGCCCACTAGCATTTTCACATTAGAAATTAACAAATTCAGAGGCCAGAATGACACACTTGATAGCTTATCCTTCCTTTGGAGAATACTAGGAATATCAAGGAAGAGATAACTGGAGAGGTTATTCTTAGATGCAAAGGAGTCCTCATCTCATGTAACAAATGGGGCCATTCTGTGTGATCCTGTTCTTAAAAACTTAGTTTATGGACAGTTATTCCTGACCTCAACATGCCAGGAACTTAGTTGAATGAGAGGAAATATTACTTTGCATCAAGGATCTGCCAAGAGTTAAAAAAAAAAAAATACAACTATTGACAAGTGCAACTAGAGACAAAAAGCATACTGTTAAAAACACTAATATAACAAGAGAGTTCACCTTGTCTCAAGTTAGAGAACCCTTCCTAGAAAAAGTGATATTTGAAATCTGAAGGTCTCATAGAAATGCATAAGTATGTGCACACTTTGTTGATGGGAGAAAGGATGCTACACCCACAAAATTAAAGAGGGCCACCAAGTTTAGAGCACAAGAAGAAAGGGAAAGAGTGGTTTGGGAAGCTGCTAGCCAGATCATGGAAGGCTCTAGGCAAACACCTCTATTTTCTTGACTTCAATTCCCAGCTCCTTGACAAAGATTCCTGCCAGTTTGTCTGTCTGTCAGTTTGTTAGCACCATTCCTAAACTTTGGGGGTAAATGCACACATAGGAGTATTTTCCTACTGCTTCCGACTTATTTGGAAAACTGTTAAAGCCTTCTAGCTGGTTACTCAGATGTCTGTTATACCAGTGCACAGGAAGCTCAAAACAGAGTAAGTAAGTACATAAATCTATGAAGCATTGCAGAACTACAACTCAAAGCTATACAGACTTAGAATTTTAGATCTCTATCTGGTTAGTAAACTTTGAAGAAAAAGAAAAGAATAAACTCCTCCCCTTAAATGCTGTCAATGTCTACAAATTCTTAAAACTATGTAGTTAAAAATAAATCATTACAATTATGCACTCAAATACATGACAACATAATTTTACAAAATACATAATTTATTACATTTATGAGTTCATAGTAAAATAGAATCTTAAGAATTATAAAAATGAATTAAGAGTAAAAATGAGACATTAAATCTCCAAATCTTAGAATCTGAAATATCAAATTCTAGGGATTTTATTAAACCTCTTGAAAATATTATGTTCTTCCAAGGAGGGGAAAAAAGGAAATTAAAAATAGACACATTGATGAAGGCAGTGAGTTCTCAGCTGGCTTTATTCTCTACTGAGTCTCCAATATAGGATTATAGTTTTCTACTTACAAGAAGCTGTCACTGTTCTGTTTTCCAATAACCCTCAAAACAGAATGGAAAATGCTTATGCAAAATGACACAAGCCTTCCCCATTCTCGGCAGGCTTCTCCATGTCAATACGTTTGGTACAACAGCTTTCCCAACTCTACAGTTCTGTCAGTGAACTATGAATATGTTTAAATATTTTCCAGATTCACCATGGAAGCTGCTTTTCTTCTCTGCACTGTAATCACACTGAGCTGCAAACAAAATAAACAATCAGTAAGTAGTTTCTCTGTGGAGAGTACTAGATAAGACAGAGCCCAGTGTGGTGCATCACAGCCCACAGTGAGCAAGTCACCTGAGGGGAGGGTCTGCATCACACTAGAGAAATGCATGCCAAATGTGACCGTCTATCGCTCAGAGTGATACACTCTGAATTCCTATATTCCACAGATGGTGAAAACCATTTAGATAAAAGTTAATCAGCAAGGTGTCTCAAACATAAATTCAATCTGGGCAATAAAGCAGAGCTGGTAACCAGATCATTACAGATTTTTAAGGAAGACAAGTCTAATGGGAAAGAAATGTTTGAATATTAACTGGGGTTAATATGATAAAAAGATTGAACAATACAAAACAACACATAGCATAAGGCAGGTTTCCTTTCCCAAACTGTCCTTCACTCTAGTTCTCTCTTCAGTTTGTTTGTTTATTTATTTATTGAGACAGGATCTCACTATGTAGTCTAGATTAGCCTTGAATCTTGTGACCTATCAGCATAAGCCCTGAGTTCCAAAACTATAGGAAAGAGGTACCACCTACAGCTACCTGCAGATGTAAAGTATTTGTACATATATCTATTTTAAGTGAACGTATACACCCAATCACACCTCTTAGGAGTTGAAAAGTCTGAGTCTATTTTCCTTTTCACTTAGATTATCTGCTTCAGAAATAATTGTATGTTAGATTCACTCTATTTTTCTTAATATTTGCAACATTTTTCCTATCTGAACACAGTTTTGTTCATATTTTAGTGCTGAGTATTTGTATGGATTCTTAACCTTTTAAAATTAGAGGGAAAGTTAGGTGTGGTGCTTTTCATGTCAACATTTAGGATGGAGAGGCAGGCTAGGCACAGCTCTGTGAATTCCAGGTCAGCCTAGATGACAACGTGAGTTCTAGGGAAGCTCAGGCTACATAGAGAGACCCTCTCTCAAAACAAAGACAAAAGCCAACAATAATCAACAACAACAACCATCATCATCATCAACAACAATAACAACAACAACAACAACTTGCTACTAAATGGCACTATCCATGTCATCATTGGCTAAGAATAATGTTCTCAGATGGTAACAGTACACTTATAGCCAATGTTAATTAACAGCAGTTTTGATTTAATTTGCTTTGTTGTCATCATTCCTTCCATCTATTCATTCAATTATCCATCCATTTATCCATCCACTTATCCATCCATCCATCCATCCATCCATCCATCTTGCCTAATATTTACTCTAGAATTTCATTGATAGATTACATTTTTCAAATTACTTCCCAATAGCTAAGTTTTTTTTATTATATTTTGGATTCATTTGGTTATATACGAATGAACATTCAATAAAGGTAACTTTAACCTGAATATTTTGTTTTCTAAAATAAAAATACAGTTTGAAATGTCAAAAGGATACTCTCAAATACAGACATGAGTATCTACCTGATTTTGGACAGAACGTTATGTCCCATACAGGGTTATGTGGCAGGAACTTTTGTGCAGATAGTGATGTTCTGTATCTGCTCTGCCCAATCTTCCTGTTAGCCACATAGTTATCAAATATGTAAGTATATATACTTCAAATCTGGCTAGTATGACATCAAGTTTTTACTTCAATAAATTTCAATTAAAAGTTATCTTTGGCTACCAGAGATACATGGTAGTTTTAGATGTAGGTGTAGCTAGAAGATACTGATGTTTATTTTTTCAGCTTTACTTTTTTAACTGTAAGTAAGAAAGAGATTACTTTTATACAGGTCAGCTGACTGTTCTCTGAGAACTTTCTTTTTCATCTATGAAGGTTATTTATCAGCTCTGCGTAATGAGGATGTCCCCTACCTGCTGGGATGCTGACGCAGCTCTCTCTTCTGCCTGACTTAGACGCCTTTGAAGTCTGTTAGCTTTTTCTTGATGTTCCAGAATTAACTTTTCATTCTTTTAAGGGGAAATATAAAACAAATTCAAATCCAAATATGATATTACATCTTTTATGGACTGGCCAATGAAAAACCTGGATCTCATTTCCTACTTGTAAAATAAAGATAACATTATCTCCACATTTACATTTTCCAATTATATTCTGGATATATTTGGATATAATTTCCAATTACAGGCATAATATCACAATGCTGATTTTACTCCTTCCTAAGTCAGTGGTTCTGAACCTGTGAGTCACAACCCCTTCGGAAAGTGTCGAATGACCCTTTCATAGGGATTGCATATCAAATATCCTGCATATCAGATATTTACATTATGACTCATAATAGAAGCAAAATTACAGTTATGAAGTAGCAGGTGAACTCAGGTTCACATTTTTGCACAGCAAGCATATAACAGATTGAGCCTAAGTTAAAGAATCAAAATTCCAGATTTGAGCATTAAAATTAACTTTATGATACAGACAAAGACAAATAGATATTGAGAATTATAATTTTACATGTCACCCCAACATGAGAAACTGAATTAAAGGTTTGTAATATCAGGAAGGCTGAGAACCACCGTCCTAAGTTATTTCCTCCCCCGATATCATCAAAGACTCAGTTTGACAAACCTAAAAGCAAACTGAATGACAAATACAAACAAGATTGAGTTTCTGGTTTGTTGACCTTGTGGTGCTTCAGGTCCTAGAAGGAAAGCACTGGGCCTTACAACCGCATCTTCTGTAAAGGGTTGGAGTGAACTCTACTTCTATGCTCCCCAGGACATCTGCATCTTGCAGAAGCTATCAGGGTCAACAGGGTTATTAGACATTGCCATGTATTGAAATATAGTCCCCCAAAGATGCTGTTCTAATCCCCTGTATTTGTGAAGCCAACACTGTAACATTCTTGCTTCTGGAACCATGAAGACACAGTTTTACATTATTTACTAGCCTTGTTTGTAACACCATGATACAGTAGGGAGTATAATACAACATCAAGCCATCATTACATACTGCTACCTCAACAAGTTAAAAACAATTTGTCAACTGAAAATGTGCTCTTTTTTTACACTTACCTGCTTGGCACAGTGTACCTGAAAAATTTATTTTTGTATGAATAAAATTATTACATAGGTTTTCTGGCATTTAACTGATTTCAAAGAATAGAAGGCCAAACAGGAATGACTGTAAATCCCTCTTTTCTATGAATCACAAGATAATTCTTTATACCCGACCAAAAAGGGATTACAGTGAATGCCATGCCTAGTAATATATAACACTGAAATAATAGTACTGGGTTATTTAATTAATAGTGTCCAAAAGCAAAGTTAGACCTATGAAGAGACCTATATCAGCTGTACTAACTAACCAAGTTGTTCATGTATTAAATTTAAGTTTTTCATTTTAAGAGGCATGTCATATGCTAGCGAAAACGTGGGGAGAGATCCTGTTGTACATAATAATCATTTTAATATCTATAAACAGACTATATATGATACATATTTATCATAATGGCTAAAACAAAGTGCAGACTGCATAAATCTGATCTTTTTGTTTCCTTTCGAGCAAATATTCTTAACTCTGCTGTACTGAAAATTATGTGGAATATTTTAATATAAAATCTTTAGGTACTTTTTAAGTGTCTTATCAGCAATGTTCAAGAGTGGTTATATCACTACGTTTCTTGTGGATGACAGTAAGGATAGGATTCTATCCCACATATCTGAAGCTAATTCACATAAATGAGGATCTAGAGCTCTAGGAGCCTTAAGCCTAGAAACTGTTTGCTTTTATAAAGCCATAGGGGTGGAAAAGAGTAACTCTTTTTTTGCATATGAATCTAAGGTAGATCTATTTTAATATTATTTTTCTATACTCTATTAGACAAAAGTATTTTTGATGTGCCTTTTGTGATGGAGTAAAACAAATTAAGAGGAATTAGGTAATAAAACAATCTTAGAGATTCTCATGAAAAAAGAGGGAATGCCTGGTTTTCAAAGCACACTATATTAAGTACGGACTTTTTGGGCTACCTATAGATGATGTCATGTGGTTGTTTCCAAGTAAGAGATGATTTGCTACAGTTAAAATGCTACAGTGTGTGCATCTGGGGGAGGAGGTGGGATGGGGAAGGGGATGACAATGGGGGATGGGGAGTCATTCTCTTACCTCAGCTACCTTTTCATTTGCCATTTCCAGTTGAGAAAGTAGCTCCTGGGTATGAAGCTTCTGTCGGCTCAGTTCACTCCTAATAACCAAGAAGGGCCAGGGAGAATATGACGAGAACTGATCAAAACAAAATTGAAAAAGGGAGTTTGGAAATATATGCAAATATATATATATATATATTATATACTTAAAAATAGAATAAAACAATGTAAGACTGAATCATTATTAGTGGGACATGTCTATATTTTGAACAAAAAAGTTTATTAATAGCAAATAACTTAGTAATTTCTTCATAAAATGTGGTGGTTTGAATGAGAATGGACACTATAGGCTCATGCTTGAATGACTGGCCCTCAGTTGGAGGGAGTATTTGGAAAGGATTAGGAGGTATGCCCTTGTTGGAAGAGGTTTGTCACTGGCAGTGGGCTTTGAGGTTTGAAAACTCATACCATTCCCAGCGTCCTCCCTCAGAGCTTTCTACTTACAGATCAAGATGTGAGCGCTCAGCTATTCCTGTTGCCATGTTTTTACTCTGCCATCAAGACATCATAAGCCCAAATTAAATGTGTTCTTTTATACATTGCCTTGGTCATAGTGTTTTGTCACGGCAATAAAAAAGTAACTAATGTGTAAAATGTACGCATATTCTAGGGTAGTTACATTGTGGACCAGTATCAAAACCAGTAAATGGTTCAGAAAGTAAACTTAAATGATATATATGCTACAATTTAAAATTATATCACAGCCAGGTTTGGTGACACACACCTTTTAACTCAGTTCTCAAGAGGCAGAGGCAAGCAGATTTATGTGAGTTTGAGGCCAGTCTGGTTTACATGTGGATTCTAGGCTAGCTGGGGCTATGCTGTGAGATCATGTCTTAAAAAGAAAAACAAAACAAAATAACAGAAACAAAACCAAAAACCAACCAACCAACCAAAAAACCCCCAAAACAAAAAAATATTGTAACCTTGGGCTGGGATATATCTTAGCCGCTAAGAGTACTTGATGTTCTTGCAAAAAGATCTGGGTTAGGTTCTCAGCCTCCACATCGAGCTGCTCACACCTACCTATACCTCTAGTTCTAAGAGTTCTGATGCTCTCTTTTTTTTGTCTCTGTGGGCACCACACACATATGGTGTATGCACAGACAGGCAGACACAAATATACATAAATAAAATTTAAAAATTATATCACACTGGGTGTGATGATAGATGTTTGTAATGCTGAAGACTAGAGGCTAAGGCACAAGATCACAAATCTGAGGCTAGCCTAGAACTACAAAAGGGAAGCTTGTCTTAAAAACAGACAATCAGAGAAATAGACATCACAATTTAATAATCACAATTTATCATATGGTGTATGTGTGTGTGTATATATATATATATATATGTTTCATCATGAAAAGGCAAATAAAAATAATTTAAAAATGTTAAAGTCTCACTGAGATGTTATGAGGTACTGAAATAATAGTATGTCTTGTTAAACACAGTATCTGCCATAAACTCATAAGCCACTGTGCTTCTACAGAATTTGTCCTTAAGGCTTAGCACAGAGCCCAGCATGCTTGGAATACTAGCACTCAAAAGGCTCAGGCAAAAGCACTAACTTGAGTACAAGATCAGCCTGGGATAGAGTAACATTCTGTTTCAAAAACAAAACAAAAACAAACCAAGGCTCATGTACTGTTTTTCATGGTGGAGTTACAAATATTAAATATTCCAATGCCATTTTGACATAGTAGACTGTATTTTCATCACTATCTTTTATGCTTGCTAAGCTGAAGTTATCTGATGCACAGAGTTACTGTTGCTGCCTCCTCCTCCTCCTCCTCTTCCTTCTCCTCCTTTGAGGCTGGCCTGAAAATTATAGAGATCACAGTGGCCTCAAACTCACAGAGATCTGCTTGCCTCTGTCTCCTGAGTGCTGAGATTAAAGATGAGTGTCACTCTGTCTGGTGTCATCTTTTTAATTTAAACAAACAAGCATATATTGCTCTGGGCCTAGCTAATCTCAAAAGTCTGAGGCTGAGATAGATATAATGTAGTCATATAAGAGTGCAGGTGTCTCTGTGATCTCCACAGCCAGCAGAGTGATGAGCCATGGCAAAGAAGAAGGCAATTTGGTTCAACATGACTAAGTAGCTGGTGTGGGTTCAAACTTCAAGAGTCTGACCCTGAGTCATTTCTTTTAAGTGTATTTAAGCACAGTACAATTTGGTAAAAATTTTTCTGGTGATTATTCAACCCTATGTGTACAATAAAGCATACATACATCTCTTGAAGAACAAAGCAAGCTAAATAAAGATTGGGCATGACTACACTGAAACTCTTTGTAAAGTACATGTGACACCTTCCATAAAGTTAAGTTCTATGGATTTATTGAGAAAAACAAGCTCGCGATAAGGGTCTGGGGTCCCAATGTGGTGGCACAGGTAGTGCAAAGAACACCAGGGCAGAATGCAGGTATGCATCTAGGCTTCTGGGCAGAAAACAGGTATTGCAGTTTTTCCCCTTGAAAAAACAACCCTGTGTGCTAAGATTCCAGGTTCTCGGCTTATCTATTAGCATAAGGACCTATATGCCTACATAAGAAGTGAATCAGAACAAATTTCTTTCTTCTTCTTCTTTCCTCTTCTTCTTCCTCTTCTTCCTCCTCTTCTTCTTCTTCTTCTTCTTCTTCTTCTTCTTCTTCTTTCTTCTTCTTCTTCTTCCTCTTCTTCCTCCTCTTCTTCTTCTTCTTCTTCTTCTTCTTTCTTCTTCTTCTTCTTCTTC
>NC_034593.1:35727444-35738868 GCF_900095145.1 Mus pahari
CCTGCCTCTGCCTCCTAAGTGCTGGGATTAAAGGTGTGCGCCACCACGCCCGGCTTCAGAACAAATTTCAAATAAAATCTGTAGTACTGAAATTGCTAATTCAGTATTGGCTTTTGTCCTTTGACCTTATTTATATTTCTAAAATTAATCAGTAAAGTACCACTCCAGCTTTATGAGCCACATAAACAGCGTGATCCCGTAAGTCCTAGGTAGACCTCATTCGAGGGAATGGCTGTGAAAATAAGTAAGCTGTGTGTTATAAACACACAAGCCACGATAGGTTCATGGCACCAACCACCAGTTCCACTAGTACTTTCTGAGCACTCATCACAGGCTCATGTGGGTGAAGCAGAGGCAGGCAAAGTGCTGCCAACCCCAGAGACACCTGCACACATGAAAGGCCATGCTCACATCCTTCAGTGGACGCATTAGCTCAGCTTCACAATGAGGTGTTTGGACTGCTGCTATCCCTGACTGCATCATAGACAAACTCAATGTTTAATTTTTACATCGGGTGGTGACAAGGTAGAGAAAACTGTACTTAAGGCATCTCATGCATCTTAAAATCATTGTTACAGTTATCTGAATGGACAATAATAATCTTCCACAAAACTTAGGGTAACAAAGATACAAGTGATTAGCTAAAAATACTAATTTCTTCTAAATTAAAAAGTATTTATCTCTGCATATCAAGTTCTGTCATGCTCCACTGGATCGCAAGCAACACAGATGGTTACTGTCATATGATTATAACCTAGCATTCAATAAAAGATAATGATGATAGTGGTTATAATACTAGCAAACATACAGTGCTTCCAACACAACAGACAGTTCAGGTACATTCAGAAATGAACTTATTTAGTTGTAAGTATCTTAACCTAATTTCTAAAAGGAGGTCTAATTTTATATATTGGAAAACTGAAAATAAAGTTTAAAAGTCAAGTAATATCACAAAACTCATTGTCAGGATTCAAAAACTTTAATTCTTTAAAAATCAGTGGCTTTCTTTTGGTTCTGGAAAATGACTCTAGGTCTCAAGAAGGCTAAATATAGGCTTTATCACTGGGGTGTATCTCTATCCACTAAGTACTCTAAAGTTGGTGATGGTAATCCATGTCCTACACTATACCAAGGCAGGCAACTATTAAATTTGTGTTAGATAAGAGAGTGGGGGAGAGGGATAGAGACAGAGACAGAGGGAGGAAGGGAGGGAGGGAGAGAGGGAGGGATAGAAAAAGAAGAGGAAGAAGAAGAGGAAGAGAAGGAGAAAGAGGAAGAGGATGAGGGAGGGAGGAGGAAGATGACAACAGGGAGAGAAGGGAAAGAGGAATGGATGCCTGAGTGTGAATGAGTAGAAGCAGAACTTTTAACGTTGTCTTGCAAACCTATACCTCATCTTGAGAAGTCAAAATTTTTATTAATATCTCTACCCTAATTATCTAGGCTAAGTATTGTTTTGTTTTGTTTTGTTTTTTCGAGATAGGGTTTCTCTGTATAGCCCTGGCTGTCCTGGAACTCACTTTGTAGACCAGGCTGGCCTTGAACCCAGAAATCTGTCTGCCTCTGCCTCCCAAGTGCTGGGATTCCTAGGTTAAGTATCTTAAAGCCAACTCCTACTTACTTTGGCTTAAGTGCGAATGTCCTCTGCATCTGTTCTTCTATCCCATTGTACTCCAATCGCAATGGAGAACTAAATTTTAAGATTTATTCTACTGACCAGAATGGCCTTACCTTCACTCTATAGCTCAGGCAGATCTGGACTTATCATCTTCTGCTTAAGCCTCCTCAATTGCAGTTAAGTTCTCAGCACCTATACTGAAGTTACAACTATTTGTAGCTCCTGTTTTTAGGGATCTGCCACCCTCTTCTGGCCTTCCACATGCGTGCTTATAAAACACATACCAAAAATAAAAAAGTCTTAAAACCAACCTAAGGATATTCAAATCCTCCATGGATTTTACCCTGTTGCACTTTAGATTTTAATTTGAACTAATCTTCAATATTTTACTGGAAATAAGTAAATACATTCTAATATCTAGTGTATGATCTGGTTGCCTTTGCTCCCGAAACTTCTCTCACACAGGCGCTTCCCCTTCACATCAGAATTAGTGAGAATACAATGATTACATTTCCTAGAAGGCTCCTAAGAGTAAAATACATTTGGGATACTACAACTAGGAAATATGTTCTAAAGCTATTTGCTGTTGTTGTTGTTGTTTTTTTAATAAAGATTATTCCTAAGAAGCTTAAAGTTACTTGAATAAACTCATATTTATATCATAACGAGCTAAATATTTTGGTGATACTTAGTTTAAGTGCTTGTCAGAGAGTAATCTTAGGGGGATTGCAAAGTTCTTTGTTTAAAGAATTCTGAGATGGGAGCAAGTTCTGTGAAGTGCTAGAGAGACAAAAGATCAGCTCAAGTCAGGCCTTACCCACACTTAAGGTGTAGGTAGTAACCATGCTGAAATGGTCATGTGCTATAGGAATACGTATGGGTGGAGGGCCAGGGGATTAGCTGTCTCACCAGAGGAAGTAGGCTTGTATGCTTTTATATGCAAGTTAATAGAAGTTAGATGGACAAAGGCAGCAGAGGATGTGAGAAACAGACAAGAAAAACCCACTGGTGTGTAGGCCAGGAGGTAAGGAAGGGCAATACATTTAGGACTGAAGGAGGTTTTGAATGAATGGGGCATGGGTGGTTATCAGTAGGTGGGGGATAGAGGCAAGAGCTGGAAACACAGGCCACAAAGGATTTTACAAATCAGAACAATTGAGATTTATTTTGCATGCATTGGGAAGGTGCTGACATTCTTTAAGAAGAGAATTTACATAATTAAATTGGAGTTTCTGAAAACCTTGCTGATTTGCAGTGGAAAAAGAGCAAAGAAAAAGACCCGCAGTCAAATTCAGTAGTTTTAATAGTAATCCAAGTGTGTAGTCAGTGACCTCAAGCATGTTGAGGGAAGAGAAAGGGCCAGTTTCAGATACAGTTAAGGTGGTGGGTTAGTAGTACAGACTTAAGGGTGCCATGATAACACTCAGAATTCCACCTAACAATGGGACAGATTATATTACTGTTTATGAAAATGGAACACACAAGATGAGATTAAAACAGGGGCCAGGCGAAACACTGAGTGGGTGTATCAATAGAAATTGTGGGATTGGCAACCCTGATGGATTTCAAGAAAGGTCAGCATTTGGGGCTGGAGGAAGCATTTAATTCCTAGCAGCCACATGGTAGCTCACCAACATCTATAAATTAGTTCTTTGGGAACCATAGCCCTCTTCTGGTCTGTGAGCATACCAAGTGTGTGCACATGGAGCATGGACTTACATATAGGCCAAACACCTACATACATAAAATATATAATAATATTGATAATATAATTAAAAAGGGTTGCATTAAATGTTTTACAACAATTAGCTCCTTTTCATTTGTTTCTATCTTAGAAACAGATATCCCAACTTATAACTGTGGAGAGTATTTCTTTTCTTTTCTTTTTTTCTTTTTTTTTTCAAGATAGGGTCTTACTATGTAGCTCTGCTTAGCCTGGAACTTACAGAGATCTACCTGCTTCTGCTACCTGATTAAAGACATGTGCCACCATGCTGGGTTGAGAGCATTTCAAATACCAAGTGAACTTCAATTCTAAGCTGCATTGCTGTGTGCTGTAGCTGTAGTGATGTGGCTGAGAAAGTACTGGAGAGGAGCTAGACAAGGCTTCCTTCAGTATCACAACAGCACTTTTGAAAAATACTGGCTGGGCATGCTGACTGCCTGAGTCTATACTAGTGCTCATTTCAAAGCTAGAGGAGGCAGGGAATCCCAGGAGCAAGTTGGCTAGATAAATTAGCAGGTAAGCAAGCTCTTGAGTTCATTTCAGAGACCCTGACTCAGTGAAGGCAGAAAGTGATCAAAGACAACTCTGGATGTCACCTCATGTGTGTGCGCGCGTGCGCGCGCGCGCACACACACACACACACACACACACATACACACACGAAAACAGAGTTTTACATTCTCAGGCTTTATAAGTCAGTTAATGTAACTGTTCCAATCACTATTATGGAGGCACAGCTTAAGAAAAGGTGGTTCTGTGTAGATTGCAGTTACTACAATATAAGGGAAAAGCCTCTCAGTGCATGAAATCCCTTCCTGAAGAATGAAGATGAAATCACCTGAGGTTCTACTTGACAGTATATGAGAAAATTAAAAACAAAAGGTGTACTATTCATCTCAGGGAAAAGAAGGATTTGCCAGCTGCAGTAAGTGCTTTCTTTGAAGTTCTCTCATGACAAATCAACACAGCACTGCCAGATTTTTTTTCTACTGAAGTATACTATAATATGCTTGAGCTACTTTTAGTAATTATGCATTTTATAATCTGCTAGTACCTGCAGCTGCTGCTCATCCTGTTAACTAAAAAACAAAACAAAACAAAAAAACCTTTAAAAACGCAGCTGTAGTAGCCAAATATTACAGATATACAGCCAAAATATTATGTTTTAGAGAAATAAGAACTTATGTCAAATGCTATATAACCAACTGCACATAGACACGTGCGCGCGCGCGCACGTGCGCGCGCACACACACACACACACACACACACAAGGGGGGTTGGGGAGGGGAACAGACTCACTGTAGAGAGAATATATATCTGTATGGGTGTGGCACACCTGTCAATAATAAATATGATGACCTCTGGCTTACGAAGGAAATAGGAGGTGGGACATCTGGGAAGCAGAAAAGATTCTGGGATAGAGTCAGGAGTTGGAGATTTGCCTTGGAAGATGTGGCAAGACAGATGCATGGTACCTGAGCACTGGTAACTAGCCACATGGCAGAATGTAGGTTAAAATAATTGGGTTATTTTAAGTTATGTTCTAGTCAGAGAAGAGCCTAACTATATTGCCAACATGTATGTAAATATATTTTGAATCTGAGTCTTATTTCTGGCAGCAAGGAACTGGGAGGAAGAAAGACTTAACTTCTACAACTCACAGACACAGACACTGAATTGAATATCTCTAATCTGAATAAACTGAAATTAAAGACTCAGCCTTTTAAAGTATTAGCATTCTGCATAAAACATTCCCAAAGTCCGAAAAATAGTTGGGGAGCTGGGGAAGGACAAGCACAGAAAGCAGCAATATGTAAAATGGCCCTGTGATGGTTTGTATATTCTTGGACCAGGGAGTGGCACCATTTGAAGGTGTGGCCTTGTTGGAGTAGGTGTGACCTGGTTGGAGTAGGTGTGTCACTGTGGGTGTGGGCTTAAGATCCTCACCCTAGTTGCCTGGAAGTCAGTCTTCCACTGGTAGCCTTTGGATGAAGATGTAGAACTCTCAGCTCTGCTTGTGCCATGCCTGCCTGGATACTGCCATGCTCCCACCTTGATGATAATGGACTGAACCTCTGAACCTGTAAGCCAGCTCCAATTAAATGTTTTTTATAAGACTTGCCTTGGTCATGGTGTCTGTTCATAGCAGTAAAACCCTAACTAAGACAGGTCCCAAGGCATTTTTTACATCTAAGTGTTCCTTTTTGTCCTATATTTAACCATCAGAATCCTTAATTCTAAAACAAGAGCCAAAAGGAATTTGTTTTTTCCTTTTATCACATGTTTATTTTGAACACATATACAAATTGAGAGATTCTAACCTTAAAAGTTATTGTTGGGCTGCAAAGATGACTCAGTGGTGATCAGTGTGGTGCTTGCTGCCCAGCCTGGAAACATGAGTTCAATCCCAGAAGCCACATGGCACTAAGGCATACAAGTACCTCCACTCTCAATCAATCAATCAATCAATCAATCACTCAATCAATCAATGTATGTGAAAAGTTTACTGTTCTATTTTTTTCTTATACAGTAAGATTTATTCACTTACCAAGTTGGTCTGCTGTTAGTTCTTCCCTCCCTGCCCTCCTCAATGAGAGGGTAAACCCAGAACCCTGTAGACTTGAGTAGTGTGTGAGAGTATCTGACTTTAGAATGCTGTGTATATCCAGTAGGTTTTGAATGGATGGTATTAAAATGTTGTTAAAGTAAAACTTGTTTCTGCAACATACTTCTTGGCTTTTCTCCTGAGGTAAGTGTGCTGCTCTTGTTCTGGTCACAATAAAAACACCAGCCCTACTACACAGTAAAAGCAGACAGAATTGTCTCAAGGACTTTCTCACTTTTATGACAAATATTCCCAATTTCTTCTGCTCAAATGTTCTTTGAGACAATTCCATCAGCCTTAGCCAATAAGAGAATAGAATCATCAGATTCACCTATCCTGTGAATGGCCCCACAGAGAACATAGGTTTCAAACTGGCCATTAAACCTGTCTGTGACCCTGTCAACCTCAGCTACAACACACCTGGATGGATGTGTGGTCTTTGGCACCAATGATGTGGTTGCTTGCATAGCATTTCCGCAGCATGTGCAGGTCTACATACTCTCCGGCCTCCTTCTGCATGCTGAGGACTTGCCTGCTCTCTGGTTTAGTGAACATAGAAAGTTGTTGTATTTGTTTTAAACAACTGACACATAATTGCAAAAACTTGTGGGACTGGGAGTGACAATTCAAACAGGTACTAAGCTGTGACAACTTACTTACTTTTTGCGTGCAGCCATTTTGGTACCTGTTATCCAACGTTTACCCTCTTTCTCACTCTGTTTCTTGGCCTCTAGTAACTCAAAGTTTACTGTCTATTTACACTTGTCCAAGTCTTTAGGTCTCACATATAAAGTTCCCACTCACCTTTCTGTGCTTGGCTTACTTCATTTAACATAGTATCTTCCAGTAATTCAACTACAACTGATTTCATTTCTTTTTAAATGGCAGATTGCAAGCATGCATGCAAGCAGATATACAGTTTTTATTCATCCATGCATCTACCAAGGGATATATGATTTGTATACATTTAAGTTATTATGGATAGTGTTCAGCACACATAGGGCAAGGGTATGCAGGACTTTTTTGATATATGGATTTCATTTCATTTCTTTGTCAGCTATATCACACTGCACTTCTATTTTCAGGACTGCCCAGCAGGGTCCAGGGCAGCAGAGATGCAATATAGATTTAGTAAGTATTTTCTCAGGAATATCGGAGGGGAGTGTGTATTAGCCACTTGGAGTTAGTGAGTAGTCCAGCTGTTGTGCTGTTAAGGCATATTAAAAATAAGGTGGTGTGGGTGTGCCTTCCATTTGTGAATCCAAAACATCTGTACAGGTGTAGAGGAGGTATGTGCACCACCTGGTGAGTTTAAAGTGGATAACAATTATATTTCATTTCATTCTTAACATGATTACCAGACTCAGCTTTCCCGAAAACAAAATCAGATCAGGTAACTTCAAAAATTTTCCAATGGCTTTCTTCATACTCTAAAGCAGCTATAGTGTGTCCACATGCCCAATCCTGGCTAAAGGAGGTAAGAAGTGAGCTGAGCCATTAAGGACTTAAACTCTACTGCCATCCCTTGTCACCGTGCCTGAGATTTCAGAAAATCATGTTCAAAACAGTGGGATTTATAGTAGCAGAGCTTCTCCAGCCAAGTATCTTAGACATGGCCATGAGGATGAAAAACCTATTGCAGTGTTTCTCAACCTGTGGGTTGCAATTCCTACAGGGGTCACATATCAGACATTCTGCATGTCAAATATTTATATTAAGATTTATAACAGTAGCAAAACTACAGTTATGGAGAAGCAATGAAATAGTTCTATGGTGTGGAGTCATCACAACATGAGGAACTATAGTAAAGGGTCATAGCATTAGAAAGATTGAGAACCACTGCTCTAGTGATTAGTTCATGATCTTACTATATTATTGTTTTTGGCTAAATCAGTAACTCTTTTCCTTTTTGGACATGAGATTTTGTGCTTTGATTACAAAGGAAATAAAATCTGTATTTCCAATACATTCTTTTTTATATGTAGCCCTTTGATATATATATATATATATATATATATATATATATATATATATATATGTGTGTGTGTGTGTGTATGTGTATGTGTGTATGTGTATGTATATACATATAGACATATATATGTCTATATGTATAATTTACACTTCAAATGTTTCCCCCTTTCCAGGTCTCCCCTTTAGAAACCCCCTATCTCATCGTCCCTCCCCCCTGCCTCTATGAAGGTGCTCCCCCCACCTCCCGGCTTCCCACCCTGGCATTCCCCTACACTGGGGCATTGAACATCCTTAGGGCCAAGAACCTCTCCTCCCACTGATGTCCAATAAGGCCTTCCTCTGCCACATATTCGGCCAGAGCCATGGGTCCCTCCATTTGTATTCTTCAGTTTGCGGTCCAGTCCCTGGGAGGTTCAGATAGAACTTATTTTATATAAAGAACAATTTAAATGATGTTATTGTTCCACTCTCCCACCACCTCTTCTCCACCTTCATCAGACTCCTAAACCATACAGGTTAGCTTCCCTTCTTCCACCAATCCTTCCTGCTCTCTGGGCCCTCTGGGTCAAGCAAAGCTACCCTGAGCAGCCAGCTAGCAGCCCAGGAAGACTTCAATCCTCCTGACACCTCTCCACCTACCATCATCGGACCTGAGGCTCTGGAACTATACAGACCTCAAGGTCTGGAACCATACAGCCCAAGGATACCCATCAGAGGCCTACCATGCCAGGAACATCAAGGCACACCTCCCTTCCCAATACCTTCTACAACAAGAACATCATCCAGTGACCAAAGCATCCAGGTGGCTAAAGGACCTTTGATAGAACACAATCAACAAAAACTAGGGCACCTCCAAAATATAGCTATCCCACTACAGCAAGCCCCAGATATCCCAATACAACTGAAATACAAGAAAATGACCTTAAATCCAATCTTATAAAGATGATAGAGGCATGCCCTCTGGAAGACCCAACAAGCAACTGAAAGAGTCAGATGCAGATTTTTGCACCAATAGACAGAAGCAGCTGACCTCTGTTGTTGAATGAGGGAAGGCTGAAAGAAGCTGAGGAGAAGGGCAACCTTGTAGGAGGATCAGCAGTCTCAATTAATCTGGACCCCTGAGATCTTTCAAACACTGGACCCCCAAACAGACAGCATACACCAACTGATATGAAGCCGCCCAACACACATACAGTAGAAGACTTCTGGATCTGTATTCATTCAGAGAAGATGCACCTAACCCTCAAGAGACGGGAGGCCCCATGGAGTTTAGAGGTCAGGTGAAGTTGGGGTGGGGGCATCCATGTGGAGACAGGGGTGTGGGGAGGAGGTGTGGACGTAGAAACATGAGGCACGTTTCCATCTGTCAGGAAAGCCACTACTTCCCTTCTCTGCTCTCAATGTCAGCTATCTTGGGCAAAGTGCATCTAGTTCCCAATTAACCTGAATAGTCTGTATCAGGTTAAAGTCCCCATGCTAAGTCCTAGACTGTTCTGGCCAGTGTGCTACCTTCTGATACTATACATAAAACACAGCAATAAAACTGACACGGCCCTTCCCACTGAGCTGCTGCCGCTCTCTGCTCTCGGAGGCAGTCTGACAGTCTGTCCCTCAATAAACTGTCTTGTCTACCCAACGCGTTCCTAGGTTGGCGGTTTCGCTGCAGTTCACTTACATGTGGTGTCAGTTCTCTCCTCCTATCTCTGTGTGGATTCAGGAGGATGGAACTCAGATTGCTGGGCTTGTGTACAATCACCTCTATTTGCTGAGCTATGTCGCTGATCCATGGAACTTTCTTAAAGGACCAGAGAATAAACGTTTCAGGTTTTATAGACCACATGGAGTCTAAATGTTGCATGTAAGAGTCTATACTTCTGTGTCTTCCCCAAACTATGGAATACTCACTAAATTAATAAAAACAAAGTACTTACTTTGATTTATAGTGCCAAATGTTCTGTTTTTGGTGTGTATGCATGTGGTGTATATATGTATACTTCTGTGTGTAGGTATGTGTCCATGCAGAGGCCAGAGGTCTGCATATCTCAGTGAAGTTGGAGCTTACTGAGTTAGCTAGGCCTTCTGGAGATCAAGCCCTGGGATCCCCCTCTTCTCGTGCTAGTGCACACCACAATGCTTAGCTTTGACTTGCATGCTGAGGATCTGAATTTGGGTCTTTATGATAGTGCAGCAAGCACTTTGGCCACTGAACCATCTCCGTGGCCCTATGCTTAATACTTTATATTACTTCAGTAATTATTTTCTGAATAAAATATGACATCTAGACTTATACTCGTTTGCTGTATGTACATGCATGTTTATATGTGTTTGTGTGTGCAACTATGGGTGTTATCTACTTTTGTTTTTGTTTTTGAGACACAATCTGTCATTGATCAGGAAATAAGTAAGGTCACTTTATATGGTATTACAAGCACATGCAACCATAACTATTTTTTTTTTTCTTTTTAATGTGGGTTTTGGGCATCAAATTCAGGTCTCTATGTTTGCTATTACTTCACTGAGTGAGCTATCATCCATTCCCCATAATCATATAGTAAAAATAAACAGAGCAGAACATTAAACTATGGGTTTAAACCATTTCTTCTATAAAGCATCATTTATTAAACAATTATCAATAATGACTTACTTTGTATTGCTTGTCTATAAAAAAAAAAAAATTACCAAGCAACTACTGTCAGTGGACCTACTTTAGACTGTTGATCCTCATTTCTGCGCTTTCAGTAAGTTTCTTGGTTTCTTCTTTCCACCTATTGGCTGTCTTTTGTTGAGCTGCCAAAAGATGCCTCAGTTCAACAATGGAATTCCGATTACTGTCCTCCATCTCTCTCAGCTGAACTTCAAACCCATGCTCCTTTATTGAGAACTGATGCTCCATTGTACTGACCTAAGGAGTAAAAGGAACAGTCAATTTCCCCTCAGGAGTCTAGGAGTTATGTCAGTCAGTGTCATATGCAAAAGGAGTAATTCATTGTACTTATGAGACTTAGAAAGCTCTGGGTGAGGCATCCAGTAAGGAGTTAAGCTTACAATTTGTCTCCACCAAAAATGAAAACCTAATCTATGTATGATTTAGTGAAAACATAACTGACATGGACTGTAAATCTGCAACACTTTCTCATTATCACAAAATG
This sequence comes from Mus pahari, assembly GCF_900095145.1. Lineage (NCBI taxonomy): Eukaryota > Metazoa > Chordata > Mammalia > Rodentia > Muridae > Mus > Mus pahari. The sequence continues at coordinate 35,738,514 of NC_034593.1, forward strand.
CCAGTAGGAAGAAAATCTGCAGTATAACAAGCTACTCTTTCTTCTTTTGCCAGAATCCACAAGAAGTACTCATGACTTTGGTAACTGCTACAGTTACCAAAAGTAACTGCTACAGTTACACACACACACATACACACACACACACACACACACCCATGAGTGCGTACAGAGAAAAAGAGAGAGAGAGAGAGAGAGAGAGAGAGAGAGAGAGAGAGAGAGAGAGCTCCATTTGGAGGTTAGAAGACCACTTTTGAGAGTTGAGTGCTTTGTAAAATAAAGGTCAGTTTGGGTATATTAATAAGCAATGTCATATTTCAGAAATAATTACTTTAGAACCTCATATATAATTGCCTTA
>NC_034593.1:35739803-35744063 GCF_900095145.1 Mus pahari
TAAAAAAAAAAAAAAAAAAAAGAAAAGGAAGTGGTCGGGCACAGGCGAGGGGCGTGGCTTCCTAGTCTCTTGAGGAAAACAAAAAGCCCAACCTCTCTCAATGACTGTCCCACGCAGGAAATGGCCCATGCAGTTTTAGAGTGCTGTCTTCCTACTCACATCCTTTTTGTCAGAAAATTGATAGTTGCCCAAGATGGTGCCATGTAACTATTTCCTTTCCTTTCTGTTACTAGCATTGGCTTTATTCTTGGCTGCTTTCAATTTATCCACTGAAGATCATACTCTTTTCTAAGGTTCCTATGCTATCAAAGAATCAACAATAAAACAGCCAATTTCTGAAAAGCGTGATTTTCTGTAAGGTAGAATTATAACTAATTAGTTAAGACGCACAATCTCTTCATCATCAATGATTTTCCTTTTGTTATATACAGATTCAGTGGGATGTATTGGATTAACGAGCTTTTTAAAAAAATTATCATTTTGATTTCCAAATCATATCAGGTACTATCCTGAAATGTTAAAGACGATCAAACAAAGTAGGGCAATAATCCACTCATTCTACACTCTCCCTAGTATAAACAATACAAACCAAGGACATAGATCCCTTGTAAAACTATGAAAAATAAAAATGTTAGAGACCAATGTCAAATCCCTGTAATCCTACAGCTCAGAAATAATTTTCTATATGACAGTTTGATTTATGAATTCTAAGGCAGCAATTACAACATGGAAAGGATTAGTACATATCTACTTAAACTTGGGATTTAAACTTGAGACAGAAATATTAGTGCACGGCAGTTTCTGACTTGTTATTAAAATGCTGTTGAAATGAATTATTAATCTTAAACTATTCTGGTTACTTCTTATGACTCAAATTTAGACCATGATATTGTGCTATCTATGAGATTAGCTTCACTGCAACTCAACTGGCACTTCAATTCAGCAGGTAGTTAATAGTGGTTATCAGTTCTTATTTTTCCTAACTTTGTAAACTCTCTAGATACTGTGTTAAAATTAAAAGTAATTTTAAATATTTTATGTAATTAAATCTACTACTATTGTTAATTTTCTCCATTTTATGTTTTGTAAGAAAGTTTTATCTCACCTTCTAAATACTTAATATCTCTTAATATCAATGAACTCAATTCCTCAATAAAGAGACATAGAATAAAGGACTGGATATGTAAACAGCACCTAACATTTTGCTGAATACAAGAATCCCTCCTCAGTGACAGAGACAGACACTAACTAAGAGTAAAAGGGTGGAAAACAACTCTCCAAGCAAATGGTCCCAAGAAACAAGCTGGAGTAGCCATCCTAATATTTAATAAAATCAATTTCCAACCTAAAGTTATCAAAAAAGATAAGAAAGGACATTTCATACTTACCAAAGGAAAAATCTACCAAGAAGAACTTTCTACTGTGAATATCTATACTCCTAACGCAAGGGCACCCACATTCATAAAAGAAACTACTAAAGCTCAAAGCACACGTTGCACCACACACAATAATAGTAGAGGATTTCAACACTCCACTCTCAGCAATGGACAGATCATGGAAAAAGAAACTGAACAAAGACACTGTGAAACTAACAGAAGTTATGAAACAAATGGATTTAATAGATATCTATACAACATTTTATCCTAAAACAAAAGAATAGACATTCTTGTCAGCACCTCATGGTACTTTCTCCAAAATTGACCATATAATTGGTCATAAAACAGGCCTCAACAGATTAAAAAAAGACTAAAATAATCCCATGCATCCTATCGGATCACCACCGTCTAAGGCGGGTCTTCATTAACAATACAAACAATAGAAAGTTCACATAAACATGGAAACTGAACAACACTCTACTCAATGATAACTTGGTTAAGGAAGAAATAAAGAAAGAGATTAAAGAATTTTTAGAGTTTAATGAAAATGAAGCCACAACATACCCAAACTTATGGGACACAATGAAAGCAGTCCTAAGAGGAAAATTCATAGCTCTGAGTGGCTCCAAAAAGAAACTGGAGAGAGCATACACTAGAAGCTTGATAGCACATCTGAAAGCTCTAGAGCAAAAAGAAGCAAACTACCCAAGAGGAGTAGATGGCAGGAAATAATCAAACTCAGGGCTGAAATCAACCAAATGGAAACAAACAAACAAACTATACAAAGAATCAACTTAACCAGGAGCTGGTTCTTTGAGAAAATCAACAAGACAGATAAACCCTTAGTCAGACTAACTAGAGGGCATAGTATCCTAATTAACAAAATCAGAAATGAAAAGGAAGACATAACAGAAACTGAGGAAATCTAAAAAATCATCAGATCCTACTACAAAGACCTACACTCAACAAAACTGGAAAATCGGGATGAAATGGACAATTTTCTAGACAGATACCAGGTACCAAAGCTAAATCAGGATCAGATAAATGATCTAAACAGTCCCATAGCCCCTAAAGAAATAGACATAGTCATTAATAGTCTCCCAAACAAAAAAAGCCCAGGAATAGATGGGTTTAATGCAGTGTTCTGTCAGACCGTCAAAGACCTAAAAACCAATACTCCTCAAACTATTTCACAAAATAGAAACAAAAGGTACTCTACCCAACTCATTCTATGAAGCCACAGTTTCTCCAATACCTAACCATACAAAGACCTAGCAAAGAAAGAGAACTTCAGGCCAATCTCCCTTATGAATAGTGATGGAAAAATACTCAATAAAATTCTCGCAAACCAAATCCAAGAACACATCAAAATGATCACCTATCATGATCAAGTAGGCTTCATCCCAGGTATGCAGGGATGATCCAATATATGGAAAATCACCAATGCAATCCACTATATAAACAAAGTCAAAGAAAAAAACACACATGATCATCTCACTAGATGCTGAGAAAGTATTTGACAAAATCCAACACCACTTCATGATAAAAGTCTTGGAAAGATCAGGAATTCAAGGCCCATACCTAAACATAGTAATATATAGCAAACAAGCAGCCAACTTCAAGGTAAATGGAAAGAAACTTAAAGCAATTCCACTAAAATCAAGGACTAGACAAGGCTGCCCACTTTCTCGCTACCTATTCAATATAGTACTTGAAATCGTAGCCAGAGCAAGTAGACATCACAAGGAGATCAAAGGGATACAAACTGGAATGGAAGAAGTCAAAATATCATTATTTACAGGTGATATAATAGTATACTTAAGTGAGCCCAAAATTCTACCAGAGAACTAAACCTAATAAAGAACTTCAGCAAAGTAGCTAGATATAAAATTAACTCAAACAAATCAGTGGCCTTCCTCTACACAAAGGATAAACAGGCTGAGAAAGAAATTAAGGAAACAATACCCTTCATAATAGTAATGAATAATATAAAATACCTTGGTGTGACTCTAACTAAGCAAATGAACTATTTGTATGATAAGAACTTCAAGTCTCTGAAGAAAGAAATCGAAGATCTCAGAAGATGGAAAGATCTCCCATGCTCATGGACTGGCAGGATTAATATAGTAAAAATGGCCATCTTGCCAAAAGCAATCTACAGATTCAGTGCAATCCCCATCAAAACTCCAACTCAATTCTTCACAGAGTTAGAAAGGGCAATCTGTAAATTCATCTGGAATAACAAAATAACCCAGGATAGTGTAAACTATTCTTACCAATAAAAGAACTTCTGGTGGAATCACCATGCCTGACCTCAAGCTGTACTACAGAGCAGTTGTGATAAAAACTGCATGGTACAGGTACAGTGCCAGTCAGGTAGATCAATGGAATAGAATTGAAGACCCAGAAATCAACCCACACACCTACGGTCACTTGGTCTTTGATAAAGGAGCTAAAACCATCCAGTGGAAAAAAGACAGCATTTTCAACAAAAGGTGCTGGCTCAACTGGAGGTTAGCATGTAGAAGAATGCAAATCTATCCANTTTTATCTCCTTGTACAAAGCTCAAGTCCAAGGGGATCAAGGACCTCCATGTAAAACCAGAGACACTGAATCTAATAGAAGAGAAAATGGGGAAGATCCTCTAGCACATGGGCACAGGGGAAAATTTCCGGAACAGAACACCAATAGCCTATGCTGTAAGATCGAGAATCGACAAATGGGACCTCATAAAATTGCAAAGTTTCTGTAAGGCAAAGGACATTTTCAATAGGACAAAAAGGCAACCAACAGATTGGGAAAAGATCTTTACCAGCCCTACATCCGACAGAGGGCTAATATCCAATATATACAAAGAACTCAAGAAGTTCGATTCCAAAGAAC
>NC_034593.1:35744766-35755836 GCF_900095145.1 Mus pahari
AAGAATCCGGTTGTCCGAGTGTGTTCTTGCTGGCGAGAACTTAGCTCGGGACATATTTCATTTTTTAAAAAAAGTGTTTTAAACTTCTACTTTTGTGTAAATGTGTGCATGTTCATGTGCATGTAAGTGCCCTCAGAGTCCAGCAAGGGAATCTGATCCCCTGGAGCTGGATTATAGCTGGTTATGAGTGCTGGGAACTGAACTTAAGTATTCTGTAAGAGGAGTGCACACTCTTAACCACTGAGCCATCTCTTTAGCTAATGCATTTTATTTTCAAGTCTGCAAGGCTGCACAAACTACTTTGCATATATGGTGTGATGAAAGATGTCAAGATTTGTTTTTTAAATATGGATCTAGTTTATCTAGCATTAAAATGAAAATAATTCCTTTACTCTTGAATCACAGTGTGTTTCTGCTACAAAATTAGGTCATCATCAAAGTAAAATTCATTATTGGATTTTCTTTTGTGCTATTTATCAATATATGATTATTCTGATGTTAACTATGTAACTATGGCTTTATATTGATCTGGCAATATAGTTCTTTCCATGTTCTCTATATTTCAAAGTAAAAACATTTTTGTAAAACATATTACTATTTTTCATCTCAGATTTCATATTCTTATGAATACTGACAGCCTTGGATATCTGCAATAGTATAGTCAATAATTATGTGTTGACAGGAATGATGTCAGACCATTGACATGATTCCCTGAATCAGCAATAAGCAAAGTGCAACACCAGTACTGCTATTTTACATCCTCACTATGAGCCTGGAAGAAGATCTTTATTATAAAAAGCCAGTGCCACTTTCTAGAAAAATACAGTGGAATGGAAGAGTATGAGACACTGATGGAATAATGTGTTTCTTTAAAGTGCCTTAAATGGATTATTGAAGAGGGAAGGGGAAAGAATATAAAAGGTAAAGATTTTTCTCAAATGAGACTATGCCCCTTGTATTCTTTTTGCTGCTGCTTTTAGACTAGGTAGGAGGGTCTCTCAGAGCAAACTGCTGCACATTCTCTTACTGATTTTGAAGAAATTCAAATGGAAGCGAGAGCACAGTAGACTGGAGAGCTGTCTAAGCTACAGTTGCTAGTGTTGCTTTGGTAGGAAGATCAGTTTGTTGTATGGTTGGAAACAAACTTCTTTTTTTTTAATGTGTGCAGATAGAAAAGACAATAATGTTCAACAACACTTGCCAAGTTCCCCTTGTTAGTACTTTAAAGTAGGACTTCATGCTATCTGATGAGAAGACAGACCCACACACGCATAACCAGCACAATACAGATAACTGCAAAGTTGTGCTCATCACACTATCCAAGCTATAGTGTCAGTCTAGGTGTCTATCTACTCATGAATGGATCTGTATGCACACACACAAGCACACATACAAACACACAAAACCTGAAAATGTTTGGCTAGGATTCTAGCGAATATTTTCTACACCTTGATTTTCCTAAGAACAAATTTAACTCATTTTGAAAATACCTTTAATTTTGCTTTTTTTTGGGCCTCCAGAGCAACTTTTCTCAAATCCTCAGTCTCCTTCTGTAGTTGCTCATTTTCTTGCTGAAGCTTCAGCCTTTGCTCGCTGACAAAGCCACAATTCTCCCTCTCAGACTCCAATATAGTTTGAAGTTTCTGGATCATTTCATGGGAACGCGATATCTCTTCTGAGGAACTGTTTTTGTTTAAACAAATGAAACAGAACACAAAGGATAAAGATGTGCACATTTTATGATGTAAACTTCTGTTTCCTTTATTCTGACTCACTACTTTTCACTTCAGCATGGTGCTGGGGATTGAAAACATAATAAACATACCCACAGCCTTCATTTTAATGTTATACTAATGTGGTTTCAAAAATTATGCAATACCAAGTTAAATTAAATGCATTTAACAATTTTAAATAAGGATGGACAAGATGACCTGCTATTATTTATTTGGAAAACCAATATGAAATATTTTCAGATTTTCCTAACATTGAGAATTGCTATAGCAAGAGAACAATGTGAAGCTGATAGCAAAGAGATGTAGTAATTCCTAATTAAATTTTTACTTAATGCAGGACCACTGGAAAACACAATAGCTGATTGCCTCAAAGTTAAATCAAATCAAAGTCAAATCAAGCCCAGTCCAGTTTAGTCCCTCAAAGAGTGACCACTAGAGATTATTGGAGACTTGAAAAACTACAAAGCTTATTATTTTTGAAACTAGAATGGGACAAGAGAATACACACTCCAGGCATCCTCTGAATGACAAGAGCAAACATTTACTAAGTATACCCCGAGGATAAACAAACTGGAGAAGAGGCCCAGTGCATGTGGAGGTTATAGAAAGCTCTCACTGCTGTCCCACGTGCTGGTAAATAGCTAAGAAATGATCCTGGAGAGAAGCACATGGAAGTGGTGAGTATCTGGAAGCCTTCAGATTTCCCATTTGTTCAACAAAGCAAAAGAATTGATTATCACATTAATTAAGACTATGATCCATCAGGAGGAGATGATAATTCTAGACCATGTGCTCAGAACATTGGCTCACCTAGTTTTATAAAACTACTGAATATAAAAGCAGACTGATTCCAGCATAAAAACAGGTGACTTTAATATTATATGATGAACAACAAACAGATCATCAAGACAAAAATGGGGAAAGATATATCAATTATATGATATCAGAGAACAAATATGCTAAATAATATCTGCAGAAAATTCTACCCAACACCTCAAAGAAAAAAGGCTTGAACACAGTTTTGAAAACAAATAATGTAATCATCTCAATAGATGCAGAAAAGGACTTTAACAAAGTTCAACATTACTAGATGATAAAAACCCAAAAGAAAGCAGGAATTCAAGGCTCATACCTCAACATAATAAAAGCTGCCTATGGTAAAATAGCCACATTATAGTAAACAGAAAAAGGCTTCATGAATTTCCTTGAAAATCAGGAACGAGTCAAGGTGTCAGCTCTCTCCACTCTTATTCAATGTAGTGACTGTAACCTTAACTAGAGCAATAACACAAGAAAGTAATAAAGGGATAAAAGGAAGGGGCCAGTTATTTCTATCTGCAGATACTTGGTTCTCATACAAAGGGACCCTAACAACTCAACACAAAGTCTCTTAAGTTGATAAATACAACAAAACAACAAAGCATCAGAATATAGAACTCAACCTAAGAAGCCAGCAGCTTTTAAAATATATCAATACACAACATTGAGAAAAGTGGAAGGGAAACATTCCCTTTAAAAGACTTCAGTAGTACCCTGGCACATATATACCAGAAATCTGGTCTGGCCTCAGTGGGAGAAGATGAGCATAATCCTTGAGAGACTTGAGGCCCCTGGGAAAGGAGAGGCCTATTGGGGAGCAGCACCCTCTCAGAGGCAAAGGGGAGGAGGAGTGGGATGAGGAATGGTGGGAGGGGTCACTGAGAGGTGGCACAACAACTAGCATGTAATAAAAAAGCAGAAATTCCCTTCAGTAATAATATACCTAAGCAAGGAAGCCAAGACGTCTATAATAAAAAAATGTAAAACTCTACAGAAATTGAAGACACTAAAAGATAGAAAAATATCATGCTCACAGAGATAATATAGTAAAATGATTGAATTACTTTAAAGTCACCTACATATTAAAGGCAATCCCTATAAAAATTCTACGGGCATTCTTCACAGAACTAGAAAAAAAATTCTAAAAGTTATAGAAGCACAGGAGATGCTGAATAGCTAAAGAAATTCTAAACCAAAAAATAATGCTAGAAGTATCGCAGTATCTTATTTCATGTTGTATTGTAGAGCCAAAAATCAAAAACAGTGCTTATAAAAATAGACTTGTAGATGAAAAAAAAAAAAAAGACCCAGAGATAAACCCGTACTCTTGAAGTTACCTGATTCTTGACAAAAGTTTCAAAACATACTTTAGAGGAAAACCTCTTCATAAATGGCGCTGGGAAAACTGGATATTCACATGTAGTAAGAGGAAACTAGGTCCCTATCTCTCACTTCATACACAAGTCAATTGGAAGTGAATTGATGACTTTAATGTCTAAAATTGTCTGGGGGGACATACAGAAAAAAAATATCTCAAGATATAGGGACAGCAAAGACTATCTGAAAAATACAGTACTAGCTTAGAAAATAACATTATGAACTGATATAAGAAACTACACATTAAAAAGCACCTGCAAAATGAACTGTAAGTAAAATCCAGGTTTCAGAATGGGCAAAACCATCTTTGCTTAATTCATCTAGTAGAGGACTAACATATGGAATACATAAAAGAACTTGAAAATGAAACAAACCCACAAAATAACATAAAACTAATCGTCTGATCAGTATGGTTAATGAACTAAATAGGCAGATCTTAAATGGCTGGAACTATATGGACAAATATTTACATCCTTAACCATCAGGGAAATGCAAATTAAAATAGCTTCATGATTTCCATCACACCATAAGATAATAAAACCAAATGGCAAGGCTATGAGGAACATGTGGAGATCTCCTAATTAAAAAAACAAAAACAGCCGGGCGTGGTGGCACATGCCTTTAATCCCAGCACTCGGGAGGCAGAGGCANGCGGATTTCTGAGTTCGAGGCCAGCCTGGTCTACAAAGTGAGTTCCAGGACAGCCAGGGCTACACAGAGAAACCCTGTCTCGAAAAACCAAAAAAACAAACAAACAAACAAACAAACAAACAAACAAAAAACTACTATATAATCTAACTTAGAGATATATACATGTATATGTATGTACATACACATAGTCTAAATCAACATACCACAGAGATGCTAGAACATTCTCCTCATCTCTGCTCACAATAGCCAGGAAGGAAAAGGAACCAGTCTAGCTGTTCACCAACACACACATAGATAATGAAGATGTGGTACATAAACCGAGTAGCACTTACTCAGCAATAAAGAAAGATGAAATCATGATACATGGAAGGGAACTCTATCAACTGGAAATCATCTTGCCAAGCCAAGCAAGTCAAGCCCAGAAAGACAATTATTCCTACCTGCAGATAACAGTTGGTTGGTCAGTCTGTGTGTGTGTGTGTGTGTGTGTGTGTGTGTGCGCGCGCGCGCGCGTGCATTGGAAACGGAGTTCTGAGGGTGCTAGGAGAATGTCTTGGGGAGGGAGAGTATCAAAGCGGGTAACAGAATGATATGATATGAAAGCAGAGATGCATACTACTTGGTGGGTGGTAAGGGAAACAATCATAGGGTAGACAGGGGCAGGGAGGAGAGCAGTATGGGAAGGGAACAAATTATAAGATAATACTATGGCTTATGAGTACAAAAAAACGCTCTCACTAAATGCATTACTTTGTATTCCAACTTAAAACTTAATAAAAGTAGAAATTAGGAAAAAAACATATTTGGTTGTTTTTATAAGTTCTATAAAAGGGGAAATAATTCACCAGCACCCATGTGAATTCTTAAAATGTCATCATAGGAAACCCAAAAGAAAACTTACTTAATTTCAAGTTGTTTTATTCTATTTTCTGCACTCTTGAGTCTTAGCTGAAGATCATCTTTTGAACGCTCTGCAGCAAGACATCTTTGATGCATTTCTTCCAATTTTCTGTAATCACCTTCATCCTGTTTGCCTTCACGGTAAATCTGAGGAAAAGGCTTATAAGCATTACCTTATAGGAAATTATCTCAATAATAAAAAAAAAAACAATGCTGAGAAATAGTCACAAGTGTGTGTTCATCTCTTCCTACAGTTAGATATTTTAAGACACCTATGATTGATTTATTTACAAAATAAAATACTATAAACTGACAGTGGAAAAATATGAAATCATTCATACTCACTGTATTCAACTAATGCAGAAATATAAAACAGCTACTGAGGCTTTTTAAAAATGCTTTAATGTCAGTTTACTGACAACTGGTGGTAGGGGTGGATATGCAGCTCAGTAGTAGAGACCTTGCTAACCATGGCTCAGAGTTTCACCCTAAAACATAAAACTAACAAACAAACAAACCAAAAACGTCTAGCAATTATTTTCAGACTATTCAAGATAATGCTCTACTGAAATACTGAAAACTAAGAGTGTGTTGTAGGTAACTAGTAGAGCTGAAAGTTCTAGAACTCTGCTTTGGGTTACATCGTGGCTAGAATTGGAGCTTCCGTTCTCAGGGGTAGTTGTGCTATAGCTCAGTTTGAGACTGGATTTCCTCTTACAGCACAGGGTTAACTACCCAGCAGGTCTGAGGTCATATTAGACAAACTGTTCATCTAACTGTCCTCCCAAATCTGCAAGTTACTGTATCGCTTTTCCCACTGAGGCGGACTAGCACTGTGTCAGCACCCCTTGTTGGCACTGAGTATCACTGCAGCCCAAAATGCTATAGTATTAGCTTGTTGCTGGGTAGCTAATGGAGAACTGATTGCTGTGCCTTCTAAGTTTTACACTGCACCAATATAACCTGTTTCTTAACTTATGCCATGTAATGTTAAAACATTCATGTAATTAAAAACAATCCATCCCAAAGCCTTATGTATAGCTGGCAGCATTACTTAAGATGATATGAAAAATCTGGAAGGATAAACCTTTAGGAGGCTAACAGTCAAAAAATGTCTACCTTGAGACAGAAGTGCATATGCTTATTTCCACAGATAAAGCTATGCTCTATGCTGTTTATAAACTGCTCTTTACTACTTGATTTTGTTGTTTTTGACAACATGGATGTGTCTCATACCTTGAATGTCATTGAGGTCACCTTTCAAAGTCAAATCCAGACTTCATTGCTTGGTATTTTTAACATTAGAATTACTTAGCCTTTCTATGCAAGCTATTAACACAGCACTTTAAACATGGTAAGTGCTAATATTTAGTTGTGCTTTCTTCCCCAAGGCACTTTAAAACAGTGGTATATTTACTGCTAATGAAAAAGCATGCAAGAAACTAATTTTATGGTTTTTACTTCAAATATCATTGGGGTATGTATTTTACCTAATTATTGTATTCTTTTAAAACATTTTATCTTACATGTATGAGTGTTTTGCGCGTAAGTAGGGCTGTGTATCTTGTGAGTGCCTAGTGCCTACAGAGGCCAGAACAAGGGTACTGGATCCCTGGGAACTGGAGTTACAGATGCTTGTGAGACTCCATGTGGGTGATGGGAATTGAACCCAGGTCTCTGGAAGAAAGTGTTCTTAACCACTGATCCTCCCAGACCCCTAATTATTATAGTCTTAAAAGGTAAAAATCCAGGTCAGAGAAATAACTCAGTCAGTAAACTGCTTGTTGGGTAGACATTCACATAAAAGGTGGGTGTGGAGGCATGTGCCTGTAATCCCAGTTCTGGGGTAACAGAGACTCATGTATTTCGGGGGCTGCTGGGCAACTATCTAGCTGAGTTGATGAGTTACAGTATCATGGAGACTCTAAAAAAATAAGGCAGAGAAGGACTGAGGCAGACAACCAATGTTCACCTCTGGTCTCTATGCACACACAGACCTGCATACATCTATATATACAAGCACACACATACATAAAGATAAAATCCATAGCATATTATGTTTTTTTTGGTTGTCTATACCTATTATGCCCATTTCTAACTTCAGTAAGTTAGCATGAAGTTAAAAAAGACGTCAAAATGAAAACCACTTTTGGGCTGAGTCTAGAACAGTAAATAGACACTTCAAAAAAGTTAGATCTTGAAGTACAAAGTTCAAAGAAAATGGGTATTCTTAGAAGAAACAGATGTAGGTGAAATGATTATTTCAATGACTTTAGTTAGATGTGAGCAAACACTGCCCAAAGAGTACTTACGAAGCCAGCGTGAGCAGAGCAGGCAGCAGTGCAGAGCCCTGCGGCTGCCTTCAGGCAGCTATGTGCCCTTCTTACCTTCTCCAGTTCTTCTTCCACGGCTCTTTTCCCTCTAATGGCTCGATCAATTTGACCTTGCTTTTCATCACAGTCCTATAAAGTCAAGTTGTAATGTAAATAAAGTATCTAGTAAAACATTAAGATGAGGAAAAAATGGAAAAGCAAAAGGGTTTGTTCATAAGAATATTACAGTTATCTAACAAAGCTAAATAAGACCACTGTAATTGTCAGTTTCAAAAAGTGACTGGCCCATTCCAGGATTCCAGAAATTGCCTTTGGCTATATGATACCAAGGAATTCATATAGTAAATAAGAGGCAGAGGCTATAGTACCCATTGGAGAAAAAAAAATGAGGATTTTTGATATTACAGGTTCTCTTTTCATGTACTATTACCAAATATTTTGCAAGATGAGCTAGACATTGTCACAATGTCCCAATGGAAACATTTGGCATAAAAGGTGAATAAATTCTAAGTTAAGTTTTCTTTATAAAGTAACCAATAGCCAGGGAAATTTATTAGTATGAGCATAACAATTGAAACATTTACACTTAAAAGACTTCATGTATCGAACATTTTACTTAGTAATTTAACAAGTATATCAGCTAATCAATATTATTTTGCCAAGATACTAAAACATAAAGAATCAACTAGTGAGTTCTTCACAATTATTCTTTTATTTATTTGAGAGTAAGCATAGTTTTATTAATTGTTGGGTCATGCTTTGGTAAACCTGCTTTGTTGACAGTATACCACTAATATTCAAATTTTTACAATTATATGAAAGGCCTACCTTGCTGATTTCAAAACTTAAAAGTAAGGGTTTAAATTATGGTTCAAACTTGATTACTTCGAACCAATACAAATTAGGTGTGACTTTCTTTTTGCTGAAATAGAAATCAAGTTTGTAGGAAACATAATTTTAATGTCCTATACATATTCATATATATGTTAAGGTACTTATCTATAAAAGGGTTTTGTGTTTTGGGTGGAGGAAATGTTTTTCATAGTCTCATTACATAGCCCAGGCCCTACATATATTCATATACATGATAAGGTACTTATCTATAAAAGGTTTTTGAGGTTTTTTTTTTGGGGGGGGGAGAGGAATGTTTTTTTTAGTTTCATTACATAGCCCAAGCTATCCTCAAACTTGAATTCAAGATCCTTCTGTCTCTCTCTGCCTGCTAATTGGTAAATTTCATGATGCTAAATTTGTGACTTCTGCTATGTTCACAACACCACTCATGTGACTTTAACATATACCTGTGCTGGTCTGTCTTTGTCAACTTGAAACAAAACGGAGTCACCTGGAAAGAGACTTGCAAGGAGAAACTGCCTCCATCCAACTGGCTGGCTGTGGGTATGTCTATGGGAACACTTTCTTGAGTAATGACCAGCAAACTGTAGGTGCTGGCACTCGGGACACAGGGTCCTAGGTTGTCCATGAAAGCAGGCTGAACAAGTCATAAAAAGCCAGCAAGCAGCTTCTCTCCATGGTCTCTGCTTTCATTTCCTGCTTCCAGGTTCCTGCTTTGAGATCCTGCCCTGGATAATGGACTACAATTTATAAGCTAAAATCAATCTCTTCCTTCTCAAGTTGGTTTTCTGTCAGTGTTTTATCAAAAGCAAAAGAAAGTAAACTAGGACAATATGTCAATACCAAAGTTGGATCATACTTCTAGATTTAGTGTCCTATAAAGAATAATTATGCATATATCTATGCCTTTACCTGAACCATTATATTCCACTGACATGAAGTGATGATGGTTCAAACAGTATTTGATTAACCTGGGTTAAAAGAGAGCAAAATGCTATGAACTTTCCTCTTAGCAGTGCTCTTTCACTGTGTCCCATAAATGTGGGTATGTTACATCTTCATTTTCATTAAATTCTAGAAAGTCTTTAATTAATTCCCCCCCCCCCCGCTTCTCTCTTAATCCCAAACATTGATGTATGTGGGATATGTTCTTCTACAGGGACTGCCTTGTCTGGCCTCAGTGACAAAGGATGCGCCTAGCCTTGCAGAGACTTGAAGTGCCAGGGTCAGGGGATACCCAGGGAAGCTGCCACCTGCTCAGAGGAGAAGGGGATTAGAGAGGGATTGTGGGAGGGGGTATCTGGGAGAGGACAGTGAACAGGATGTAGAGTCAATAAGTTTAAAACAATTAAATTAAAAAAAGAGATTCAAAAAGAATAAAATAAAATAGAAAAGTTGAAATATTTATAATTATTATACTAGTTCTATTAAGTGACCTGTAATATTAAAATAAAAAATTATTAGAAACTTTGCTTATCACCACTTATATACCTGCTTTTGGAAGAAAATTAAAATTTCATGCATTTCCTTAATATTTCCAAGTTCATACTTTATAAAGGGTTAGCAATTATTCAAGCTGATAGCATAGAGGCCACACTTATCAGTCCCTATGCAAACAAAATAGAAATCACTAAAAAATGACAGCCTATACCTTTGCTCCATTTGGACACTCAAAAACAGCTATACATTATCTCTTTGCTGTATTCTCACAATATGGACTTCGATTTTTATTTGATTATAGATAATATTAAATTTCTCCTATTGTTTTGTCAGTGGTGCCCTTCTTACATATCAGTAGTTTTTGTAGTTTCCCTTGCTACTGATTTCTAGTTTTATTATCCTATTGTTTGAAGATATTTTCCTGTAAAGAGCATGGTTGCACAAATGGTCACATGTTCAACAAACACTAATGCATGCATTTATCAGAATACAGAAGCTGGTGTCAGGAAGCAGTGTGCGCTGGTGAGAGTCCAAACTGCAGAAGCGACACAACTTCTAGGATAGGCAGAAGCCACACAGCTTCTGGGACAGACCCCGTTTCGGACTACAGACATCTGGGCACCTCCCCGCCTGGGAGGGCTTTGTCCACTAGAGCAGGTGAGAGAGTCATCTTGTGTACCAAGTCTCTCAGGAACCAGTCTGCCCTGGTGAGAGAGCTGACTACAGAAGTAACACAGCTTCTGGGACAGACCCTGTTTCAGGCTCCTTTCAACCAGGCACCTTCCCTGCCAGAGGAGAGGTGACCGCCTGGGAGGGCTCTGTCCTCCAGAGCAGGTGAGAGAGCCATCTTATATCTCAGGTCCCTTGGAGACTAGTCTGTGCAGGTGAGTGAGCAGACTGAAGAGGCAACACATCTTCTGGGACAGGCCCCTTTTGGGCCTACATCTTCAGCCAAGAGGCAG
>NC_034593.1:35755847-35777030 GCF_900095145.1 Mus pahari
AAAAAAAAAAAAAAAAACCCAAAAATCAAAAACAAAAAAAAGTGATGGATTCATGAAAAGTGTGCTTGTGAAGTTTAAATGTCCATCTTCAACACCCCCCTCCTTGCCTACTCACTCTTGTTTGTAGGAAGCTTTTCTACTGACTTTCTTCCTTCCTGGGCTCCCAGATCAACCCAGTACATGGCGCTTGCAGGAAATGCAGTTGGTTTAGTAGTCCTGTGTTTTCTGTCAATGACAATGGAATGTGATGGGAGCTACCTGATCTATTCTTCCTACCAAAAGCCAAAGATAGCAAAACATCTCTGGAAATTTACTTTGTTTTCTAGAACCTAACATAGGTCATGGTTTAACAAATGTATATGGAACAAACATATTGACCTTTAAAACTAGGAATATTTGGAGAAAAATACTAACAAGGTCTTCTAACATACCATCTGAAGGGCTGAGAGTTCTTCCTTTAACTGCGAAATCAGAATTTCATACTGTTTTCTTGTGCTTTCAACCTGTGAATTAAGATATAATTTAGGTAAAGAATAAAAAATGATTACTGACAAAAACTTAGGATGTTTTACTTTAAAAAGAAACATAACTTTTATGGCATAAAAGATAACGAAGCATATAATATATGAAATACCTAAGAATTTATCATGAGCTATGTGTAGTTAGCAGGCACGTAGGTGGCTGAGGCAAGGGAATTTTGTTCATCCTGCCTGGACTATATATTGAGTTCAAAGGTAAAATATATGGATTGGACAGGACCAGACCGGACCAGACCAGACCAGACCAGATCAAAGGGCTACACCTGTAGCACTGGCTTAGTTTATACAAGGCTCCAAAATTGTCATAAGAATCGAGAGAAGTGGATGACATATACAAAAGGACAGTGGCTATCAAACATTTTGGTCTCAGGGTTCTTTTACACTGCAAAAACACAGCTTCTGTTTATTATGCATTCTTTCAATTAACATTTTACTATTATTAGAAATAAAAGCAGAAAACCATAATTTTTATCATTATCTTTCCCAAATAATTTAATTATTTTAGATAGCATAAATAATTTTTAGTCATCATTACCTTTATTATTGGATATTTTCTTTACTTATATTTCAAATGTTATTCCCTTTCCCGGTACCCCCCCCCCCCGCAAAAAAACCCTCTAGCCCATTCTTTCTCTCCCTGCTTCTATAGGGGTGTTCCTCCATCTCCCCACCCATGCTCACCTCTCCACCCTCAGTGCTCCTACACTGGGGCATCTATTGAGCCTTCATAGTACCAAGGACCTCTCCTCCCACTGATGGATGACAAGGCCATCCACTGCAATTCAGCTGGAGCCATGTGTACTCTTTGGTGATGGCTTAGTCCCTGAGAGCTCTTGGGGGACTGGTTGGTTGATATTATTCTTCCTGTGGGGTTGCAATCCCCTTTCAGTACTTTCTCTAACTCCTCTATTGGGGACCCCATGCTCAGTACAATGGTTGGCTGTGAACATCCGTCTCGGTATTTGTAAGGCTCTGGTGGGGCCTCTCAGGATACAGTCTTATCAGGCTCCTTTCAGCATGCACTTCTTGGCATTTACAATAGTGTCTGATTTGGTAACTGTTTATGGGATGGATTCCCAGATGGGACAGTCTCCGGATAGCCTTTCCTTTAGGCTCTGCTCTACATTTTATCTCCATATTTGCTCCTGTTAGTATTTTGTTTTCTTTCTAAGAAGGACCGAAACACTTTGGTCTTCCTTCTTGAGCTTCTTGTCTATGAATTGTATCTTGAGTATTTGGAGCTTTTGGGCTAATATCCACTTATCAGTGAGTGCAAACCATGTGTGTTCTTTTGTGATTGGGTTACCATACTCAGGATATTTTCTAGTTCCATCCATTTGCCTAAGAATTTCATGAATTCATCATTTTTAATAGCTGAGTAGTACTCCATTGTGTAAATGTACCACATTTTCTGTATCCATTCTTCTGTTGAGGGATATCTGGGTTCTTTCTAGCTTCTGACTATTATAAATAGGGCTGCTATAAACAGAGTGGAGCATGTATCCTTGTTATATGTTGAAACATCTTTTGGGTATATGTTCAAGTCTATGAGTTTTCTGGTGGAATTCCTAGGGTCACTTAAGTATACTATCATATCATCTGCAAATAATGATATTTTGACTTCTTCCATTTCAATTTGTATCCCTTTGATTTCCTTTTGTTGTCTAATTGTTCTGGCTAGGGCTTCAAGTACTATATTGGATAGGTAGGGAGAAAGTGGGCAGCCTTATCTAGTCCCTGATTTTAGTGGGATTGCTTCAAGTTTCTCTCCATTTAGTTTGATGTTGGCTACTGGTTTGCTATATATTGCTTTTAGTATGTTTAGGTATGGGCCTTGAATTCCTGATCTTTCCAAGACCTTTTACATGAAGGGATTCTGAATTTTGTCAAAAGCTTTTCAGCATTTAATGAAATGATCATGTGTTTTTTTTTTCTTTGAGTTTGTTTATATAGTGGATTACATTGATGGATTTCCATATATTGAACCATCCCTGTATTCCTGGGATGAAGCCTACTTGATTGTGGTGAGCCATCGTTTTGATGTGTTCTTGGATTCAGCTGGCAAGAATTTTATTCAGTATTTTTGCATCAATGTTCACAAGGGAGATTAGTTTGAAGTTCTTCTTTGTTGGATATTTGTGTGGTTTAGGCATCAGAGTAATTGTAGCTTCATAGAATGGATTGGGTAGTGTTCCTCCTGTTTGTGGAACAGTTTGAAGAGTACTGATATTAGGTCTTCTTTAAAGGTCTGATAGAACTCTCCACTAAACCCATCTGGGTTTTTTTTGGTTGGGAGACTATTAATGACTGCTTCCATTTCTTTAGGGGTTATAGGACTGTTTAGATGGTTTATTTGACCCTATTTTAACTTTGACACCTGGTATATGTCTAGAAAATTGTCCATTTCATCCAGATTTTCCAATTTAGGTGAGTATAAACTTTTGTAGTGTGATTTTTTTTGGATTTCCATGGTTTCCGTTGTTATGTCTCCCTTTTCATTTCTGATTTTATTAATTTGGATGCTGTCTCTGTGCCCTCTCGTTAGTCTGCCTAAGGGTTTATTGATCTTGTTGATTTTCTCACAAAACTGGCTCTTGGTTTTGTTGATTCTTTGCATCGTTCTTTTTGTTACTATTTGGTTGATTTCAGCCCTATTTGATGATTTCCTGTCGATTGCTCCTCTTGAGTGTATTTGCTGCTGCTGCTGCTTCTCCTCCTCTCCTCTTCCTAGTCCTCTTCTTCCTCCTCCTCCTGTTCCTCTTCCTCCTCCTCCTCCTCCTTCTTTTTTTTAGAGCTTTCAGGTGTGCTGTCAAACTGCTAGTGTAAGCTCTCTCCAGTTTTTCTTTGCAGCCACTTAGAGCTATGAGTTTTCCTCTTACCACTGCTTTATTTGTGTCCAATAGATTCTGTTATGATGTGTCTTCATTTTCATTAAATTCTAAAAAGTCTTTAATTTCTTTCTTTGTTTCCTCCTTGATCATGTTATCATTGAGTAGAGCATTGTTCAGCTTCCATGTGTATGTGTGTCTTCCATTGTTTTTGTTGGAATTTAAGACCAGTCTTAGTCCATGGTAATCTGATAGGATGCATGGGATTATTTCAAACTTCTTGTATCTGTTGAGGTCTGTTTTGTGACCGATTATATGGTCAGTTTTAGAGAAGGTACCATGAGGTGCTGAGAAGAAGGTATATCCTTTTGCTTTAGGATGAAATGTTCTATAGATATCTGTCATATCCATTTGGTTCATAACTTCTATTAGTTTTACTCTGTCTCTGTTTAGTTTCTTTAATAAAGTATACTGAAATTATAGGCTAACATGAATGAAACTTCAGTCTTAAAATCAATGTATTTTAATTGATCTTAAGACTAAAAATGCAACTAGAATGCCAATACAGGATAGAATACCTCGATCAAATATTTTTACAAAGGTTGTGAAAGCAGTATTTTTTATAAGCTAGTTAAAAAGTGAGTCTTTAGAGTACTGAATGGTATGGTTAAAGTTAGAACATTCTCACCCTAATATCTATGGAAGATTATTTCAGGAAGGATTAGGATAAAAAGGCTTTTGTTTGATTCTGTCTCAAATTTGAATTTTTACCTTGATAAATTATCTAATTTCAACCAGTTAGTAATAAAGCACAGTCACACATCATGTAACAACAGAGTCCACTATGAGAAACATTGTTTAGGTACTGTGGTCATTGTGAATATCAACACAACAGTATAGGTACAAAAACCTAGAAGGTTGAGGATTCACAGGCTTTAAAACTGTATAGCATGGTAGTATACAAAGTAAGATGCACACAGTGGTATTTGTCTACCCAAATGTGTTTCAGCCTGAAAAGGTACTGTAAAAATATGAGAGATGTTTCAGCTTTAGTATAATTTTATGAGATAACTGTCATCATACATAGCTTGTTCTTAACCAAAGTGACCTTATATGGCATGACTAAAGCATATTTCTAAGGGACATATTTGCAATGGCTTTGTAAAAACTACCATTTATTTAGTTGTTTGAAAGAAAGCAAATATGTTAACACTGTGTTTTTAAATCATTTTAAAAAAACACTTGAAATTGTAGTTCACTGAGGAGAAAAATTATATTGAGCATAGAGAATATAGGTAAGAAGATACCCCACTGTTTGTGAAGCCAAAGACTATGCAGTACATTACACTATACCCATAGCAGTTTAATTTTAAGGAAAGAAATATCAGTTTTTAACTCTTACATTAATAGTTTCATATATAGTCCCTGTGAATGCACACAGAAGAACTTTAATTTTAAAGTATATAAGCAGCATTTAGTCTTAGTTAGAACTTAAAATTTGATTTTACGTATAACTAAACTACTTACCTCTTTCCTTGCTTTGATGGCTGCATCTTGTATAAGCTGAGAAATTGTTTTCTTCATTTTTTCTCTTTCAGCCTCTTTTTGTTTCTCTTCAAGGAGAATCTTCAGAAGACAATCAAAGCTATCATATATAATTTCTCTGGGAAGGTAATGTACTCTTTGACAGCAATGTCACATTCTAGATTTCTGAAATGCCTCTACTGGAGGACCTTGCATAAGTCACATGAATGATAAAGAGTTTCCCCAGCATTACCCACCTTTTCCTAATTAACTCTTTGCTACATATTTTAGCCAGTTTCCTATCATTTTTCTTATCTCAACAACTGAAAGTCCCAGGGCCGTTGTAAAGTTTTCTTCCTTTAAAGTCTGACACAAAGTAAGCCACTATCTAAGGGCATTCAATTTTGGACAAATCTGTTGGGCTTATTTAGTAGTATTCAAGCTATGGACTTCACTACTTCAGACCTCAGTCATAGCATATCACTATCTGCTTTATCTCTCTCAGGTGTTCTCATCTCTAATCATTTTCATTTCCACTAAAAAATAGCCAAAAATCTTATCAGTTTTATCAGTCACTTTGTGGAGTAAAACTCTAAAACTTGCTTATATACAACCTGTCTCCTCCTCCTGTTTTTTTTTTTTTTTTAAGCCCTTTAATTCTTTGTGAATTTTGTATCATGCACCTCAAACCCAGTCATCTCCCTGTCCCTTTATACCTGCTCTCTGCCCTTGCAACCTCCCTACCAAAAGACAAAAAAAAAAAAAAAAAAAAAAAAAAAAAAAAAAACAAAAAAAAAAAAAAAACCAAACAAAAAAAAAAACAAAAACTCATTGTTGAGCTGGAGCATGTCANACCTGCTCTCTGCCCTTGCAACCTCCCTACCAAAAAAAAAAAAAAAAAAAAAAAAAAAAAACCAAAACCAAAACAAAAAAACAAAAAAACCCAAACAAACAAACAAACAAAAACTCATTGTTGAGCTGGAGCATGTCACAGCATTCCCTTCTGTTCACACTTCTTTACTTGCAAATGTTCATTGCAATGAGTCACTGATTTGGGTTGAGGCCTCTGGATTCTGCTATATAATCAAAACTGGATCCTCACAGAACTCTTGGATATCCTAATGTTGCCAAAGAGATCCTGCAGCTTTGGATCTGCAGGAGTGGCTCCTTAACATATTACAGCAGTTCATAGATGGGGTGGATATTGGCGAGGGCCAACTACCCACAATTTTCTCTGAGTGGTAGCTGAGCTGGTCAGCCCATCAGCTCTCCCATACACACAGGGCTAGCTCACTCATTGCTGCAGCTGGCAAGGGGGCAGAGCCAGCACTCCAGTCCTTGAGGCAGGCTCACCCTCACCCATGCCAGCAGACCCAGCTCTACTGTGCTGTCTAGTTGAGGTACAAAGCCTGCTCTCCTGAGTGCTGTAGTAGGTGAAGGTCTTGGACCCAGCTCTCCTGCATGCATGCTGCATGTGGGTAAGGGTGAGAGTGGGGGCTCTCTTACAATTCTAATCAAACTTTCCTACCATGAGCTCCACACCACTCTCTACCAAGTCAATTTCCAATCATTCATCCTTGGTTTATTGAGGCCCCTTGAGATAATTGATTCCTTTTGTCTTCTAGTTTGTCATTCTTTACTAGGCCCACCAGTACATCATGGTACCAGCTTTCCCCATGTTAGCCCATCACATCTTTTCATAATGTCATTGGCTCTTCTTCTTAACACTGGACTGTCCAAGACTCAGTTCTAAGTGTCCATTTCTTTCTGAGCAGGGAGCTCCTCTAATTAAGTCAGATCGACAACCCCACACCAAGGCCATCAACATACAGTAAATGGATGGCCATGTGTTCTGACTCACTCATCCTCAAAAGAAAATATACACACACTGTTTCTTTGTGAGGTTTAAATAAGAAAGATAGTGAGAAATCCTCTTTTTATACACCTCTGAGTCCCACAAGTACTGCTCATATGTTCATGGGTTCAGGGACATCCATTGAAGCATGGATTACCTGCTAGGGTCCATATCCCTAAAGAAAATTGATTACCTGTACCCTAGCATCATTCAACTGACAATGCTCCTTAACTAAGGCTGGGGCTTCAGAAGCCCCTCCCCCATTGCTACTGGAATTTTGGCTTGTGTGTGTGTACACATACAGATGACTCATTTAGGGCTGAGCCTCCAAAGAACAAAAAATGTTCTCTACATTCTGACCAGATGTGAGGCTCTGTATTAATTGTTGTCCACTGCAAAAAGAAGCTTCTCTGACAAAAGATCAGAGCTGAAGTAGGACATGAAGTTGGTAAGGGAGATTTGGGAGATGTTGGGAAGAGTTGGAGGAGGGGAATGAGAATGAATATGACTAAAATATTATGTGTATAGAATTAAAAAAAAGATTGTGAGAATGAACAGCTATTATGACTTAGTAACTTTGAAGAACATGAGATGAGGAACAGGGCTATAGACTGCTTGTTATCAGATTATGCGAATCCTTAAAAGGTTTATAGGTTAAGAGTATCTGATGCTCTTGCAGAAGGCCAGGGGTTGGTTTCCAGCATCCACACTGTGCCTAACAACTATCTGTAACTCCAGTTCTAGAGGATTTTATGCCCTTCTTCTGGACTGTGCACTGTATACCCATGTTGCACAGAAATACATGCAGGCAAAATACCCATATACATAAATCAAAAAAGGTAAAATGTTAAAAAAGAGGAAGAGAATCCTTGGTTTTGAACAAACAACTACAAGATGGAAATCCTCTAACAATTAAGCAATGAGTCAAGAGGGAAATTATTATAATAGCCATAGGCTGCTTCTGAAGGATTTGTTGCCTTAGGACTGAAGTGAGAGACAGGCAGTGGTGCCCCCATCTTTTCTTCATTATACGCCACATAACATGTGATGTGTTTATACAACTATGCATCTGAGGGTAAAGACAAATAACTTTGTCCTGGTTTTAAATTTTCTGCTAACTTGTGTTGTTTTGAACAATTTACAAGCATAATATTGTATATTGTGGGTAGAATACAGTTTACTTTTGGTGGTACTAACATTAAAACCAAGGACTCACATATGCTAGGCACATATTCTGCCACTGAGCTATATCTTAAGACCTATTGTATACCTTTCAACTGTTCCAAGAGTAGAGAGAATTGAAGTCAGATGGAAATACTAGGGAAAGGGATTTCCAGTTTGGATTTGAAGAGATAACTCCTTTCTACCTTTCATTCTCCTTTTTGGATCGGGGTCTTATTATGTAGAGCCCACTGGTCTTAACTTCATTATCCTCCTGGATAATACGGTTAATCTGGATTGCAGGCATTTGGCACCTCACCAAGATCTTTACAAGGTAAGTAAAATCCAATTTACACGTTTTGCATTTTAAGTATTTCTTTTGAAAAATCTAAATAACATGTGGTAGTTCCTTTATACCCATGCATTTCCTACTGGAGTATTCTGCACATATTTTATAGTATGTAAATTCTGGTATATGCATTAATGCTATAGTGAATTCTACAAAAAAAGGTTGTAACATTAAAAAATTATCTACTCTTTGTCTTTTATAGATTATACCCATCCAAATGGAAATAGCTCAAGACAGCATGGTCCAGGATAGTATAGAAATCACAATGGTTAAAGGGTTGAAAAAAAAAAGGCATGAGTTGAAGAATCCATCTAATCTTTTGTAACTTTAACTCTGCCAATTAAGCTTCTGCTTGATGAGGAGACTGTACAGGTAAAAACTAAACAAACATGACTAGGACTCACCTAATTGAGTACACTCTAGCAAAGTACTATGATGGTACAGAGGACACAGAATAGTGACTCAGGGTGTGGGGACATAACAAGTCAAATACTAGGGGCCGTGGCTCTGCCAGCACCTGACTTAGATACAGATACTCACAGCCAACCATTGGCTCACCTGAGCACCTCAATGGAGGAGTCAGAGAAAGGACTGAGGAGCTAAAGGGGATGGTAACCCCATAGGAAGAACAACAATATCAACTAAACAGATCTCCCAGAGATTAAACCACCAACCAAAGAGTATGGAGGGACTCATGGCTCCAGCTGCATATGTAGCAGGGGATGGCCTTATCTAGCATCAATGGGAGGGGAGGCCTTTGGTCCTGTGAAGGCTTCATGCCCCTGTGTAGAGGAATGCCAGGATGGTGAGGTAAGTGGTTGGGGGAGCACCCACATAGAAGCAGGGAGGAGGGAGGGATGATGGGATGGGGAGCTTGGGGGGGGTGATTGGGAAAGGAAACAATATTTGAAATGTAAATAAATAAAATGACACCCCCCCAAAGTCTGATACTTAAATACTATTTTTGATAATGACTGACATGTTAGCATATTTTTTGGTATTACTTTTAGCATTTAAAATACAGCATAATTATCTGATAAAGGGAAGTATCATTTGATTCCTGCATTTATTCAGTAGCTGCTGATCCCTTCATTGTTAGGGCCTGTGGGGATCTTATTATTTTATAAACATACTTCCATGTTTTCTTACCTGATTTTGTTTAATGTTAGCTTCTTCTAAGAGCTGCATGTTATCTCTGGCCCTTGAAATAGCCTCATATTTCTCATTTTCTGATTGACTACATTTTGCTTGTAGTTCTTTGATCTGCTTTTCCAAATTTGTTTTCCCTGTTTTTAGTACACTGGCTTCTTCAATTGCTACACACAATCTAGAAATTAATAACCACAATATGAAAGTTAAATATTTTTAAAGAAAGGATATATGAAGTTTACTAAACATCACTATATGATGGTATTATGCTTGTTATTTTTACATGTATTTCTCATTTAAACCTTGCTATAGTTCTATAAAAGTAGATTTTACAATGGGTATTCTAAACAAAATCATACCCTGGTCAGTTTTTGACTAAGATAATAAAAAGAGCAGCAGAACTGAGACAAGATATTTTGATTCTAATTGTGTGATGGTCCCTTTGGGTTTTGGTGTCTTTTTTAATTTTGTGAAAATTTCATAGATGTATACAATGTATCCTGGCCATATGGATCCCCCATTGCTTTTCTCCAGCTCTCTTTCCTCCCTCAATATATTTTCCATCTACTGCCTAATTTCATCTGTTTTTCCCCCCAACTAAATACAATTAGTGCTTCCCATATGGAAATGTGTGTAGGATCATTTACTGGG
This sequence comes from Mus pahari, assembly GCF_900095145.1. Taxonomy (NCBI): domain Eukaryota; kingdom Metazoa; phylum Chordata; class Mammalia; order Rodentia; family Muridae; genus Mus; species Mus pahari. The sequence continues at coordinate 35,765,904 of NC_034593.1, forward strand.
ATGTGGTAAACTTTCCAATGGTCTGCCCTAAAAGAAAAGTAAGTCTCTCTTAGCAGATATCAAATGTCACACCTCCATTTCCCTTCAGAAAGGGCAGGCCTCCCAGGGGTATCAACCAAATGTGTTATATCAAGCTGCAGTAAGATTAGGCACTTCCCTTTATGTAAAGGCCGGACAAGGCAGTCCATTAGGACAAGGGTTCCAAAGCAGACAAAAGTGTCAGAAACAGCCTCTGCTTCCTCTTAGGGATCCAATAAAACATCAAGCCACATAAGTATAACATATATATACTGAGAGCCTAGGTTAGGCCAGTGCAGGCTTTTGATTGTCGTTTCAGTCTGTGAACCCCTTTAAGTTCAGGTTTGTTGATTCTGTGGTTTTTCATGTGATATTCTTGACCCCTCTGGTTCTCAAAATCCTTTCCTCCCTTCTTCAGCAGGATCCCCAGAGCTCTCCTAAGGACTGGCTGTGGGTCTCTGCATCTGTTTGTATCAGTTGCTGACTGAAGCCTCACTGATGACTACTATGCTAGGCTACTGCCCAGATTGCCTTTGTTTGTTTGTTTGTTTGTTTGTTTTTCTGGTCATGTTTGGTACTATCATAGCTCTCTGGGCCATCTGGCCTCTGGTTTCTGGTCTTCCCCACACTGTCAAGGCCTCCCTCTCTTGGCATGGTCTCCTATGCTAGATTTTTTTAACTGGCTTGATCTCCTGTATGTCTTGTACAGGCAACCACAGTGGCTATGAGTTCCTGTAACAGCTATGTCATATCCAGAAGTCTATCTTTTATGGTATACTTCCTCATAAATTCTTTCTGTCCCATTTTCTGTGATGTTCTCTGAGCTTGGGAGTAGGGGTTGGGTAGGGATGTTTATATACTTGTCCTACTGACTGCTGAGAATTCCCAATGCTTCTTCTCAGGACTTTGCAGTTCTGAGTCTCTGCAGTAATCACTGCCTTCTGGAATAAGCAGCGTCTCTGACCAAGGTTGAGAGCAGCATAAATCTGTTGGCCTGTTGGTATGTTCAGTCTTAGTGGATTTCTGTGCACAACAGATTACAATCATAGATTTGATTTTCAGATATAAATACAATGTGAATCCACAGACTGTGAGTATTTACTCGTTTATAGTTTATTAATGACAAATTTCAAGCTCTTCAATGCAACACTGAAGACCTGGATAGAAAACAATATTCTAGAATAAATGTTTGTAGTAAGATAGCAATTTAAGACAAGGCTATAGAATATATTTAAAAAAGTATATCAGATCTTCAAACATAATAAAGTTATTTCTAAAAAAAAAACTGAAGGAAAATCATCTATATTTTCTCAAGAACTTTTTCCCTTGTGTAACTACTTTTTTATTCAACTTCATTGTTCTTTTATTTTCTGCTTTAAAATGGAAAGAAAATTTGATTCTGAAACTAAGAATGGTTATGCTGCTTTGGGGAAAGGTAAAGGCAGTAAAAACCTTCCTCATATATGAAAAAGATGGCTTACTGTTTCCAAAATTATTCAATATGTGCTTTAGATTCTCTACCTTATGTTTTTATTAGCTGAAGATACTTTTTAGACAGGGTCTGTTATGTATTCAAGCCTGGCCCTGAACTCATAAACTCTGGTTTCTCAGTGCCTGTACTGTCTCCTGTACACCTCTTCCCAAAAGGGATATGCATCTGGTCTCCTCTGCCAAACAACAATCCCAGGGTCTCGTCAGACAGCACCTGAAACCTAGGGCAGTCACTTCCCCACCCACCTGAAGCTCCCATTGACACATTCACAAAAGGCCATCATTTATCATTTTCTCTTGTTTTATGACTAGAGAAGTGTATGTAACTGTTTCTGGTTTGGAAGACGTTACCTGGAGTAAGCAGCCACTCATGTCTAATTCAGAATTGACTCATTCTTACTCTTCTTGCTATGAGCGCTTTGACTTACTGTCCTCACATAGGCTAAGAACCTGATATCCCCCATAAGACTCACTCCTCATTTGTTATTTACCTGTGTGAAACTGCTTCCTATTTTTTTTTTAAAGCATTCCCCATTATGTACATACTCATGACTTCAAAGCCTGAATAATGTAATTCTTTAAACTTGTCTGGTGCTTTTGGTCTTTTAGAGTGTTGTAGAGTCCTTAAACTACCTGACCAAATCGCCAATGAAAAAACTGAAATTGTATTTCCTTTCTAAATTATGTGACTATGTGTGTATCTTTGTGTGGTTTTTATTATGTGTACTGGTGAACACAGCAGCTAGAAAAGGGCATTGAATCCCCTGGAACAGGAATTACAGGTAGTTGTGAGCTGTTTAGTGTGGATGCTAGGACTAAATTTGGATCCTCTGAAAACTGCTGCTTTGTCATCCCTCCATTATTTAAAAAAAAAAAAAAGTCCTACCTACATTATATGTTCAGATCACTTTCACACTACTGCCCTTAGAGAGAGCACATTCTCTTTTTCTAAGAGTATTCAATGCATGTTAACCAAATGGTTTCACCTGTGGACATATAAGTTGCTTTAGAGGGTTAAATTTTTTTCTTCACGGTATTAGAGATGTCTCAGTGGTTAAGAGCACTGCTGTTCTTCAAGAGAACCTGGGTTTAATTTCTAGTACCTGTGTAGTAGCTCAAAACACTAGTCCTAGGGAATTCTATACTCTCTCCAGTCTCTGTGGGCACCAAGCAGAAAAGCAGTACACAGACATATATGCAAGTATAACACCCACAGATACAAAGTTTTTTTTTTCTTCAAATAATGCAGGGAAAATTATATCTAGCTTCCCTTGTATGTACTTCAATTATATCATAGATATCTCACCATTACCCCTGCTCAGTAGGCATACATATATCTCAAGGCCATTCAAACCACAACTATCAAAGACAAAGATGCTTACTACTTCTCTTTTTTTCTCTCAGATGAAATCTAATGATTCCTTTAGGGGTCACACCCATTTTCTTCTGCCCATTTTAGCTATTCTAAATCTTAAATGGCAAAATTCTTAGCATAAAAAGTGCATGTTAAAGTTAAGATAGGCAGACAAATTACTGTCAATTTTATTATCATGAATGTCAATAATGAAATTTTATTAAATATGTAATTTACTCATTTTATAAGTAAATAAAATCATTAAAGTACCTGGAATATATATTTATATATATTTAACATAATTTTTAACATGGCCAGTAAAAACCCTTAAAGGAGTGTTATGGTAAAAACATAAGCTATGAGGGGCTGGGAAGATGTCTCTATCAGTAAGAGCTGCTTGCATACAACCATGAGGACCTGTGTTTGATTCACAGTACCTACTAAGAGAGCCAGTTGTGGGAGTGGGCTCTTGGAATCTGTTGCTGTGACAACAAAGACAGAGGATACTGTGGGTTTATCAGCCAGCCAGGCCACACATATGGGAGCTCTAGGTTCTAGGGGAGGCTGTCTCAAAAACTACAGTAGAAAAGAACAGAGGAAGACACCTGAGGTTGACCTTCACAAATATGTGTACATAAGCAGATGTACCTACACACACAAATATGAAATATTAGAAACATTAGTACATTATCATTAATGTACTAAAATAATTTTTCAGTCATGATTTAACAACTCAATTACTTAAGTAGAAGGGTACATCACGAACCCAAGAATACTTAGCTAACTTCTAGTATAAGATATAATTTCAGCACTGGGATTATGTTAAAAACTAGTTCCTAGTTTTCAGAAAGGATAAATATATTTTCTCTCTCTACTTAAATAAAGGTTTAAAATATAATTTTCAAGCTATGTTGCTCAAATGTCACACACACACAAAAAGGATTAAGCAAAAAGAACACCAACAGGACCACTTTAATATACCTTGGTTCTATAGTTCAACAGTCTACAGCAAAAGGGTACTGACATTTGAGACCTTTTGGTATATAATATAGTAAGAGGAACAGCAAAAATTCAGTGGTTGGTACCTGAGATACTAGATATCTCCTAATCATTGGTAGAGTTTCAAAGTATCAAAAAAAAAAAAAAAAAAAAGTCTCGGGACCTCCAGATTATGAGACTGATATGCTGCCTCTGCCTACTGTGCTAAGGAGGTACCTGAGAACTTGAAGTCTCTAAGGAAAGATATTGTGGAAGATATTAAAAGACAAAAAGATATCTCATGTTTATGGATCAGTAGGATTAGCATAGTTAAAAATGGCCATCTCACTAAAATCAATCTATAGATCCAATGCAATTCCCATAAAAATTCCAACACAACTCTTTACAGACCTTAAAAGAGCAATTCTCAACTTCATATGGAAAAGCAAAAAAAAAAAAAAAAAAAAAAAAAAAAAAAAAAATCAAGGATAGCTAAAACAATAAAAGAACTTTTGGAGTTATCACCTTCCCTGATTTCAAACCGTCCTACAAAGCAATAGTAATAAAAACCGCATGGCATTGGCATAAAAATGACATATTGACCAATGGAATAGAATTAAAGACCCAGAAAATAAACTTGTATGGACACTTGAATTATGACAAAGAAGTTAAAAAGAAAAGAAAAGAAAAGGAAACAAAAGAAAAAGAGAAAGCATCTTTAACAAAGGTGTAGTGTAAATGAATGTCTGCATGTAGAAGAACACATATAGATCCTTATCTATCATCCTGCACAAAAACTTAAGTCCAAGTGGATCAAGGACTTCAACATAAAACTGGATACACTAAATCTCATAGAAGAGAAAGTGGGAAATTCCTTTGACAGCATTGACACAGTAGACAATTTCCTGAACAGAACACCAATGGCTCAGGCTCTAAGATCAACAATTGATAAATAGGACCTTATGAAACTGCAAAGCTTCTGTAAGGCAAAGGACACAAAATGGGACAAAATGGCAGCCTATAGACTGGGAAAGGATCTTCACCAATCATATATCTGACAAAAGGCTAATATTCAAAATTTATGAAGAACTCAAGAAATTAGACACAAACAACCCAAAAAAAACCAATTAAAAAAATGGTGTACTGAACTAAAACAGAATTCTCAACAGAGGAATCTTGAATGGCTGAGAAGTACCTAAAGAAATGTTCAAAGTCCTTAGTCATCAGTAAAATGGAAATCAAAACAACTCTAAGGTCCCATCTTACACCCATCAGAATGGCTAAGATCAAAAACTCAAGAGATAGCACATGCTGGCGAGGATGTGAAGAAAGAGTGACTTCTGCATTATTGGTGGGAGTGCAAACTTATACAGCCACCTTGGAAACCAAATTGGCTGTTTCTTAGAAAACTGAGACTAGTTCTACCTGAAGACCTAGCTATACCACTCCTGGGCATATATACCCAAAAGATGCTTAAACATCCCACAAAGACTCTTGCTCAAGTATGTTCATAGTAGCTTTATTTGTAATAGCCAGAACTGGAAACAACCTAGATGTCCCTCAACTGAAGAATGGATAAAGAAAATGTGGTACATTTATATCATGGAATATTACTCAGCTATTAAAAAGAAAGCTATCATAAAAATTTCAGGCAAATGGATGGAACCAGAAAATACCATCCTGAATGAGGTAACCCAGACCCAGAAAGACAAACATATTATGTACTCACTCATAATGGACATTAACCAAAAATTATAGGATAACTACGCTACTATCCACAGGTCTGAAGGAGCTAAGTAATAAGAAGGATCCAAGACAGGATGCTTGGATCTAACTTGGGAAAGGATTAGACACTGGAGGTGAATGGAGGGAGAGAATGGGGATCTGGGGTTGGAATTGGGAGTGTGAATTGGGGCAGATAGGGATGGGAGAGAGAATGGAAATCGGTGGGGGAAGGGGCATCTCTGGCATGAGACAGAGCCAGGGACAGGGAGGGCTCCTGGGAGTCTATGGGGGTGACCTTAGATAAGACTCCTAGCAGCTGAGGATATGGAGACTGAAGTGGCCACCTCTTGTAGCCAGGTGGGGCTTCTAGTAGAGGAGGATACCAACCCACCCATAAAACCTTCAACCCAAAATTTGTTCTGCCTATAAGATGTACAGGGATAAAGATGGAGCAGAGACTAAGAGAGGGCCATTCAATGACTGGCCCAACTTGAGATCCCACCCAATGGGAGAGAGCCAACCCCTGACACTCTTAATGATGTTCTGCTATGCCTGCAGACAGGACCCTAGCATAACTGTCTTCTGAGAGGCTTCATCTAGCAGCTGATGGAATTAGATGTTCCACACAGCCAAACATTAGGCACAGTTTGTTGAATCCTGTAGAAGAGTCAGGGGAAAGACTGAGGGAGCTGGAGGTATCAAGATCAGCACAAGACTTATAGAGTCAACTAACCTGGGCCCATAGAGGCCCATAGAGGTTAAACCACCAACCAGCATGCATGAGCTTGGACATAGACCCCCTATACGTTTGCAGCAGATGTGCAGCTTAGTCTTCATGTGGGTCTTCTAAAAACTGGAGAAGGGGGCTGTCTCAGACTCTGTTGTTTGTCTTTGGATTCCTTTCAGCTAGCTGGGATGCCTTGTATGGCCTCAATGGTAGAGGAAATGCTTAGTCCTGTTATGACTTTATATTCCAGGGCATGTTGGTACACATGGGGGGGCTTCCTTTTCCCTAAGGACAATAGGAGGGAGTAATGGGGGAGAGGATTGTGAGGGTAGGACTCAGAGGACAGGAGGGGGGGTGCTACAATCAGGATGTAAAAGGAATAAATAATTAATGAAAAAAAGTTTCCCACAAAAGGTAAATGGTATTATCAAAAATATTACATCATTTTATAATAGTCATGAGGAAAAGATAAGTGATTGAAAATAGATGAGAAGGGCAACTAAAGATTAGCGTTCCCAAGAATACAGGAAAGACTGGTACTGACAGCTTGACTTTTAGGGAACAATAAAGTTAAGGATCAATTTGCAGTTTACAGGGCTTTCCTGGTGCACTGAACTTTTCTTTCTTTTTTTTTTTTTTTTAAAGAATTATTTGCTGGGCAGTGGTGGCCTTTAATCCCAGCACTTGGGAGGCAGAGGCAAGCGGATTTCTGAGTTCAAGGCCAGCCTGGTCTACAGAGTTCCAGGACAGCCAGGGCTACACAGAGAAACCCTGTCTCAAAAAACCAAAAAACCACTAAAAAAAAAAAAAAAAAGAATTATTTATTTTATGTATATGAGTACACTGGAGCTGTCTTCAGAAACACCAGAAGAGGGCATCAGATCCCATCACCCATCACAGATGGCTGTGAGTCACCATGTGGTTGCTGGGAATTGAACTCAGGACCTCTGGAAGAGCAGTGAATACTCTTAACTGCTGAGCCATTTCTCCAGGCTCCACATTGAACATTTTAAGAGGCAGGAATAATCTACAGCATTCAACTCCTAGACATAATCCCTCTTGCAGAATTTGTGGCCCAAAACATTAATGAATAGTTAAAAGTTCACGTTTTCATTGTCTTCTGTTTCAATGATTATTTAGACTTTATCTGTATTATTTATTAAAATGTAGAATTATGGAGGATTTGGAGAAGTATCTAATTTCTCCAGATACAATGATTTAGAAATTTTTAACATTTTAGAAGAAGGGCTTTCTGTTTCTAAGAATAACTACAAATACTTAAAAATCTTTATGTTTAAATTAAGAGGACTGACAATAAAGGTGTCTTTTGTGCTAAAGTATTGTAGAGGTCAATATATAGGTCATAATGAATACCATGTTGGGAGATAAAGCATTTCTTCTCAAACCCAAGCCCCCGGTGACAGGAGAAAAGCTTTTCATCTTTACTGGTGCCCACAACTAAATCTATATATAAACATCTTCTGGACTTAATTTCATGTTTTGTTTAAGTTGTAGTACTGCTAGGTAAGGCAGATTTAGGATTTCTCCTAGGTTTGGCCAAAACACATTCACACACACACACATATTCTCTGTGTACAAAACCATCTCTCTCTATATATCTTTTCATTTACATATTATATTATTTTCTCTTAATGTGGGTGAATGTTCAGACTTAGAGCCAGGCTTTATATATGGGGGCTCTAGGAAGCATATTAACACAAACGTCATGGTAACCAAGAGTTGATTTTTTTTTTTTTTTTTTTAGGAAAAAAACCCCACTAGATTAAATTTGGTCCAACTTTCAAAATTGTGACATGAATCAATGTACTCAGCATGAGTGTCTAGACTCTAAATACATTATATAATTTTTTTTTTTCTTTTAAGACAGAGTCTCCACATAACACTGGTTGTCCTGGGACTCACTAAGTACACTAGACTACCCTGAACTTCTTGCCCCTACTTCCTGAGTGCAAGGATTAAAGGCATGTGCCCCCATGCCCATATGTTCAAAGTATAACAATACAATTATAAATTAATGTTCAGAGTTTAAGCCCTTGGTTATAGTTTTGATTTAGCATTTATAGGATACCTATTCCAATAAATATAATCAAAACTCTACTGTGCTGTACATATGTAAACCGTATAGACACAGAAGCATTACCTTGACTCTAACTGTTTTATACTAGTTTGTAACTGCTGTACACGTCTATCCGATGCTTCTTCTTTTCCTTGTGCAGACATAATATCTTCCTCCTAGAAAGTAAAGATCCCGAAGCTTACTTGAATCATCTGAGAATGTAATACACAAACACCATTTACAGCATGAAGAACATAGTAGACTACAAAGTTATTTTACTAGAATTCTAATATGTAAGTTTAAAAATAATATACTTTGGAAGTAAATATATACAACACAAAGGGTTAAGGGGCAAACTTCATCATCCAATACCATATTAAATAATCAAAAGAATTACTGCAAGTAGATTTCTGGCAATGTCTCAACATGTTTCCACTAGACACAGGCAAAATAAGGTTTCTACATGGCCACTGAACTGTTATAATATATTCTCTTAGCTATTTCCCTTTAGCTATCAAAATAAGAGAGGGCATTTCTCTGACAGAGTAATGCTTTGAATTGTATCAACAGGTTTGATTAAGTCTTTCTAGAAAAGCTTCTCGCCCATCCTTCTTTATATTAAACATTTTTAGTATTTTAATTTCTACATTGGTTTTAATAGTGTCTTTGAAAATGTCTCTCCCCACCCCAGAATTTCCCTATGTAGCCCTGGCTAGTCTGGAACTCACTGTGTAGACCAGGCAGGTCTTTAGTGTGGGGCCATCCTCCTGCTTGTTTTCCAAGTGTTGGGATTACAGGTGCACTCACTCTACCATGCCTGGCCTAACAGATTCTTTTAAAGTTTATTTTTCCAGCAGTAGTTAGATATACTATATTGGATTTACTATTTGCTATGGCTTGCTTGTTTCCTGTTTCTGAGTTGGTACCCAGAACCATTATCTTTGGCCTAATAAACTTGTGTCAGGGGGAAATAAAAGCAGCAGGCATGGTGATACACACATTTGTAACCTCAGCCTCCAGAGTTTCTAGACTGGAATATCAGGAGCTCAGACATCAGTGAGACACATTGTGAGTAATCTAAAGACAGCTTAACTCCAGAGGATCCTACCTCAAGAAACCAAACCAAGCAAAACAAACAATAAATTCCTTCAGGAATTTTTGAAGTGTGACAACAAATTTTGTTTTCATTAATGGAATTCAGCTTCCCTGGCTATAGAGCCCATAGCTGTTTTCTCCTAAGCTCTTTCCATAAGTTATGCCAATGTTTACTGCCTTCACAGCTTCCTGTTGAGAACCCAGACATTATACACACCACCCTATCCAGGTCATCAGTCTGGTTCTGCTTTCAATGGCTTTTGCTTTTCACTGTCTATCAGTGTCACCATGATTCCATAAAGGTGGCTCTGTTTGTTTTTCTTTAGGGGTTTGAGATTCTCGGGTGCTAATGTTTTCTACCAACTTTAGGTATTTTCTACCCTTCCTCCTTCCTCTTTTTTTTCTGGAATTCCAGTTGCACTTACATCGGACCAGTTCCTACAATACCACAAAACGCTTAAATATTTCAAACTGACTCTTGGACAAGGAAGTTTCTACTCTTCTGTATTCAACCTCCTTGTTTTTCCTGTCTTTATCAATCTATGTTTGAACCTATTTTGTGAACTTACTTCCAGTTACTGTAAAAAGCTCTAGAATTTTTATTTTAAATTTGCTTTCTAGTTCTCAAAGTTCTCTACCATTTTTTTCATTTTGACTTAATATTTTACTCTTATTTAAAAACAAATTTAAAAAATCTTTGAGCATTCCTTTATGAAATGGGGACTTATATAGTAGTGTAGTCTGGTCTTAAGCTTACTATGTAGCCAAGGATGGTCCTGCATGCCAATTTTTTCTGCCTTTATTTCCCAAGTTTTGGGGTTATGGGTGTGCATTACTCTACTGGCTGAATGGATTTGTTTTTGTTTTTTTGTAGGGCTAGGTAGAGCCAAGCAAGGATTAATTACTTTTCCTGGTGCTGTGACAAAAATACCTGACGGAAGGAAGGAAGGATGGAAGGAAGGAAGGAAGGAAGGAAGGAAGGAAGGGAAGGGAAGGAAGGAAGCAAGCATTTATTTCAGCTATCATTTAAGGCTCTAAGTCTCACAGCAGGGAAGATACTGAAGCAAGGGCATGAAGTAGTTGGTTGTATTTCATCCTCAGGCAGGAGCAGAGAGAAATGAGTTCTGGTGCTCAGCTTACTTTTTCCTTATTATTCAGTATAGGAATTCAGCCTGTGAAAAAAAGCTGCCCACATTTACAGTGGGTGTTCTCACACCTACTAATCTAACCTAGAAATTCCCTCTGACATCCAAAATGCTGTTTCCATGGCAACTCTAAAGCCTATCATGTTGAAAAGAAAAACCATGATACTCATGCTAGGTAAGCAACAGATCGTTGACTACTAATCTGTGACTCCAACCCACCTTTAATATAAATGCAATGGCCAATTCTGAATGCTATTTCTTTTATATCAACCAGGTCCACTGAGACATTTTGTTAATAGCTTATCATCTATTTCCCCAAATTCTTGCCCTTCAAGCACAGATTTTATTTTCCTGTCTAGTAATTTGTGGTTGAAAAATATTATTGTCGGATATAGGTACAGGGACAAAATTTAGAGCTAAGATGAAAGGATGGACTATCCAGAGACTACCCCATCCGGGGATCTATCCCATCATCAGCCACCAAACCCAGATACTAATACACATGCCAGCAAGATTC
>NC_034593.1:35777985-35779324 GCF_900095145.1 Mus pahari
TTTTTTTTTTTTTTTTTTTTTTAAATGGTCCTCTTGTTGTCAGTATGTTCTTTTAAAATGTCCAAGGGCTTTTGTAGGCCTAAATTTGGTCTTGAGCACTTAAGTTATTTTAAATCTTTTTATTTTTATTTCTTTTACTTTTGAAGCCATAGGTGTGCGAGTTGACTGGAAGGACCACCAGGTAAGAAATCCAAAACCTAGTAATTCTTATTTCTTTAGTTTCTCTTTTAGGATGTTTTCTAGGCCTAAAAACAATTACTTGTGAGAAAGCTCTTACACCCCTCCATACTTCTCTATCAGTACTGGAAACCTACAATCAACTTTTAAGGAATCAGGAAATAAGGCTTAGACAGTCACATATATAGTCACTATTAGAACTAGAATTATTAATAATTATATCCATCTAAATCTAAACTCTGACACAATACCATTCTAAAAGTTCCCTATGACTTAGAATCAGCCTACTATGACAATAAGACCTTCAGTAGTCAATACAACATATGGCATTAGATGTTTATTTCCCACTTTCATTGACTATATTAAGCAAAAGTTGACTGTGATGTGCATTTTAATGATGTTTTGATTCACTATGCTAACATGAATGGAGACAGTCTTCACTAAGGTATTCCCAACACTATACCTTCTTCAGCATCTGTTCTTGAAGACCTTCAGTCACTTTAGTTAATTCTTCCACTTTTGTTACTGCAACTCTCAGATCTAACTTGGCTTGCCTGAAAAAGAAAGTAAATTCATATGTTATGTTAGAGACCATAAAGAATAAAACGTTCAAAATCTAAATTTAGTAAAATCATTATTAATGTTTATGTAACTAAAAATGGATCTCAAAGGTAAATTCTGAATAATTTTCTTCTTGCTGATAAGATACATGTAAAAGCAAATAAACAATAAGTAATCTCAGAGGGCATAAAGAGCACTTTACTTACAGAATCAAATCCTATGTATTTAATGAAGAAATATTTCATCATCATAAAGAAGAATTTCAGCATAATGTTGCTTTTACTACTTGCTTCATGGGTTGCTGAACAAGTGACCATAAGCTACATTAAAGAGAGTGGTGGGCTCTAATCAGGCCTGAGACTGAGAGCATCTGCTGGGCATATCTCAGCATGCAGAGAGAGCACTGGCATCAGGAGCCCAGGGCTGACTCTCCTAGTGATGAAACTCACCTGACCGCCTGCGGAGAGAACAAAACTTCTCTTATTAATACAACTTTTCCTTACTTTGATCTGGTTTTAGTCAACTTCTAAACTGTCTGGGAAGTGTGTATTTTTTCTCTCTCTCTCTCTCTCTCTCTCTCTCTCTCTCTCTCTCTCTCTCT
>NC_034593.1:35779386-35781604 GCF_900095145.1 Mus pahari
TCTCTCTCTCTCTCTCTCTCTCTCTCTCTCTCTCTCTCTGCCTAACCTTTAGCATTGCTCTCACTTCCAAGAACCGATTCTCCCAACCCCCTTTTGTTTTCAAGGACAAGTTTCAAAGGCCTGAAGCTGACCTGGAACAATGAACCTTCTGCTTCCCTAGCTCCAAGTGTTGAGATTATAGGCAAGTGTCACCAGGCCCAGCTTCAGGCTTAAAATTCCACCTTAAAATTTACATCTGTATTTCTCAGACAAAACGAAAATAAGTTTCATTTTAATTACTTCTGAATAAGATTCTGTACTGCTCTATAGGAAAAAGGTGAGTACCAGTCACCATCAAGGCCTCATCTCTTATACTCTGTTGCAGGTTTAACGGCGAACATACAAAGCACATGCTTCCTTGAGCACACTCTGGGTTTTCCCATTTTTATTTTACAAGTCTCTCCTTCTTTTCCTAATTTTTCTTTCTTTATTTTTTTTTAACTTTTTTTAATTAGGTATTTTCTTTGTTTACATTTCAAATGTTATCCCCTTTCCTGGTTTCCCCTACAGAAATCCCCTATCCATCCCCCCTCCCCCTGCTTCTATAAAGGTGTTCCCCCACCCACCCACTCCCACTTCCTGGCCCTGGTATTTCCCAACAATGGGGCATCAAGCCTTCACAGGACCAAGGGCCTCTCCTCCCATTGACATCCAACAAACTCTGCTACATATGTGGCTGGAGCCATGGGTCCCTCCATGTGTACTCTTTAGTTGGTGGTTTAGTCCCTGGGAGCTCTGGTTGGTTGATATTGTTGTTCTTCCTATAGGGTTGCCATTCCTTTCAGCTCCTTTAGTCATTTCTCTAACTCTTCCATTGGGGACCCCCTGCTACAAATGAAAAGTTTTCTCTTGTCAAGTCCACACTGGTTTTGCTTACATAAGATCCTAAATTGCAATCCTTTTTTCTTTTTTTTCTTTTTTTTTGTTTTTTTGAGACAAGGTTTCTCTTTGTACTCTTGGCTGTCCTGGAACTCACTCCGTAGACCAGGCTGGCCTCAAACTCAGAAATCCGCCTGCCTCTGCCTCCCAAGTGTTGAGATTAAAGGCGTGCGCCACTACTGCCTGGTAACTACAATCCTTATAAGACATAATTCTTTGTACATTAAGAGACCATACTGCATTACAATCAATACTAAATGAATTCTCCCTTGTAGAATTATGAGTTCACAGAAGATGGATTACAATCTGCAGGCAGAGACTACACTTTATTAGCCCTTTTGTAGACAAGTAAGAACACAGTAAGTGAGTGCAAAGAAAAGATGAAAATACCAGCTCTGAGGACAACTGCATCTTCATGTTTTACCCATTAATTGTTCATGTGTGGACAATCCTACAGTAGTGATTTTTAGAAGCCTCAACATACACACAGACATATAGGCAAAGAGAGACACGCACACACCAAATACTCCTTTTAAAGCAGATTACTACTATACAAGTATTGGACTTCTCTGATTAGGTTGAACTGACTACCCAGAGAGCCTTGGGATCCACATGTCTCTTATTTTCCTGGTATCATGGGCATACAGGGCCAACTTCATGAGGAAGTTTATACAGGCACACCTCATGAGGAGCCCGGGGATATAACTCAGTTGTTCTCTAACTTGCACTCAAATAGTTTTTACAGGCTGTATAATCTCCTTAGCCTCCTAAAATGATATAATTTTTCAGAAGCAGAGTATCTGTTATTGAAAAACACAAAGTTTAGCTAGATAAGGTGGCATTTGTATAGAATCCCAGCACACAAGTTTGGGGCATTGGGCTATGCACAGACAGGCTGGTCTCCAGTCAAGCTGAGGTCTGAACCCTGGAATGGTGATAATTCACCTACATGGCACAGTAGGCATTCCCTCATGCTCCTGGAACTCTGGCTCCTGCCTAAATTACTGCCCCCCCCCATAGCCCCCACAAGAGGAATGGCTAGAAGTCACATAGACAATGTCCCAAGCTTCTGACATTCAGGTTAAACTCCTCCCCAGTTACCTAGCAACAGAAAAGATAGCAGTATACTTTAAAAGAGGCTGTTAGGCCCCTCCCTGCTCTCTTACTTCTCTCATTCCTTTGTTCTCTTATCTCTCACTTTTCTCACTCCCCTCTCCTCTTTCTTTGTCTTCTCCTCTCCTCTCTCCCTCTCTCTCCCTCTTATTCTCTCTCTCTCTCTCTCTCTCTCTCTCTCTCTCTC
>NC_034593.1:35781665-35804082 GCF_900095145.1 Mus pahari
GCTGTGCTCACTCTCGCTGGTGTGGGAACCCCTCTTCCTTCTTCCCTCTCTCCCATAACCCTGGGGCTGGAGGGTGTGGCCCTGGGGCTCCCATGTTGGGCTGCTCCTTGTCTACCCCCTGACGAATGGGTCAGAGGCTTGAATGCCCACCCAGGGCTGAGTGGAAAGCGTCTGGCAGCCCTCCCAGTCTGCCTGTCTAGGTGGATGGAACTCTGGCGGGGTGTGGGTCCTTCCTCCCCCTATCCCTTTTTAGTTCCCACACACAAGAGGCTGAGATTGGAAGATAAGAAGTTTGAGGTCAGCCTGGATTAATGAGCTCAATGTCAACCTGGGGCTAAGACCCTAGCAAAACAAAATTAACGATAACAAACCAAAGAAACTAATGACCTAGCAATTCAAGTTTTGAGGTCAACAAAGCAGATCAATGCTAAATGTATGTATTGGGGAAACACTGATATTAACAAATTTAGGTAGGGTAGACTTAAGGAAAGAGGGGGAATTGAGTAAAAGGGATAGAAATGTAAGAAACATCTATATTCAGTATGCCAGATGAGAAAATAAAGAAGACAATAGAACCTGAGAAATAGCCCCACAGACCAGAGAAGAAACTCAGGAACAAATACAAACTATTCAGAAGAGGTAATTCCACAGTACGTAAAATAAATAGATTCTTCAAGGCAATTTCAGAGGAAATTGCCTATATAGATGAAGAAACTGAACTTCATGCACTTAACAATCTGCCAAAATGATCCATCAGTAAACAGCAGCTGGTCTGAATGGATCTTTCCTCTCATGTGATGGTCTTAGAAGGTGTGATGTTTGGTAGGTGATGAAATTGTGATTGTGGAGCCCTCAAAAATGAGATCAGCAGCCTTGTAAAAGGGGCCTGAATGAGGCAGCTTGTTCCTCCCACCATGTAAAGACACATGAAGAAGGTATAATTTATGAAGCAGAGCCCTCATTGGATATGAGAACTACTGGTGTCTTGATCCTTGGCTTGCCAAACTCTAGTACTATAAAGAAATAACTTGCTTTCCAGTCTGGGCTGGTGCCCTGAGCAGACCCTTGGGCACAAACTCCCCAGCCAGTTCCACAACATCCAGAGGAAGATCCACTCCAAGGCGTTCTAACACGCGTAAGGACCACAGGATCCCAGGATCCCAGGAGCTTGATCACACCAGGATCTCAGGGTTCCAGAGACAGCTTGAATCTCAGGAGCTCTGACACACCCAGGATCTCAGGATCCTAGGATCCCAGAATCACAGGATCCCAGAGACAGCTGAACTATGAGGAGTTCTGACACAACCAGGAAACAAGAAATCCTAATATTAAATAGTTGCCACAAAGGTCCATTTGTGACCCATGCTCTCTACAAGTAAAATAAAAATTCTTTGTTCTTCAAAGAGTCAGAGAAACAAACATTTAACAATAACATATAATTATAATCAGCCCCTAAATAACATTAAAGTTAAACACCGTGAAGAAAAAAAATAACAGGAAAGCTGCTATCCCCTGTTTTCTCTGCTCAGAAAGCTAGGAAGCTAGCTGCTGACACATACGGAGCTGTCTGGCAATCCTATGATGAAGCACATCTGCTCAAGGCCACTTCTCACATGGGAGAGATCCCAAGAGACACTGTGAATCAAAACTAGTGGTACATGAGTTCCAGATTTCCACAGCTTTTTTATAATAGAAAACACAATATTATTCAAATGAAAACATGAAACATCTGAGAAAAATCTGTTATCTCTTTTAAAATAAAACTATTACATGGCAAAAGCACATTTTAAAATTAAGTGGTATATAAAAGTTATTAGCACACATACTTTTACAGAAAAAGCTATGCAGTTGTAAAAATGACTAGAAATTAACACAATGAATATACATAAACTTCAACTTACATAAGTTATTTGATACATTCAATATGATAGCATGAGATCAAGAACTGCACTTGTAGAACATCAGCTCTTATGTGCTTCAATAAAACCATTTACTTATACAATATAATCTAAAGGCTGGATCTATACTAGAAAACACAGAACAGCTTCTGATAACTCTATCAAGATGACTGCTCAAGTGTGCTCACCTGGAAATCATACTACCAAGTAGTCCCCCAATCCTGAGTAGCTGAATAAAGAGTATAATACAAACTTTTTCTGAATGAGAGGCCAAGAAAGCAGCTGTGCCTCTGAAAGGCTGAAGAGCAAGTGGCATGGATATAATTAGTTTACTTATCCTCCCAATAAAAGACAATTTACTTATTTAATTTGATAAGATAATCTGTCAAAATATTTTCTTACCATGTTTTGAGGACCTTACAGGTTAGTGAGGACAGTTGAAAATGTACACAGTTACATATAAAAAAGTGTTAAAATATCACAACAGACCAGCATTCAGTCTACAACTGTACTATAGAAGACATTAGGCTTTAAAGGGAAGAAAGAAAATAACTTAGATTATTTAAAATATGACACTTGAGCTGAACTTTTAAAATTGGGAGGACGTTTGCTAAAAGAAGGAATTTTAGACAAGCAACAGTGTGGAGTGGCCTGAGGTCAGGACAGGAAGCAGCATAATCAGATCTTAATTCTGAAAGACTAGTTTAAGAAAAGGACAAGAAGAAAGGGGGTGAGAAAAGCCAGAGGTGATTTCAGCAGGGGCTTACATGGGAGAGGCTCAGCAAGGGCAGTAACAAAGGACATTTATGGTAATTACTGATAATTGGATATTAGCCAAAAGGTACAGAATAGTCACAATACAACACAGACTGTAAGAAGTTTAACAAGAAAGAAGGCTCAAATGAGCATGCTTCAATCTCACTTAGAATGGGGAACAAAACATTCACAGGAGACAGAGGGAGGAGGGACCTAGGGGATAGAGGGGGGGTTGGAGGAGGGGAAAACACGCAGGATCAGATATAGGGGGAGAAGCCCAGAGGGCTAGGAGAATGAATGGAAATATGCTACTGCCAGGGACAGGATCAGTGGGAAACTTTAGAAAGTTCCAGAGACCTGGGATATGAGAGATTCCCAGGGCTCAAATGTGGTGATCTTAACCAAAATGCCCAACAGTGGGGAGATGGAACCTGAAGAGACCATCTCCAGTAAATAGATAGGGCTCTCAGTAGAGGGATGGGGTCAATGAACCACCTTCACAACTTTTGTTCCTGTCTAAAAGAAATGCATGAACAAAAATGGAGCAGGGACTGAAGGAAAGGCCGTCCAGTGACTGGCTCAACTTGGTTTCCATCCCATGGGTGAGCACCAAACTCTGACATTATTACTGATTCTGTGTTGTGCTTGCAGACAGGAGTCTAGCTGACTGTCCTTTGGGAGATTCTACCAGTACCTCACTGAGACAGATGCAGATACTTAGAGCCAACTACTGGACTGAGGTCAGGGACCCCTATGGTTGAATTAGGGGAAGGACTGAAGGAACTGAAGAGGATTGCAACCCCATAGGAAGAACAACAGTGTCAACTAACCTGGACCCCTGGGAGCTCCTAGAGTCTAAGGCACCAACCTGAGAGCATACAGGGGCTGACCGTTGGGGCAGCACATATGTAGCAGAGGACTGCTTTGCTTAGCCTTAATGGGAGAGGATGTGCCTAATCCTGTAGAGACTTGATACCCCAGGGAAGGAGGATGTAGGGTTGGAGGACTTGGGGGGGGGCAGGGAGCACTCTTTCAGAGGCAAAGGGGAGGGGGAATGGGGTGAAGAACTCTGGGAGGGGGGACTGAAAAGGGGGCAACATTTGGAATGTAAATAAATAAAATAATTAATAATAATAAAAGAAACAGAAACAAACAAACAATGCAGCGATAGGAAAGTGACATATTGTAAATGTAGAGTTGGGAAGCAGAACAGAGTACAATGCCTCCTTACTGCTTTTCTGAATCAGGAACCAGATGACACCATTTATACACAGGGCTCAGAGCCCTGTGTTATAAGTACCTCTGGATATTCTACAGAACTCTGGATTAAGAAAAGTTACAGAGACAAAGTTCAGAGCAGAGACTGAAGGAATAACCATTCACAGACTGCCCTACCTGGGGATCCATCCCATAAACAACCACCAAACCCAGATACTATTGCAGATGCCAAAAAGAGCTTGCTGACAGGAGCCTGATATAGCCGTCTCCTGAGAGGCTCTGCCAGTGCCTGGCAAATACAGAAGTGGATGCTCAGTCAATCATTGGACAGAGCACAGGGTTCCCAATGGATGAGCTAGAGAAAGCACCCAAGGAGCTGAAGAGGTTTGCAGCCCCCTAGGAGTAACAGCAATATGAACTAACTAGTTCCCCCAGAGCTCCCCGGGACTAAATCACCAATCACAAACAAACAAACAAACAAACAAACAAATGGAGGGACTCATGGCTCTAGCTGAATATGTAGCAGAGGATGGCCTAGTTGGTCATCAATGGGAGGAGAGGCCCTTGGTCCTGTGAAGTTTCTATGCCCCAGTAGAGGGGAATACCAGGGCCAGGAAGTAGGAGTGGGTGGGTTGAGGAGCAGGGGGAGGGGATAGGGGATTTTCAGAGGGGAAACTAGGAAAGGGAGTGACATTTGAAATGTAAATAAAGAAAATATCTAATTAAAAAAATTAAAAAAGAAAAAAGAAAAACGGAATGTTATTCCAACTCAGGAATTATTGAAGAGAAGGATGAGGTGGTCAAACAATGTAAAAGGGTTGTTTCCTATTACCCATATACGAAGAACTTTTATTGGCTTCAGAGACTCTGTTATTTGGTTAAATCCAGTAAGTTTTGGGTGTAGGCACGAAGTATTAATAAGCTCAAGGTTTTCAAGTGTCAAATAAGTACCCTACCACTGAATTACATACCCATATCCCAATTCTCAGTCAATACTGATTAGTAAGTTACACATTACTTATGTAAAAATAGTACCGATACATGTTAATAAGTGGCTAAGGTGAATCAGAACACACACACACACACGTCTATATGTATGTATGCATGTACGTACACATGTTGTATGTATTACCTGGAGACCAACTGTAGGACCCTGAACAGGCTAGGCTAACAGCTCCACACCAAGTCAAAGCCACAGCCATTTAAAATGATTTTGAACATTCCCTCCCAAGTCCTTCCATCCCTCCCCACTTGTGATTGCTTTCTTCTCTCTCCCACGTGGGATTGAGGTGTCCTCACTTGGGCACTTCAGCTTGTTGAACCTTTTGAATTCTGTGGACTGTATCTTGTGTATTCTGGGTTTTTTGTTTGTTTGTTTGTTTTTGCTAATATCCACTTCTTAGTGAGTCATTACCATGCATATCCTTTTGGGTCTGAGTTACCTCACTCAGGTTATTTTCTAGTTCCATCCATTTGCCTGCAAAAAGTGGATGAGGTGGGAGGCAAGTGGGGGTGTAGAGGGGACTGACCTGGCATTGGGTGAGGGAAAGGGACTAAAGCCCTGACAGCCAGCAGGAAGAATGGAAACAGGCAACCTCTGGAGACAGGAGGTTAGGGGAACCTTCCAGAATGCACCAGAGACCTGGGAGGTGAGAGACTCTCAGGACTCAAAGGGAAGGGACTTAGATGAAATGCCTGACAGTAGGGAGAGGGAACTTACAGAGCCCACATCCAGCAGGAAGACAGAGCATCAAGTGAGGGATGGGGTTGCCATCCCACAGTCACACCTCTGACCCATAATTGTCCCTGAATAAAAGAATTACAGGGATGGAAATGGTGAGGAGCCTGAGGAAATGAAGGTCCACGGAGAGACCTACAGTGGGATCCAGATCAAAGGGAGGTCCTAAGGCCTGACACTATTACTGACGCTATGGAGCACTCTCAAAAAGGGACCTATCATGAATGCCCTCTGCAAAACCCAACAAGCAGCTGAAAGAGTCAGATGCAATTATTTGCACCCAACCAATGGACAGAAGCAGCTGACCACTGTTGTTGAATTAGGGAAAGCTGAAGGAAGCTGAGGAGAAGGGAGATTCTGTAGAAGGACTTGCAGTCTTAATTAATCTGGAACCCCGAGATCATTCAAACACTGGACCACCAGACAGCATACACCAGCTGATATGAGGCCCCCAACACACATACAGTGAAGGACTTCTGGGCCTGTGCTCATTCAGAGATGATGTACCTAACCCTCAAGAGACTGGAGGCCCCAGGGAGTTTAGAGGTCAGGTAGGGTAGGGAGTCAGGGCATCCACGTGAAGATGGTGTGGGGTGAGGAGATATGGGATGTGGAGCAGTAGGAGGGTAGATGGGGAGGAGCGGGGAATGGAATATGGAATGTAAAAAAATGAATTATGAATAAAATTAAATTAAAAATATTTTGAACAAAATTACTTAAAAATTAATTCTTATCTACTTTTGCTTTTTATCCTTTCCTTAAAATATTTTTTTCAAAAATAAAGTTTAATCATATCCTTTCATGTCAGTGGCTGCACAGAGTGACATCAAGTCTTCCATGACCTGACCCCAGACCTAACTTCAACTTTCTTAATTATTTTTATTAGGTTTGAAAAGTTAATATGAACCCACATGCCAGTGCTTCAGGTCATCTTTAGAGTAGATTAATACACTCAAGGTTTGTACCCTACCACAGATAAAACCCATCACTCATCAAACACACACAAATGAAAATAAATATTTTTAAGATAAAGTCACACTGTTGGAACTCACTATACAGTTTAGCCTGGTCACAAACTCAGAGAGCTCTGCCTTCCCTTGTCCCCCCAGTGCTGGAATTAAAGGTGTGTGCCACCATGTTTGGCTCCTTTTCTTTCAGACATACCAAGATATAGAATTTGAGGTCACTGAGCTGAATATGTATTATAAACAAATATAACGAAATGAAAAAGCACTCACAGAGAAACAACACGAAATTTCAATTAAATGACTGAGTGCCAAGTGAATCTGCAAGGATAAAAGAGTAAAAATCTGGTGTAATGAAGGAAAACACCTTCGAGAAAGCAAGGGTAGCGAGAGGGAGAGAGTACAATTTTTCTGAGAAACAGAATACTGATCAGCAGTGGTTTTGAGAAACAGCCAAGTGACTTCTGGAGCCCTGTACACATGAAGTGGGTAAGGAAGGCCAGGGAAGTGAAGCTGACTGAACACAGCCTCAACAGTCTCCTGAGCCATGGCAGGTTATCTCCACAATGGTCAAACAGGAAAACACTAAACAAGAAGCATTAATTATACGTTCACATGATTTTAGGTTTTGAAATCATATCAGACAACAAATGAAATTGTGTTTCAGTGTAAGTATAAATGTGTTTAAAGAATTTCTAATTTACTTTTTCTTGGCATGGTAATACAGAGCATCATTTCAAAACTGAATTTTGGTAATGTCAATATGCCCATCATTCAGAATCTGTCAAACTTGAAAGCAACACCCTTTCCCTCAAAGAAGCATCTGCTTATCCTTATGTTCCTTCAAATCTGTGGCAGGAAAAACAGGCATAGTTTTATGTATACAACTCTGATCTGCTTAATGTTGACCTATAGAACACCGCTGTTAAATATTATGGCAAAATCGCTTTTGGACAGCACAACATTCAAGCCCCTTTAGGTTTCAGGAAACTACAGCCAGCGATAGCATTCTCAACACAATCTCACGTCAGTCTTTACACCAAATGTCCAAAACCAGATGACTCTTTCACACAGACATCAAAAATCAACATACCCACTCATTGTCCTTTCTTTTCCAATCAACTCTCTCACTCTTGATTCTTTACGGCTGTGCATACTGTCAGCAAGCCAGGCATAGCAGCTCAGTGAGATCAGCAATGAACAGATCTGAGTTCCAACTTGGCTCTTCCTTGACTCTATTGGAAAACCCTGGGTAGGTGACACAGTTCAAGACTTTGGTAACAATGGAAAGATAAATCAAATGGCTATCATGATGCTGTCTGCCAGTTCAATTTTGTAACAGTATCCTTTGACCTCTAGCCCCAGGTTCTTCAATTTCCCTCACAACATGGATCTTCTATATCCAATTTATTTCTCAGTACATGACTGCAGGTCTTTATGCACTACTTTCTTTACTCATCTTTCTTCCAAGATCTATCTCTTCATTCTAAGTCACACTACTAAGCTACAGAGATTATTTTTAATTGCAGTCTTTTCTGGACCTTGAATTTATAGAGTTAAACAGAATGTTAGATGACTCACTGTTTCAACAGTCATGACAAAGCTTTCAGTATTGTTTGGTGGTCCCTCTCCTCTTTGTTTTCTAAGTTCAATTAAACCATGATATATGTTGTTATTGCATATTTTTATATCAAAATTCTGTATCTGTTTAATGTAAACAATATGTTTTGGATCTATGTTTTGGCATTTAATTAAAGCTTTATATCAAATACATGAATACTTGTTGTCGATACCTAGTTTTCCAAACAAGTAATTGCCACATTATATATATTGTTGCCTTGGTGACAAACAAGTAGGCTGCCTGCAGCTCCCAAATTCTACAAATAGCCACAGTCCACAGAAACAATGACTAAGTTAGGGAACATAACTGCTAGAAATGTTTTTATCTTAGAAACAAATTACCATATATACTATATACTTAGCATTTATACTATACATACTAAATATGGATACATTTCTCTATAGCCAAAATGTCTATAGTGAATAGAGACTATTATTTAAAAATTGTTGAACAGTGCTAATGTATACTATCCTCTTTTAGACATTATTATATTCTACTTTTAATTATACAAATACACATTCATGTTTATTACACACACACACACACACACACACACACACACACACACACACACTTTTTTTGAGATAAGGTTTTTACATGGTATAGCCTCAAACTCACGATTTACCTGTCTCCACCTAAGTGCTAGTATTACAGGTGGGTGTCTTCATGCCAAGCTTCCATTTTACAAGTCTGGCATTAATTTTTGAGTATAAATTAATATATCCTAAGAATACTGAATCAAGAAATATGAAAAATCTGGAACACTAAGAATTCTGAAACATTATCAGCACCAACAATGCAACATGTGGGGAAATTTACACCTGACCTCATGTGCTAGCTTGTAATAAAAATGTTTGCAAACTAAAAATATTACATTAAATTACTTTCTGGCTCTGAGTGTAAGACATATAAAATAAATTTTGGTTTTAGACTTAGTTGCACTTCTAAGCCAACAATTTGTGTGTATGTAAGTATGCCAAATTTTGAAAAGAAAAAAAAAAGCCCAAAACAAAACAAACCCCAAAACCACTCAAGTCTGTAACTGCTCTGTCATATTGCTTAGCGTTCATTTTTCAGAATGTTGTAACCTTTGAAAGGTTTTCTCCCAGGCTTTGTCCAATCATCTTTGGCTCTTATTTGTCAATCTTTTTTATTTTGGCTTGTCTTTTAAAATGTTGAGTAAGAAATATTTACCCCCCAGCAAAGCTCAAAATTACCATAGATGGAGAAACCAAGGTATTCTAAGACAAAACCAAATGTAAACAATATCTTTCTACTAATCCTGCCCTGGGATAACAGAAGGAAAAGTCCAACACAAGGAAAGAAACCACACCCAAGGAAAAGCAAGAAATTAATCTTTTCACAACTAACCCAAAAGAAGAGAAACACACAAACATAATTCCACCTCTAACAACAAAAGTAAGAGGAACCAACAATCACTGGTCCCTAATATCTCTCAACATCGATGGACTCAATTAATCAAAAAAAAAAAAAAAAAAAAGACATAGGTTAATAACAGACTGGATACCTAACCAGGATCCAGAATTTGGCTGCAAACAGGAAACACACCTCAGTGGCAAAGACAAATATTACTTCAAAATAAAAGACTGGGAAAAAATTTTCCAAGTAAATGGTCCCAAGAAACAAGTTAGAATAGCCATTCTAATATTGAATAAAATCAACTTTCAACCAAAAGTTATCATGAAAGATAAAGAAGGACACTACAAACTTATCAAAGAAACAAATCTACCAAGATGAATTCTCAATTCTGAACATCTATGCCCCAAATGTTAGGGCATCCACATTTGTAAAAGAAACATTACTGAAGCTCAAAACACCCATTGGAACATCACACAATAATAGTAGGAGATTTCAACACCCCACTCTCACTAATGAACAGATCATGTAAACAGAAACTAAACAGAGATACAGTGAAACTAAAAGAAATTATGAACCATATGGATTTAAGAGATATCTACAGAACACTTCACCCTAAAACAAAAGAATACACCTTCTTCTCAGCACCTCATAGTACCTTCTCAAAAATCAACCATATACTCGGACACAAAACAAACATCATCAGATACAAGAAGATTGAAATAATCTCATGCATCCTATCAGATCACCACGGACTAAGGCTGGTCTTCAATAGCAACAAAACAACAGAAAGCCCAAATACACGTAGAAGCTGAAAAATGCTCTACTCAATGATAACTTGGTCAGGGAAGAAATAAAGAAATAAAAGACTTTTGGAATTCAATGAAAACGAAGGCACAGCATACCCAATCTTAGCAGACACAATGAAAGCAGTGCTATGAGGAAAACTCATAGCCCTGAGTGCCTCCATAAACTGGAGAAATCATAAACTAGCAACTTAACAGATCATCTGAAAGCTGTAGAACAAAAGAAGGTAACACACCCAAGAGAAGTAGAAAGCAGGAAATAATCAAACTCAGGACTGAAATCAACCAAGGAGAAACCAAGAGAACTATATAAAGAATCAACAAAATCAGAAGCTGGTTCTTTGAGAAAATCAATAAGATAGATAAACCCTTAGCCAGACTAATCAGAGGGCACAGAGACAGTATCCAAATTAACAAAATCTGAAATGAAAAAGGACATATAACAACAGAAACTGAGGAAATCCAAAAAATAATCAGATCCTACTATAAAAGTCTATACTCAACAAAACTGGAAAACTTGGAATGAAATGGATGATTTTCTAGACAGGTAACAGGTACCAAAGTCAAATCATGATCAAATAAATCATGGAAACAGTCCCATATCCCCCAAGGAAATAGAAGCAGTCAGAAGTCTCCCAACCAAAAAAAAGCTCAGGGCCAGATAGTTTTAGTGCAGAATTCTAACAGGTCCTCAAAGAATATCTAAAACAAGTACTTCTCAAACTAATCCATAAACTAGAAACAGAAGGAACACTACCCAATTCTATGAAGCCACAGTTACAGTGATACCTAAACCACAAAAAGACCCAACAAAGAAAGAACTACAGACCAATTTCCCTTATAAATATCCATGCAAAAATGCTCAATAAAATTCTCATAAACTGAATCCAAGAACACATGAATACGATCATCTACCATGATCAAGTAGGCTTCAAGCCATGAATGCAGGGATGAGTCAATGTACAGAAATCCATCAACAGTAATCCACTATATAAACAAACTCAAAGACAAAAACCACATGATCATCTCGTTAGATGCTGAAAACACCTTTGCCAAAATACAACACCCCTTCATGTTAAAAGTATTAGAAAGATCAGGGATTCAAAGTTCAGACCTAAATATAATAAAAGCAAACCAACAGCCATCACCAAACTAAATAGAGAGAAACTCAAAGCAATCCCACTAAAATCAGAGACAAGACAAGGCTGCCCACTCTCTCCTCACCTATTCAACACAGTACTTGAAGTTCCAGCCAGAGCAATTAGACAACAAAAGGAGATAAAAGGGATACAAATTGGGAGGGAGGAAGTCAAGATTTCACTACTTGTAGATGATATGATAGTATACATAAGCAACCCCCCAAAATCTACAGAGAGCTCCTACAGCTCATAAACAACTTATAAGCAAAGTGACTGGATATAAAATTAACTCAAACAAATGAGTAGTCTTCCTCTACTCAAAGGATAAAAGGGCTGAGAAAGAAATTAGGAGAACAACATTTACAATACTCTCAAATAATATAAAATATCTTGGTATGACTCTAACCAAATAAGTGAAAGATGTGTATGATGAGAACTTCAAATTCATAAAGAAAGAAATCAAAGAAGAATTCAGAAGATAGAAAGATCTCCCATGCTCATAGATTGATAGGATCAATATAGTTAAAAAGGCCATCTTACCAAAAGCAATCTACAGATTCAATGTAATCCTCATCAAAATCCCAATTCATTTCTTCATAGAGTTAGAAAGAGCAATTTGCACAGTCATTTGGAATAACAAAAAACCCAGGATAGTGAAAACTATTCTCAACAATTAAAGAGCTTGGGGAATCACCATCCCTGACCTCAGGCTGTATTATAGAGCAATTGTGATAAAACCTGCATGGTATTGGTATAGAGACAGGCAAGTCGAACAATGGAATAGAATTGAAGACCCAGAAATGAATCCACACACCTATGGTCACTTGAACTTTGACAAATAAGCTAAAACCATCCAGTGGAAAAAAGAGCATTTTCAACAAATGGTGCTGGCTCAACTGGTGGTCTGCATGTAGAATGCAAATTGATCCATTGTTATCTCCTTGTACAAAGCTCAAGTCTAAGTGGATCAAGGACCTCCACATAAAACCAGATATGCTTAATCTAATAGAAGATAAAGTGAGGAAGAGCCTCGAATAGTTGGGCACAGGGGAAAACTTCCTGAACAGAGCACCAATGACTTTTGCTTTAAGATCAACAACAGACAAATGGGACCTCATAAAATCAAAAGGCTTCTATGTAAGGTAAAGGACACTATCAATAAGACAAAAAAGCAACCCACAGATTGAGAAAAGACCTTTACCAACCCTACATCTGATAAAGGGCTAATATCCAAAATATACAAAGAATTCAAGAAGTTAGACTCTGGAGAACCAAATAACCCTATTAAAAAGTGAAGTACAGAGCTACTTGAGGAATCTCAAATGGCTGAGAATCAAATGAAAGAAATGTTCAACATCTTTAGTTATCAGGGAAATGCAAATCAAAACAATCCTGAGATTCCACCTCACACCAATCAGAATGGCTAAGATCAAAAACTCAGGTGACAGCAGATGTTGGTGAGGATGTGGAGAAAGAGGAACACTCCTTCATTGCTAGTGGAACTGCAAGCGGATAAAACCACTTTAGAAATCAGTCTGCCGGTTCCTGAGAAAATTGGAAATAGTTCTACCTGAAGACCTAGCTATACCACTACTGGGAATATACCCAAAAAATGCTTCAATATAGAACAAGGACACATGCTCCACTATGTTCATAGCAGACTTATTTATAGCCAGACGCTGGAAACAAACCAGATGTCCCTCAACAGAATGGATACAGAAAATGTGGTACATTTACACAATGGAATACTACTTAGCGATTAAAAACAATGACTTCATGAAATTCATAGGCAAATGGATGGAACTAGAAAATATCCTGAGTGAGGTAACCCTGACACAAAAGAACACACTCACTGATAAGTGGATATTAGCCCACAAGCTCACAATGCTCATGATACAACTCACAGACCATATGAAGCTTAGAAGGAAGACATGGTTGTGAAAGCTTCAGTCCTGAATTGAGGGGGGAACAGGAAGATCTTGGGATGTAGAGGGAGAGGAGGTCCTGGGAAGGATAGAGGGGGGGGGGAGAATAAGGGGAGTAGTATCAGGAACTTGAGGAGATTTGAGAGGTACAGAGGGTAAGGAAATCGAACTAAAATATGTAGCAGGGGGATGAGGAACTGGGGATAGCCACTGGAGGGTACCAGACACCAGGGAAATGTGAGGCTCCCAGGACCCAATGGGCATGACTTTAGCTGAAATGCACAGAGAAGGTGGAGGTAGAACCTGTAGAGCCCACATCCAGTAGATAGGCACAGCCTTCGGGCCACCCACCCATCTCAAAGATTTTAACCCAGAAATGTTCCTGTCCAAAGGAAGAACAGGGACAAAAAATGGAACAGAGATTGCCCCACCGGGGGATCCATTATGTCTGCAGACACCAAACCCAACATTGTTGCTGTGGTCAAGAGGCGCTTGTTGACAGGAACCTTAGTGTGGCGGTTCCTGAGGAGGCCAGTCAGCAACTGACCAATGAAGATGTGGATGCTTGGAACAAACCATCAGACTGAGCTCAGGGAACCTGTTGGGGGAAGCTGGTGGAAAGACTGGAGGAGCAGAGGGGGATTGCATCCCCATTGGAAGAACAACATAGCCTGGCCTGACACCCCAGTTCTTCCAGAGACTAAACCACCAACCAAGAAGTGTACCTGGAGGGATCCATGGCTTCAGATACACATGTAGCAGAGGACAGGCTTGGCTGACAGCAACGGGAGGGGAGTCCTTTGGTCCTGGGGAGGTTTGACACCCTAGCATAGGGGAATGCT
The DNA here is from genome assembly GCF_900095145.1 of Mus pahari. Taxonomy (NCBI): domain Eukaryota; kingdom Metazoa; phylum Chordata; class Mammalia; order Rodentia; family Muridae; genus Mus; species Mus pahari. The sequence goes on from NC_034593.1 coordinate 35,795,951, forward strand.
GGAATGGTGGAGTGGGAGAATGTGGGTGGGGGGAAGAGGACCCTCATATAGGCAAAGGGGAGGGGAGTTGTGGGATGGGGGTTGGTGGAGGGGTAAGCAGGAAGTGGGATATCATTTGAGATGTAAATAAATGAAATGATTAATAAAAAATAAAAAAGAGAAATCTTTTCCCATATATATGTATATGACTTGAAACAAGAAACATTATTCCATGAATATATACAATATTCATATTTTAATGTATCAGTTAAAATGAATTTAAGTATAAACAACAGTATTTTCCTAACAAAATCTTTTTATTATCTTATTAAAAAATTAATTCTGTGAAGTTTTGTTTCTTAGATATTAAACCCATAAACCTATTTAAAAATAAATTTGGAAAGGAAAACTCCTATAAAACTCTCTTACAGATAGAAACTATTCCCAATATGATGGTTCCCCACTGACTTATAATTTTCTGATATACCATACTTCCATGAATACATTTTATTTTGTTTTATTCAATTAAACTCACCCTTATAAATAACAATAAGTTTGTTAAACTACATAATTATCTTGGTATGATGGTTTGTATATGCTCGGTCCACGGAATCAAACTAGTAGAAGGTGTGGTCCTGTTGGGGTAGGCGTGGCCTCGTTGGAAAAGGTGTGTCACTGTGGGCGTGGGTTTAAGAACCTCATCCTAGCTGCCTGGAAGCCAGTATTCTGCTACTGGTCTTCAGATGAAGAGTACAACTCTCAACTCTGTCTGCACCATGCCTGCCCTGATGCTGCCATGCTCCTGCCTTGATGATAATGGACTGAATCTCTGAACCTGTAAGCCAGCCCCAATTACATGTTTCCCTTATAAGAGTTTCCTTGGTCATGCTGTTTGTTCATAGCAGTAAAAACCCTAACTAAGACACTTGGTAAAATAATTTTTTTCTTATTATTTTATCAAGGAATAACTAGATTACTATTCCTCTTTCAGTCTCTTTCTGTCACACACCCTTTATTTCTCTTTCTCTTGGTCTCTCTCCTGAACAATTTATTCCAAATTATATTAATCTAAAATATAAGGATGTGGAAAAATATTCTCACTAAAGAATTGAAGTTTCTCTGGCATAGTAGTTCTAATTTTTCTGTTTTGCTTTTAGATTTTTATATTTCTTTGCTGAAATTTCTCATTCTATCACTGCAAATGTCTATTTATTCAATTTTACTTATTTATGTAAGATGTGTGTGTTAGCACATGTGTTTACACAGGTGTATTTGTCTCTAACCCTAACTTATGTACACATGTGTAGAGGCCAGTGACCAACATCAAGTGCTTTTCTCTATTGCTCTCAGCTATAGTAAAGGCCACAGCCTGACAATTCTCCTCTCCTGACCTCCTCAGAGCAGGGGCTACAGGCATTCAGGTATGCTTAGCCTTTTATATCTCTGCTAGGGATCAGACTTTAGGTCCAATGCTTGCAAATCTTAACCACTGAGTCATCTCCCCAGTCCCTATCATTTAAACTTTTTGAAGTTGTTGCTAATTGCTCACCGATTCATTTTGTTGTGCTTATTTAAAAGCCTTTGTTAACAGAAATCAAAACAACAAAACAAAAAAGGATAGCCAATTCATATTGATGAAGGATTCAAGTACAGCAAAATTATATACACCCAATACTACAAGACCTATTATCATAAACCAACTCTTCTAGTCATAAAGGCCAAAACACCCCTTCAAAACAACAATAATGGGTATCTTCAATAACATTTCCTTCTCAGCAATCATTCTCATCATCAAAGCCATTCAGATAAAACACATGAACAAACTTCAGAATTAAACTATACCATAGACCAAATGGATGTAACAGACATCTACAAACTATTCCACCCAAAAGCTGCAAAGTACGCATTTCTAAAGAATGAGTGAGTCACTAAAGGAATTTGGGTGGAAATAAAACAATTGTTAGAATCAAATGAGAATGAGAGCATAACATTCTGGAAACTGAAGGAAACAGAAAAAAAAAAAGTGGTTATAACAGGAAGATTTATAGTTAGAATTGCCAACAATAAAAAATCAGATATTTCAAATAAATAATGTAATAATAAAACTCAAGATCTTAGAAAAGTTTAACTTCAAATCAGCACAAGAAAAGAAATAATAAAGACCAGAGTTTACATTCATGAAACGGAAAACTAAAAGAACAATACAAAAGATTAATGAAAGAGTGGGTTCTATGGAAAGGATAAATACCTGGATGAATGGATCTTTAGCAAAACTAGTGAAAAGACCCAAATCAATACAATTAGAGATGAAGGAGGATATTATATTATAGTAGTTTTCAATGAGTACCAGATAATTACCAGTGAATATTCTGAATTTATATTACAACAAATTAGAAAAATCTAAATGCTACAAAATTACTCATCTTAAGATCTTTTTTTAATTAAAAAAAAATATATATATTATAAAATTAGGGTTGAGTGTGTAGCTAAGTGGCAGAGGACCTTCCTAGCATTTGCAAGGCTCTGAGGTTGATCTGTAGCCAAACCACTCTTCCATCCCCATCCTACCTCAAATCCTAACTTAAAATTTTAGGTAGCTATTATTCTTTTATTCCTCTTAATAGGTATATAATGCTCCATGGATTACAAATGTGCTCACTAGTTAGTTTGTTTGTTTTTTAAACCAACTTTGGTACAAGTTAAGAGTTAACTGGGAAGAAAGGATATCTAGGAGTTGCTTCCATCAGATTGGCCTTAGGCAAGTCTGTGGGAAATTGCTTGTTTAATCACTGATGTGGGAGGGCTCAGTCCACTGTAGGCAGTGACTCTTCTGGGCAGGTAATCCTGGTTGTAAAAGAAATCCTTAAAAAAAAAAAAAAAGAAAGGTCCCGGAGCAAGCCAGAGACAGCAAGTCAGTAAGCAGCACTCCTCCGTGGTCTCTGCAGCAATTCCTGCCTCAAGTTCCTGCCCTGACTTGCCTCAGTGATGGAAAGCATCATGGAAGGGTAAGCATTTAAAATAAACTCATTTTTTCTCAGGTTGCTTTTAGTCAGGAGTTCTATCACAGAAGCAGAACAGTGGCTATCCATCCTAGGTGCATTTTTCTCTTCCAGTCTCTGTGCTCCCCCCCCCCCACTGGTATGTCTTGGTAACTATCTGCTAATATTCTGGAGCCCCCTTCTCTTAGGCAGAAGTCCAATGAGAGTTAAGCAGTAGAACACTTTTCCCGGGGAGTGAGTTCCCTGGTACAGCCCTGGTTTACTATGATAAATCCCTCCACACACAAGCTTATAGTTACCTCCTCACTGAATGAACTCATGGCTGATGTCCATATAGAGAGGGTTTTTGGCAAAGGTTTAATAAAAAGGGAGAAAGAAAAATGATAGGAAAATCTATGGCATTATAACAAATCTCTCTGAATAAATGTAATTAATAATAATAATAATAATAATAATAAAACCAAACTCGTCTGAAAAATACCTAAGATGTTTTCGAAGTTTCTCAATCTCCATGTTTTGTTCAGTTATTGTTTTCAGGAAATGGTGGTTAGTCTGTCATAAGAACAAATCAAAAACACTTATTAGAACCCTTAGGAACTGTATTTTTAACAACATAACACATATAAGCAAAAAGGAAAAACAAAATAAGATAAGAATCTTGATAAAGAATCTTCATGAAGGAAGCTTCATCACTTTACTCCCATGGGTTCTGCTTCAAATCTACCTGACCCTGCATTGCTACCCAAGCACTTTCTCTGGCTGACCTTTTATCCCTCTACATGTGTATGAGCCTGAAAAGTACTACGAGTTATGGAACCAATGATGTATCTTGTAGAACAACGTTAATGGACTGAGATATAAATACTGAGAATGCCTATGTTCATGGGTAGGACAAAACCTGTGTCTATCACTGAGATTAAGTTCCTGAAACATTGTTAATTTATCTGTTTTCTTTTTTAAAAAATGGAAAATTCCATGTATTTATTGGAGGAAGACACATGAAGGTCAAAAGCCAACTGTGGGACTCAGTTCTTAACTTCTAGCACATGGGTCTTAGGGATTAGACTCCGGTCTCCAGTCTTGGCAGCACCTTTATCCACTGAGTACTTTTTCTTGCCCAATTTACTTTATTTTAAAATCGATTTGAAATATTGACAGTCTTATTATATATAGCCCAACTTTTCTATCCTTCTGACTCTGCTTCTATGAATATTAATTTGTGCCCAGCATATTTGTATTTTGTGTTTTATTTTATTTTCATTACAATGTATTAATTGCAGAAAATAATGGGCTTCATTATAACATGTGTATGTACAAATGTGCTCAGATTCATTCATCCCTTCCAGTATCATTTCTTTGTCCATTCTCCTCTTGATTCTTTTACATCTCTGTAAGCCCCTTTTTAAAATAAAAATATATTATTTCTTTCCTCTCTCCAACCCTCCCACATTTTACTTCATATTTCCCTTTCAAATTCATAGTCTCATTTTTTATTTTTGTCATATGTGTGTGTGTGTGTGTGTGTATAACACGCTTCATGTGTGACTATATAAATGTAACCTCCTGAGTGTATTTGTGTATTTACTGTTGCTTATATGTATATTCTTTTAGGGATGATCACTTGTGATTGGATAACCACTTATGGTGGTTATGTCTGGTGAACACAAATTCTTCTCTAAATAGCTTTCAATCATTGTAGCTCTTCATCTGGTTAGGGGGTGTCTATTAAGTGTATTTGGCCCTGTATGGGTCTCCCTTCTTCTTGGAGTCCTTGCTACTACTGGCCCACAAGGATAAAGGGAGTAGAGTGATGAACAGATTTTCAGGCAGGCCAGTGAGTACAAACAGTAATAATGATATACCAAGACCAGCTTCAGGGAGACATCAACTTGACTCGGGGTGAATCAAGGGTTATACAGTTTTTGGGGAAGGAGGGTTGGAATATCTAGTATGGGCAAAGGTCATTGGCTGAATGTGAAGGTACTGAGATGCCTCATTAGCATAGGGAACATTCCAGGAATCTCAAGTGCTAGCTGAACAGGTTCTTGCCCAGAGAAAGAAGCTGAATCTGTAATCATAACCAAGGCTATATGACATTTCCCAGGTATAGGGTGTGGAGGCTGGGATTCTCCAGGTTGAGAAGAGGAAGCCTCACTGACAAAGGAGGTCCACCATTTTGTACTGAGCTCAGGGCTTTTTGGTAACATCAGACTTTGACCTTAGCAGGAGGGCAACGGCTGCCTATATAATTTCATGCTGAAGTTTGTGTGAATTTTTTCATCTGGATAATTTATTTACTGATATTGAGTGGTATAATGACATTCCCCACTATTATCACATCCTTTTATATCTAGTGATACTTGTTTAGGAAATGTCACACCAACCTTTGTTGCATATATATAAATGATAGTTACATTTTCTTTATAGACTTTTTGCTCCCTTTGTCATATCTAGTAACCTCTACCTTCAGATTAGTTTTGGTTTGAAATCTGCTCTGTACATAAGGGTTTTTACTGTTGTTAATCTTAGAGGTCTGTTAGTTTTTGAGTTGAGCATGCCGGATTCATTTCCAACTCTTATTTGTTAATCTTTCCTCATGAGAATTATTCTTAGGTCTCATGATTCTCTTTTCCTCCATTCTGCAATGGAATCTTTTGAATATATTCCCTAGTGCTGGCTTAGTTGGCATGTGTTGCTTTCAGTTGTGTTCATCTTGGAAGATCTTCATCTCTCTATTGGTTTTAAATAACTATATTGGTTATGATAATCTCAGCTGGCAGTTATTTACTCTAAAAGATTGAAATATATCATAGTGTGCTTTCTTGGCTCCTAGAGTTTCTCCTGAGAGGAGAGGTCTGATGGAATTCTAACGAGTCTGTCTTTAGAAGCAACTCAAGATTTCACTTACAGCTTTCACTATTTGTTTTTGTTCTGTACTCTTGGAATTTAACTATAATGTGACATGGAGATATTCTTTTCTGGCCCTGTTTGGAGTTCTCAATGGTTCCTATTCTTGGAATGCCATATCTTTTTGTAGATTTGGGAAATTTTCTGCTCCAATGAACTTGTTTTATATATCTCTGTTTGGTGTTTTAATATCAGCTCCTTCTTTTGCCCTTAAAATTCTTCCATTTTGTTAGTTACTAAAGACTGTGGTAATGATTTTTTAAAATTATCTCAAAACGCTATTAGTAATTAAAACATCTTCAACTACCAATTCTGTTTTTCTTGATTTACTAAGAGCTTAATTACTCTTATTTGAATTCTTTCACTTTTTCATTTGATCTAGACTCCTCCAGTCAATTTGTCCAGTTAGTGTACTGCATCTTTTAGTCCCATTATTTTAAAAATTAATTTATTAATTTAATTTACATCCTGACTGTAGTTTCCCCTCTACCTCCCTTCCTTATCTCAGCCACTCCTCCTCTCCCTTTCTCTTCAGAAAAGGGGAGTCCTCCCATGGATACCAACCAGCCCCAGCATATCAAATTACAGTAAGACTAGGCTCTTTTCTCTTACTGAGGTTAGAGGAGGCAGCCTGGTAGGAAAAAAGGGTCTCAACAGCAGGCAGTAGAATCAGAAACTGCCCCTGCTCCAGCTGTTAGAGGAGACCTACATAAAGTTCAAATTATACAACTGTTACATATATGTGGAGGGTCTAGGTCAGTCCATGAATACTCCCTAGTGGGCCATTCAGCCTCTGTGAACCTCTATGGGCCCAGGTTAGTTGATTTTGTAATTTTTTTTGTAGTTTCAATTATTTTTATATGAATTGTTTTCATTGACCTCAGTGAGCATCTTATTAAGTTACTTTTATATTTTGTCAAGTTTTTTATTATCATTCTGCCGGTGCATCCATCCATCCATCCATCCATCCATCCACTCACTACCCCCATCTCCCTTACTTAGGGTTAATTCATATGGTTCTTTGGAAACATCTTTTGTTTGTTTTTGTTTTTGTTGTTTTTTGTTTGTTTTTTTACTTTTTTGGGGGGTGATTGTTTTAGTTTCTAGGCATGAAAGAAAATTGGACTCCTCCTGGTCTTCAAAGACTGAGAGAGGGCCTCTACTAATTAGCTAGTCACAGGCTTGGAAGGTATCCTGCCTCCTCCTAGAGAGAGTGGCAGAAATAGCTTTATGTACTTGTTCTGTGACAAATGAGCATGGCACTGTGGCATGCATTATGAATCTGAGTCTGTTATGAATCCCCCATCTCCCTTGCTGAACAGAGCATAAAGACCAACAAGACTGACATGTTTCTAGATAACCCTAAGAAGATAGGGTGCAGGATGCAAAGATTTATTTGTTTCCTGCAGGAGGAAGCCAAGATCTGAGCTTTTTACTCATTAGCTAGTAATGAGTAAGAGACGGACAGGGTCAATGACATCTATTAGTTCAAGCAGCACCACAGCACCATTCTCTGCACAGTGGCTAAACTGTCTAGGAACTCTGAGAATTCCAAGACAAACAAGACAGAAGTCAGTGTTTGGAGATCCCCTTCAGAAAAGTTGAGACTCTTACATGTGCACACCAATCTCTCACTTCTTCTGAGGAGGTTGGGAGCTAGTCTTATTTTTGATCATAGGATAGTATGGTGCTGCACTAGGCTTTTAGTATAAACTAAAACCAACCCACTGGGTTTACCAAGGCTGGTAAAATCATCTTCTCTTGGATGCAGAAACTGTTCAATTGTTCTCATTGCTGAATTAGTGTGTGTGTGTGTGTGTGTGTGTGTGTGTGTGTGTGTGTGTGTTGGGAAAAGGGTCTGTCTACTCTCACACTGTCCTCAAGTCTTACTAAAATATAGTTTATCCTATACTCATTATTTTATTGTGTATCTGCAGCCTAGTAAAAGACCTTTTTAATGGGAATTGCTTGTTTTTTATAGGCAAATTCCTTTTTTGTTTTGATTTTGATTCAGATTGGCTCCCGCAACTAAGCTCTGAATGCTCTTTGATTTACACAAGATTGTTTCATGAAAGTTTTACAGTTTAGTAGTTGTGTGTTATCCACCATACACATTAAGAAAACTCTGTAGTTCTGGCCTGAGAGTATGCAATTTTTCTTTCTCTCCTCTTCTTCCTCTTCCTCTCCTTTTTCTCCTCTTCTCTCTCCTCTCCTCTCCTCTCCTCTCCTCTCCTCTCCTCTCCTCTC
>NC_034593.1:35804252-35809007 GCF_900095145.1 Mus pahari
CTCTCTCTCTCTCTCTCTCTCTCTCTCTCTCTCTCTCTCCAGGGTCTCACAAGTATGGTCCTTAATTCAAAGAGATCTGACTGCCTTGGCTCTTGCTTCATAAATGCTGGAATGAAAGGCACTACCATGGTTTAATATACCACTTGTGAATACTCAAACATGCTTTTTCTATGACTTCCCTTTAGAATATTTAGGAGTCATTGATACAATAAGGTATCTATAGCAGAAATACCAAAGGATCATATAATCCCTACTGTTTTGGGAGAAACACTCAGAGAAACAATAAATAATTGTGACACTAGGTTAAAGTATTAGCTTCCATGTAGAAATATATTATTTAAAGCCTTTAATTCTAGAACTTAGCAATCCTTTTGTCTTGAAGCATTAAGATTCCTCAGAAGTATACTGTAAAAAGAAAATAATAAAAGAAACAAATCTATGATTAGAAATCCCAATTGTTAACCAGGTTACAATCCCAGTACAAGGGAAAGTGAGGCAGGAGGACTGTCAAGAGTTCAAAACCAGCTTGGGTAAATCCAGGCTAGCCTATGCTAGAGTATGGGACTAACGTCTCAAAAATAACACAAACAAAAAAGGAGATTCTATATGTTAACATAAGGAGTCAACAGTTGATTAATAAGATTGTGGAATAATATGGGATAACTTACTTTTGATGACATAACTCTACTCTTAAGCACAGACATTATTTAGGTATTAGCAAGAATTAGCAGAGTAACTAGGGAAGAATGAAAAGTAAAGGGAGGGATCACCAGAGTGCTATAATTCTATTTTAATTCTATATAATTCTATTACTCAACAATGAGTAAAAATAAAATTCCAAGGAGATAAGGAAAGCAAAAGGGATATAAGAGAATTAAAAGACAGTAAGTAGAACTGGGAGGTACAATTATATTTGTTTTAGAAAAATGTAGGAACATATATCACATTACACATATTAATCACATATACTGAGTTAATTTACAAATGGTTCTTCGTTTAGTTCTTGAAAACAAATCAATTTATCCATTCAACACAGATCTATGGTACTCCTATCACATTTCTGGCTGTGTGTGATAGGAAACACTAAAGAGTAGGTGCGTGCATTACTTTTGAGGAGCTGAAGATCTAGATCATGCTACTCTTAAGAGACCTCATTAAATACCCTGAATACCCTAAGAGAGTTTTCAGATTAGGATGTAATTCAAATACACACTGGTTAGATCTTTAAAGGGTACTGTTCAGTTTAAAGAAGTATGTTCAGTTACTAAATATGTAAGGAAATCAGAAAAGATATTGTTTATATGCCTTAATTCATAGACCATGCTTTGTTGCTTTGATGTGAATAAGGATGAATAAATATAGTTACAGTTTCTAATTCATAAAAAGTAGGAACAGAAAGTGTTTATTTCCACTTACCATTTCTATGTTCTCATTAGCAACATGGAGTTTCTTGGTTAGTTGTTGAAAATTGTTCAGCTGATCCTAATAGGAAAATAGAGCAAGTCCATAGTGTTTTGCTTGTGTAGCCCATGCTTTAAATAAAACTAAAGCCAAGACTAATATCGTACATCTAAATTTGTATGACACTGGTATTATATTTTCTATTGTGTCAATTAGTAGTCAAATAAATTGAAAAAATATAAATGATTAAAAGTGAAACAAGGAGGCAATGGTGCTACTAATAATTTACATTTATGTAAAAATCATTATTTGTACAATAAATTATTCACCAATAAATATTTTAAACATAGAAGGTGCAGTTACAAACATTTAAGTGACTAGAAATTTCAAAAGCTAGAAAGTATGTATACAACACCAGAAACTACATATTCAAGCATATCCAAAATGGGTAAGATCAAATGTGCAAAGAAGCCACTGTGGTAATTGTGTAACTGCTGTAAGAAACTCCCATGTTCCACAAGTTTAAAATAATTTCATCAGGTCATACAGCCCTATTAAATACTACTTGTACAAATAACAAAGTTGGAGCAGGTTTTTAACATGTCAGAAAACAAATGACTAATAGGCAAAGAGAGATGAAGTAATATTTGTAAAGTTTTTTATAAATAAAATCAAATGATAGATTTCTTCTATAGTAGAAGAATGATCTTATGGGAAAATGACAAAATAGCCGGGTGTGGTAGCACACACCTTTAATCCCAGCACTCGGGAGGCAGAGGCAGGTGGATTTCTGAGTTCGAGGCCAGCCTGGTCTACAGAGTGAGTTCCAGGACAGCCAGGGCTACACAGAGAAACCCTGTCTTGAAAAACCAAAAAGAAAAAAACAAAAACAAAAACAAAAACCGACAAAATAATTTAAGGCCTTAGTGTTCACCTGAAATAGGAAACAGCCTTGAAGGATTTGTTTTCTATTAGACCCCGAAGTTAAAAGTTTTATAGATCAGATTATATATGTTACTTCAAATCACAGCATGGATAAAACAATATTGTAAACTAGAATATCATATAAGTATTAGGGTTACACAGTCAGAAATTTGCTATGATGATATTAAAAGTATTCATAAACTCGAACTTGAAGAATTAACAAATGAGAGTTATAATAACCCACTTATATTAACAGATATTCTTAAGTCCATAGCACTCAAATGTACTTAGCAGTAAAAGAACCAGCAGAAAAACAACTTCCTAATGGGACAGAAGGTCTTTATGAGACAGTTTTTTAACAGAGGTATAAATCAAAAGCCAAATACCCAATGCAATGCTCTAGATAGAAAGAATCTTTAGTAACTAATAAGACTTCTTCCTATGATAAAATAATTTATTGTCAACATAGTGGACATCTATTTTAGTAACAGGTCATATTCAATTGTGTGAACATTGCTATTTGATAATGTTATCATTGCATTTGAGCAAGTTTCTCCATTCACTGAATTCAATGAACAATTTTTGTTTTGTTTCAAAACAGGTAGGAAATTAAGCAATTACAACAACACCAGAGGTCAGTCTATAAGAACAATTTTATGTTTCTTTTCCAAACTAATACACCTTTTAATTCTACTCACATTCAAAACACAGCATGCACTGACGCAGCTCTTTGATTATTTATCTGCTTACAAGATTCTGAGATATATTTATTATTAACATTAAAAAACATGAGATACTTAGGAATTTCTTTCCAAAACACCTTTTTTCATGATACAATTTTTAACAAATATATAAGAAAATCATAAAACCTAGGCTTACCTTTTGCTTTCGGTTTTCAAATTCATGAATCTGGGCTTCAGTCATATGCTCCTGATAGAGTTTCTGTACACTTTCCAACTCCTGAGAAGCAGTCTGCCAGAGTTCCAGAGCCCAAGTTTTCCCCTATAAAACAACAACAACAACAACAACAAACTTTGATAGTTTCTTAAAGTATCAGAAAGCTACTTACTGATAGTATAAATAATCATATTCTTTTACAAATGGGTACTTGTAAAGTTACAAAGTAAATCTAGACTGTATATAAAGATGGTAGTCATGCATAGTTTAATGTAAGGACACATTCAGGGAATGCACTATTAGGGAAGTTAAGTATTATGGGACCACAACAGATGTACCAAACACAAACGACAATGACCACATTCACCACTAGACGATGCACTCTGTGGGAAAAACACTGTACATATAGTCCATGGTTGACAGGTTGTTATGTGGGATGTGACTAACATAATAATATTCATGATTTTAAAATGTTAGTAGTAATTTTCTTATTTTGAAAATTTCCTTTTAGAGTTAATAGCTAAAATTAATGTTATCAGTAATACATAGTAAAAACTACTTTTTTTTTTTTAACAAAAAATTGTAAATTAAGCCTTGACATTATTAAAGGAGAAAAGTCTTTCTGAGGAACTACAATATGACTTTCTGATTGTAAAGAGTTAAGTGCTTATTGTAGAAAACTAAGAAAATATGAAAAACAGAAGCAATAAAGAACCATTTAGAATTTTAGTATTAGCTCTCCTAATAAACATTACTAACTTGGATATAATCATCTTTATAAATGTTGACTGTTCATGTCTATAGATTCTTTATAAGTTGCTTCTGGATACAAATTTTTAAGTTTTTCTTTTAGTAAAATTATAATCACATAACATATTGTTTTTAACACTATTTTACTTGGCATTTTGTAGTAAGATTTTTATTAGTTCATCATTTGCTTTTTAATTCAACTAACTTTTTAATAAAGTTCCACCAAAGTATAGTAAGAGGTTTCAGGGTTAAAGACTTTCAGAAGATTTTGAGGTCAAAATTGTGTTCATAACAATAGGAAGACATCTGCCTATGTGTTCTCGTCTGCTCTGAGAACTGGTAGAAAATGTACTTATATTATTATTCAAAAAATAAAGCCAGCTAATTTACAGCAGACTAAATCATGATAGATATAACTTACAAAACTATACTGTAGGATATTAAAATAAAAAAAAGGGGTCTGAGTAGTCTTGAAACTAAAAGGCTAAGAAATGCTAATTTAATCCACTGAGACCATGCAAACAGCAAATAGCCTAGGGTTCTTTAGCAAGTTTAGACTAAGTGTGGAAAACAACAAAACAAGACATTTTCTCTTTGGTGTGATTTAGAATGATAAATGCTCCCTGTGGGCACATGATTTGAACCCTGGATCCACAGTTGGTGATGTTAGGAAAGTTAAAGGTAGGAGATGGCTTTGTTAGAGGAAGTCAACTCTGGGGAAAGGTTTCGAAGGTTTCTTTTCTTTTCTTTTTTCTTTTCTTTTCTTTTTTTTTTTTTTTTTTT
>NC_034593.1:35809032-35810405 GCF_900095145.1 Mus pahari
TTGTTTTTTTCGAGACAGGGTTTCTCTGTATAGCCCTGGCTGTCCTCGAACTCAGAAATCCGCCTGCCTCTGCCTCCCAAGTGCTGGGATTAAAGGCGTACGCCACCACCGCCCGGCTGGAAGGTTTCTATCTTAGTCCCACTTCTAGCTTGATGTCTGATTCCTGATTCCTGTGTGGTGAAAATAAGATCTCACAGCTTTCTGCTCCTGTTGCTGGCCTCCATAGCTTTCTTGTCGTCACAGAGGGGTCTAATTCTATGGAATCATAAGCCAAATAAATCATTTCTTTAAGTTGCTTTTGGCCATTGCACGTTATCACAGCAAGCTTTGGAATCCCAGGAGGAAGCTAGTGCATCACTTGTAATTTTCCTGAAAAGGCAGAGCTAAAAGACTGGACTATGCTGAGTATACTTTTAGAATATAGGATTTCAATTTCTGTAACATGCACTCAGAAAATGTACAAATAACTCCTCGACCCTCTTGGGGTTGGCCTTAAATTTATGATCTTCCTGCCTCTGCCTCCCTTCATATGGCCTCTTCTTAATAAAATCTCCCATCCTAAGAAACTGTCATCTTTCCTTCTGAAATGATAATTAGGTTTGTCTGTATGTGAGTTATCAAATTTGTTGATAAACACAATTTGGAGTTAGAAGATATAGTCAAGATCTTCAAGTCCTGGATGGATAATTATAAACAACTGATTTCCTTCAGATTTGTTTTCTTAAATATTATTTACCATTTTGTTTTCGTAATCATTCAAGTCATTAAAATGTCTCATATTTCAAAAAGTCTCAGAAAAAGAATAACAAGAATTAACTGCAGTAGTACTTACAGCACCCCTCCCTACTTTTCTGCTGTTGCTTTTTTTTTTTTAAGATTTATGTGTGTATTTTGTGTGCATGTATATGTGCACCATGTATGTGCCTAGTGCCCACATAAGTTAGAAGAGGCATTGGACCCCCTGAAAATGGAGTTATAGATATGTGTGAGCTAGAATGTGTGTGCTGAGAACTGAGCCTAGGTCCTCTGTAATGCTTTTAGGTGCCTAGTCATCTCTCCAGCCCTTGTACTACACGTTTAGCCTAGGTCATTGCACATGATAGACAAGTGCTCTGCAAAATCCAGATTCTTAAAGAAGTATTTCTCAAAGGACCAGCATTATCAAAATCGTCTCAGAATTATTAGAAATGCAAATTATTGAGCTTTGCTTCAGATAGTGAGAAATGAGAGATGCAGTAATTATGTGCACCACCACCACATGGCATGTCTACATTTTAACATAACTCATATTTATAAAGAGTGATTCTTTTTTTTTTATTTTCTTTATTTACATTTCAAATGCTATCCCGAAAGTTTCCCATACCCCTCCCCCC
>NC_034593.1:35811395-35864433 GCF_900095145.1 Mus pahari
TGATGGCTAAGGATGTTGAACATTTTTTCAGGTGTTTCTCAACCATTCGATATTCCTCAGTTGAGAGTTCTTTATTTAGCTCTGTACCCCATTTTTTAAAGGTTTTTTTTGAGTTTTTGGAGTCCAGTTTCTTGAGCATAAAGAGTGATTCTTATTGCTTTTAAGTATATGCATACATGTATTTGTGTGCAGGGATGTGCACATGTGTACAAGCCTGCCAAGGTCAGAGGTCTCAGATCTCCTGGAACTGGATTACAGGTAATTGTGCTTCCCTTGGCTTGGGTGTTAGAAAGTAACTTCTGTTCATCTGGGGGAAAACTGTTCTCTCTTAACCACTGAGTCACCTTTCCAGCCCAACATATCTTTCTTTAAAAAAGAAAAAATATTAATTCTTTGAGAATTTTGTACATTGTGCTTTGATCATATTCACCACTTTCCCCATTCCCTCAACTCTTCTTAGATTCATCCCATCTCTTCAGGTCTGGCTAGCCTGGAACTCTGCTACCTAGACCATGCTGGCCTCAAATTCAAAGTGATCTACCTTCCTCTGCCTCCTGTGTCCTGAGATTAAAGGCATATGCCAGTGTACCCAGCTCCCACAGAAACTCTTTTTAACAATTACAAGAATCTGTGAGATGTTACCATCTAACGATTCAAAGAATACAAACATTTTAAGACTCTTACTGTCAAACTTATGCTTTCCAGATGTTTTACAAATCATTTTAATGTAACAGAATAAAATATTCAAAACTAAATGTACTAAGGACTTAATATTTTACTCTTGTTGTTCTATCCTAAATATATTTTATATGCAAGTAACTTTTAAATATACTTTGAATTTTTATTTATATCTTGATGATTACTACTGAAGACAGGAATAGAAATAATGGTAACTTATTAACTTAAATATATTTTCAGCACTATACTAAATATATTATAGGCTTAAACTTAATTACCATAAAAATCTAATGAAATAAATTACAAACGATACGTATAAATGAGGAAGATGAGATGTAAAGAGAGCTCCCAAGGTTACACAGTTTGGAAGTGAAATGGAGATCAAACACAAGAACTCTGACCAGCCCCACCCAGTACCTAATCACTTGTCAGCCTTTCCTAAAAGGTCAGTGAAAGAAGGAACAAGTTCTACACTGTATTAGTAATATTATATGACGGTGTCTGACATAGAGTAGGTACTTAATGAATATTTATGGAATGAAGGTCTTTGAATTGTTAATGGATCACCACTTTCATAACAGTCATCTCTTGGTAAGGGGGGGAGGTCCAACCCCTTCCTTCAGGGACCAAAATCCGCAAAGGATCAAGTCCTGTATATAAAAGGACTAAGCATTTACAGAGAACGTTCATGCTGTTCCCACAAACATTAACTATCATACCTAACAGTAAACACTTTGCATACTCCATTGTTTAGGTTGTAAGATAATGTCTACATATGGTCACTACAGACACAATATTGTTTTTGTATATATTTCTAAGTGTTCATATTTTTTTTATTTGTTCTTCGCTCATATATTATAACCTGACCATAGTGTTTCCCCCCCCCCTTCTCCTCCCAGTCCTTCCCCACCACCTCCCTTGTCCCCCAGATCTATTCCTCTTCCCTTCTCTTCAGAAAAGAGCAGCCCTCCCAGAGATAGCAACCAAACATGGCATCACAAGATGCAGTAAGACTAGCCACAAACCCTCATATTGAGGCTGGACCAGTAAGAGGCAACCCAGTAGGAGTTTGTCCCAAATTGGGCAAAAGAGACAGAGACAGTCCCTGCTCCCATTGTTAGGAATCCCACAAGAACATCAAATCACACCCTAACATACATTCAGAGGACCTAGATCAGACATTCAGGCTCCAAGATTGTCAATTCAATCTCTGTGATCGCCCATGAGGCCGGTTAATTGATTCTGTGGTGGCCTTGACCCACCCACCCCCGGCTCCTATAATCCTTACTTTCCATCTACCTCAGAATTCCCAGAGCTCAGCCTAATGTTTGCTGTGGGTGTCACAGATGCAACATTTTTAAGAATATTTTTGATCCATGGCAGGCTTAATCTATTGGTGTGGAGGCTAGTGATAAGAATGGCCAGTTGTGTTTTGACATAATAAAGTACACAAAGATTTCTTTTTTTCTCAATATTCACCTTTAAATATTCCATTTAATTTAGTTTTTACTTGTTCAATTTCAGTAAGTATAAGACTTAGACCATTAAATCTTGTAACAGATAATCATATTTAGTTTTTTTAAAATCAGACTTTTAAAAGCAAATTAACAGAAAAAGAGCTATGCATTTAATCAGAGAGTACCTGGCTAGTGTGTGCATGGTTCAATCTTAAATCCAATCTCCTAAATGTCCATACATAAAAGAAAGCAATGTACTAGTACTTACTAATCAGGGTAAACACTTGGCATGACTGTTCCATGAACTTTCTAACATTTCAGGAGTAATAAATGCATATTACGCCATGGCTTTCTAAAAGATATCTCAGTATCTAGCATTTGAAAGTATAATTTCCACTTATGTCTGTGTAAACAACTGTAAATTCCTCCTAGTATGGAACAGGGACAATTTTTCCACATCATTTTTCCTCTGTATTTTTTAAGCTCCTTTTATTTATATATTGAAAAAGTTTAATGTTAGAACATGTTCCTGATCAATATATACACAGCCCTTCTAATTTACCTAAAATAGTATTCATAAGTAGTATCAAACCAGACTTTTAGGGAATAAAGCTATAATTTAAAAAGATAATTATAAAATCAAATCTGTGCATTCATAATTTCTAGGACTATTTATAAACAAAGAAAGTGAGGCACAAAAATTATTCTCCACCTATAGAGCTCCAAAGTAAAAGAACAGAGCCAGACACATACAAGGTCTGAGACAAAGGGATACAAAATTATAAAATGAAATAAAAATTTTCTTATGTACAAATTTACAAAAATT
The DNA here is from genome assembly GCF_900095145.1 of Mus pahari. Taxonomy (NCBI): domain Eukaryota; kingdom Metazoa; phylum Chordata; class Mammalia; order Rodentia; family Muridae; genus Mus; species Mus pahari. Next base: position 35,814,357 of record NC_034593.1, read on the forward strand.
ATAACATTGAAAAATGAAACACACAGGGCACAGAGTCACAATTTCAAAAACTATGAGGGAGAAAAAAATTGCCAGAGAAAATATAACTTTAGAAGGATAATTATGTTATAATCTTTGAAATTTGAAAATGGTATCATAGTAAAAACAGAAAAATATGTAAATTTATAGGGATTAAACTAGTGATCACTCTTTTCTTTAGAATTTTCTTTTAACATTAATTATTCTTAAAGGACAAAAATGTTCAAAATATAATATGATTCAATTAAAATTTAATTAAAGTTATATTTGTAACAAATAGTGAATTATTTACAAGTATTAAGTCACAGAAAATCAACTGTTATAAATTTTGTTACTCTGTTAAATTACAAAAGGTCAGTTCCTGAAATTCATTCAAGTGACATTATATAGACTGAACAGTTATGTTTAGGATTATGTATGTATATACATATATGCATATAACACCAATTGATGAAAACAAAGGTCAGGAATTTGAAAGAGCAAGAAAGGGTATATTGGAGGGATTGGAGTGGGAGAGGGAAGAAGGGAGAAATGATATTATAATATCAAATATTAAAAATTTAAAAAGATTAACACACTTCTGAAGACTTTAAATTTAGTAAGTAAAAAAAATATGCCACTTACTTGATTGGCTAGTTGCAATTGTTCTTGAAGGTTCCTCACGGTCTCATCATCTGCACAGATGTCATTTCCTATCCCTGTGCCAAAGGGAAGGGCTTCCAATTGCTTTTCAACAGCATCTTTTAATTTACTGTGCAACCTTTGCAATAAGCAGTTAACGTTATACTCATTTTAATAAGTCATTTTTGGGGAATTCATTAAATCAATGAGTCACATATATTTCTCATGAAATAAATTTAGATTTTTAATAAAAATAGAAGGAATAGTCATTAAATATTATGAGTAAAAGTATGAATATTCAAACATATCAAACTGATAACTCAGGCAGAGTTCAGTTTGTCCTACAGAGATTTAAAAATTTCAGAAAGATAAAGTTCTGATGTTTCATCATAATAAATAAATGCAATTCGAAGATAAACCTTTACATGTCATTTTATATATATACACACATATATATATATATATATATATATATAAATTTATGACATAGTGTTTTTCTTAATTGTTCTGATATTCCTATGCTATGTAATCACCGATAATTATTTCAAATTATTAGAAACATCCAAAAATTTTACAAATGGGCTCATACAGTTCAAATTCACTTTGTTTAAGACTCAATCATATATTAGCTCTTTGAATTTATTTTCCATATTTTCTATATTGGCTTTTATATTCTGTCTTTTCAATCTGGGTGAACATTCCTAATTCTTTCATTCATTGTTTTTCATCTCTACCACTTCCCCTTTTTATATTTTAGAATTCTATTTGGTTCTGTTTTTAAATGTTAGCAAGGATGCTAAGACTGCACCTTAGTGCAGCCCCTACTGAAGCTAAAACTAAAACTATCACATGATCCAGCCCTACCAATCCTATGGATATACTGTGATGGGATCTTAGCACACAGATGCATATCCATGTGTACTGTAGCAATATTCACAACATCACCTGGGAAGATAGAAGCTCAACTGAGAAAACACTTCTATCAGACTGCTCTGTAAACAGCCCTATGAGGCAGCTCATTATGGGCAGTGCCATCCCTGGCAGATTAAGTTGTTTAATAGACTGAAAGAAATGCAGGGACAAAAAAATGGAATAGAAACTGAAGGAAAGGCTGTCCAGAAACCACCCAACCTAGGGATCCATCTCATCTGCAGACACCAAACTCAGAACACTAATTGCTGATGCCAAGAAGTGCTTGATGACAAGAGCCTCCTGAGAGATTCTGCCAGAGCCTGACCAATACAGATGAGGATGTATGCTCACAGCCAACCATCGGACTTAGCCCAGGGACTCCAATGGAAGAGTTAGCAGAAGGACTGAAGGAGCTGAAGGGGATTGCAACCCCATAGAAAGAACAGTATCAACTAAGCAGAGCTCCCAGTGCTCCCAGGGACTAAATCACCAACCAAAGAGTATACATGGGCTGATTCATGGCTCTTGCTACATATGTAGCAGAGGATGACCTTATCTGCTATCAATGGGAGGGGGGTCCTTGGTCCTGTGGAGGCTTGATGCCCCAGCATATGGGATGCTAGAACAGTAAGGAGGGAATGGATGGGTGGGTGGAGGAGCACCCTTACAGAGGCAAAGGAGAGGGGGGATGTGATGGGGGGTTTTCGAGGGGAGACCGGAAAGAGAGGCAATATTTGAGATCTAAATAAATAAAATAACCAATAATAAAAAAAAAGGAAAGAAAATAGATTGAGCAAGCCATGAGAAACAAGTCAGTAAGCAGCACCTAGGTTCCTGCCCTGCTTCCCCCAATGATAAATTGTGAGCTGTAAGTCCTTTCCAAGTTGGTGTTTATCACAGCAATAGAAAATAAACCAGAACAACATGTAATCATGAAATGCAAGTACATTAAAAGGACTATAACAATAAAGCAGAAACCACAGAAGAAATTTTAAGAGTCCATGGACTGGATAAATTTAGGATTCAAAAATGAACTCCCCCATTTTTGGTTTAGTTACAAGTCAACAACAAGATCAAATTTCTACAGTTTTATGTTTCTTAATGTCAAATTTGGGGAACTCAGAACAGAATAAAATTTAAGTATTCTTGGTTTTGGACACAAGGTTTTTCTGTGTAGCTCTGGTTGTCCTGGAACTCACTCTGTAGACCAGGCTGGCCTCGAACTCACAGAGACCTGCCTTTGCCTTCCAAGTGCTGGGATTAAAGGTATGTGCCACCAAATACCACAGGCTAAATAAAGTATTCTTGATGATCAAGTTTTAAAATTCTAACATGCTGAGAAAAGACATAATAGTAGATAGACAAAATAAAATAACCACAGGAGAAGATTCAGAGACTATACTACCTTGAAATCTTAAGAAGAAAACAGAAAATTCTTTCGTTAAGCACCATCTCACCCTGGGAGTGGACACTTGCAATACCTATTATCTAATGTTGCAGTGGTCAATTGGCACTTATATTTATATTTCACATTTCTCTACCTATATAGTACTTGAGAGTCTAAAACTATATTTCCAAGATGTCCTCAAAGATGGGGTAGAACAGATTAAAATTTTAGCAGAGGCACTTAAAAGAGATGGACATATTTTAGTACCTTGAATCTACTGGGGACTGGACCATCAGCCAAAGAATAAACATAGAGGGGCCCATGGCTACAGCTGCCTATGTGGCAGAGGATGGCCTTGTTGGACATCAGTGGGAGGAGTGGCCCTTGGGCCTGAAGGTGTTCAATGCCCCAGTGTAGGGGACTGCCAGGGCTGGAAGGTGGGAGTGGGTAGGTAGGTGGGTGGGTGTGCACCCTCATAGAGGCAGGGGAGGAGGGATGGGATAGGAGGTTGTGGAGGGGAGACATGGAAAGAGGATAACATTTGAAATGTATATAAAGAAAATATTCAGTAAAAGAAAAAAAAGAAATAAAAAAAGAGGAAAAAAGGGAAAATAAAAACTTGGGAAGCGAGATGAGCAGGCATTCATGAGAAAAGCAAGTGAAAAATGGCCAAACATATCAATATTCATAAAAGGTAAATTAAGATCACAATGAGAAATTACTTAATGACAATGATAGTTCTTAGGAAGTTTGATTAGAATTACTGCTGGAGAAATATAAATCAATGAGTTAAAAATTTTACTGCTGAGAATGTAAGCTAGCTGATACAGCCAAGTTTTAAATTAAGTTGACATTAAATTATAATCCTATAACCTGGCAATTTCATGTCTGGAAATTTTCATACCTGTGCACAATAATGAAAGAGTTAAGTTCCAGAATACTGGATGATATGATTTTTATAGTTTTAGAACTCTAAACCTAACAATAAAAGCAGAATTCAACATACTAATCCCTTTTGGTAGAAGGAATGAGGATGGGAGCTAGAAGAAACTCATGGATAAATGTATCAGGGCCAGCAAGTCTGTATTTAATCGGGCACGTTTCCTGCTACATATTTGTACACTATCATACTGCTTAATAATATTTAATGGTACTTATGTGCCCTATTTCAAGCTATGACTTTATTTTTTACACTCGGCTCATGAAATAATGCTCCTTTGTCATAGTCTAGCCAACAAAACCCTCAGGATCAAGCATGATAAGTCTAATTTTGAGTCCTTGGTCAGAGAGTTCAAAGGACACTCCATCCCAAGAAAAGAGGCTACTGGCCTTGACCTTTAGGTGCTTCCAAGAATTTGAAGTTAAATCTCTGTTGCTGAAAACAACACATACTTTGGACACAAGACAGGAAGATACGAAGCTAGAAATAACCTGGAAGTTTCCTTGAGGACTAATGCTTATAGTACTAGAAGGTATAAGCCACCAAGGGGTTAAAATCTCTAGTCCAGCCCAGCTGTGGCACCTATAAAGCACAGCAAAGATCAGCATGACATATCCCTAAAGGTAAAACAGTGGCACTTTTATCTTATGAGTAACCAACAGCTGTCTAATTGGCCTACACAATAGGAAGAAATTCAAACCTAGTACTGTAAACCTAGCTAATTATCTAAGACTGGTAAGGCCATGAAACCTAAAGGAAAACCCATTACTACCATTTTCCTAAACCAGTATAATTTCTAACTGCATCCTATCTATTTACCCTTATACCCACAGTTACATGTAGCTCTCACTCTCATCAAATAAGTTTATTTTGCAGCAGATAGAGACTATTACAGAAAGCTACAAGTGGTCAAAATGCAGAAAATTGACCATGAAGTGCCCAGCCACATTCTGTAACACCACTCTTACATCTGAGACTAAGGGAACACAAAAGGGGAAGCAGAAAGGTTATAAGAGCCAGAGGACAAGGATGTCTACTAAGAGACAGTTCTAGATATGACAGGGAAGCTGTATTCATGAAGTCTCAGCAACACGGTAACTAAACAAGGATCTGAAAACCACCACCAGCTGACATGACTCTATGGATGGGGGAAATCTCAGAAGGCTTCATCCTTAGACGAAGAGCTAAAGGCAATTAAGGATTGCTTAGAGAGGCAAAATTAATGGCTATCTAATACCATGCTGTTAGTCCTAAAAATAGACATAAAAGCAACACTAAATGAACTTAGCAAGTTCATATTCATATATATGTAAATATGTAACAATAGGTTAAGAAAAAGAAGAAAACATTTTTTTTATTATTTTGAATTTATAGTAAAAAATGTTACAACTGAAAGAAGTTAAATAGCTTGTTTATGGTCCCAGGTAATGAAGCCAGTAGTCAACAGAAACACAAGCCCAGGAGTCTTAACTCTAAAGCACCACAATCCATACATCGAAGAACAACAATAAAAGTTACCTATTAACAACAAAAGACCCACTGGCTAATTGATTTACCTTTCATTTTCTGTGATGACAGTTTCAAGTTGTAGTTTCATTTCACCCATGTGCTTCTACAAGAATAATGAAACATTCTTTCATTATTCTTTCATTATAGGTGTGGGAATACATTCTCCAGACACTTAGATTTCCACCTATGACTCAATTCATATGCAAGCAGTTACAGAAAAAATGTAGTCATTTCTTTTAACAAGCCATATCACATATGGATAGTTTAACAATGTACTAAACATGACAAAACATTCATTTTGAATAGATTATAAATAAATAAAAACATTTTATGCAATAATTGAGAAAATTATAAAAATATGTATCCTGGAAAACAAAAGAAGATACACTTCAGAATGATAAAAGAAGCAGTTGAGCTGGGTGAGGTGGCACACACCTTTAATTCCAGTAGTCTGGAAGCAAAGGCAGGTGGATCTCTGTGATTTTGAGGTCAGTCTGTCTACAGACTGAGTTTCAGGACAGCCAATGCTGTTAAACAGATAAACCCTGTCTTGAATAAACAAGCAAACAAACAAAAGCAAAACCCCAGCTGATTGCTATCCCTTGAAAATATATCTTAACTAATCCATGTTTTTAGGGGAAGCTCGTATCTGCATGTATAGTCTTTCCTACTTCAAGAGATAAGATGAGAATGGTGAAAAGGGAAATGCAGGTCTTCTTTAACAATCATTCTTACCTCACCACCCTTCCGATCTGAACTCTTCTAAACAAGGTTGTTATGGTAGCAGACATGGTCACTGATATAAGTATCTACTGCTAAGTAGTTCTTAGCAAGCTAGATGACTTAAAAACCCACTAACTAGAATACAAGGAAGATTATAATTCATACTGTAAAGAGAATGAGAGGAAAATTTCATTGATTTTCTAAGGTAATAAGGGACTATTAGCCTTTCAAAGGAAAAGGGAAATGTTAGTAAAAGCAAAATGACAAAATAAGGAGTCAGTTTTAATAAGAGCAAAAAGGTGTGCAGATGGCAAAAGGCCGTCATGAAAAAGCAGTTTTTCAACAAAGGTGCACTCAGCTCAAAACACACCCATCAGTCTTCATTGTGTACTCTAGGGTAAGAGCCAAGTCTGGAGAGACCTGGCACAAAAAGTATGAACAGGCAGCTCTCCAAGTCTCTCTCTTCCTACTCAGAGGTGATCAAAGCAGCTTAGCCTAAGAATTCACTAACCACCTTTTAATATGAAATCGGCATCAAAACTGACTTTTCCCCAGGTTCCTGCTAGCTAGAATTTCAAACTAAAATGAATTAATGTTCTACAAGATAAATACTGATTGTATTTATAAAAACACTAATTTGAAAAGTATCTAATATTGTAAATGATTATATAGAATATATGTGTACCACATAAGTCACATTAAGGACTTTATTATAAAATACTTGAAAATATGTAATATTTGGAAGAAAAGATCTTCAAAGTGCTTCTCATATACTCAAATTTTCCCTACTATATATTTTTTCTTTTGTGTGTTTGGAAGGGGGATCTTTATACACAGAATTACAGCATGCTTTTACTGCTTTGAAGGTATACTACTTCTAGATCATGTCTGTAATCTTCTTTTTTAATGTGTTAGATTTTGTTTGTTTGCTGCTTTTATGAGAGAGATTCTATGTATGTAGCCCTGGCTGTCCTGAACCTCTATGTAGCTCAGGCTGGTCTCTATCTTACGAAAATCCATCTGCCTCTGCTTCTGCCTCCTGAGTGCTGGGACTAAAGTCACAGACAACTATGCTCAGGTACATGTGCAATTCTTAAAAATTAGCACTCTATTAATTATATGTCTGTGAGCATGAACAGATTATTCTTAGAAGTAGATAACATCTTCTTTCTCTCTCTAAAACAAATGCAATAACTATTACTATCAGTGAAGACTCTTGGGCTTTCTAAGTGTAGCTTCTTCCTAGAACTAATCCAGAGGTAGTAAGAACCTCACGTGAGAAACCAAAGCCAAGCACTTCAGTGGAATAGCTCATTAACGAGACACAGGAACCAGACAGCTTATATGAGGCTTTAGGAGAGTTTAATTTCCCAGCAACTAATTATTCTAGAATAATAATTAAAGTACACAAAGTATACCATCATTCAATCCATAGAGTGAACTCAGCAGAAACTTTGATTTGTTACTCCTAAAACTAAAAATTACATGACTCACACAAAAAAGACTTTTGTTGATTTTGTTTTTGTTTTTTGAGACAGGGTTTCTCTGTATAGCCCTGGCTGTCCTGGAACTCTCTTTGTAGACCAGGCTGGCCTCGAACTCAGAAATCTGCCTGCCTCTGCCTCCTGAGTGCTGGGATTAAAGGCATGCAACACCACGCCCGGCTGACTTTTGTTGTTTTTTAATTGCCCATTGGAAGGGAAAAAAAGATATTTTTGTGGTTGGCTTAAGCTTAAATGGCAAAAGACTATAAAAAAAAATACATCATGAAGAATGGGAAATAAATTAAGAATTGTCTTATGCCAGAGCCAAACAGAGAATTTTCAACAGAGGAATCTTGAATGGCTGAGAAACACTTAAAGAAATGTTCAAAGTCCTTAGTCACCAGGGAAATGCAAATCTAAACCACCGTGAAGTTCCATCTTACACCCAGTGGAAGTACATAAGGGGGTAGAGCTAGGAGAGATCAATAAAAACAAGGTATGCAGGAAAACCCCTTATGGAAACCCATTATTCTGTAAGTCAATTTTAAAAATAAAAAGTGGTTTGAAAATGAGTATTTATATTGTTATCCTGGTATCAGAAAATTTGGGAGGAAATGTAAAAAAAAAAATTTCAATTAAAAGAAACACATTATAAATATTAGGTATACTATAAAAACATGGTTACTTTAAACGTATAACAACCCTATAGTATAGTATGCTTTGGTTTTTCATGAGCCTAATCTCAGAAGCCCTGAGACTCAAATCTGTTTACATAGACAGTGTCTTGAGTTTATTTCCATTATTCTTAAAATAAACTTCCACTAGTAATCAAAAATAAAATCTGCTAGAACCCAAGCATATATTGGAAGTGGGATAAATCTTATCTAAAAGATATAAAGGCATATGACAGAAGTAGCATCTGAAGATGGGAAAACATTCTGCAAATAATGACACATGGGGGTAGAATGAGGGTAAGGTTTGAATGGCTCTGAGCAGAGATATGAACAAATAATATTGCCATCAGGACACAGCTCCCAGCTTCTGAGAGATGCCTCTGCCAGAAAGGAAGAACAAGGGAATATTGGATTAAAAGGAGAACTGAAGCTAGTGTTTATAGATCCACATTTATAGTTGAATGAGACTTTCATATTTTCTTCTCATAGTAAACCTTACAAAAGCTAAGTGATTATGACTTCTTACCTGGTAATAGGTCAGCTGCCTGTTTAGCTCTTCCAGATGTCTCTCATACTCAGCAATGAGAGGAGGTAAAGAACTAAAGGAAAGTACGGAGTTAAAAGACTGAATATTCAGTTCCATTTACTTTAAGCATGTAACAAGTAAAATAAATCTCAAAATGAAAATTTGTGTCTAATACTAATCAGTACTTGCCCTTTATGCTTAAACCCTTAACACAAGTAAAAGTCAAAGATGCTCTCAGATGGTACCAAGTATCTTGGGGAACAGGCAAGATCATCCTCCATTATAATCCACTCGTATAAATTCCATCAATATTTTTATCAACTCAATAGCAAGTCATTATGCTTAATTACAGCAGATCATATAATAAGCATTCATAAATTAAGGAACTCCTTCAATGATCAAATGATTGAAGAAATAATATGTGTTTAGTAATACTTCACCTTTGCTCATTTACTGAGTCTACTAGTATGTCACCTCTGCCTCCTTTGGACATGTTGTTCTATAACAAAAAATATAAAACATATAAAAAATTATAAAAAAAACAGGCTATTAAAATATTTTCTCACATTATTCTAGTTAAGATTGAAACTGGCTTAAATTAATTGTCATTACAATTTTTATAACTATAAAATTAAAAAAGCTGATACTGAAATGCATTTGGTAAACTTATACATGATAAAAAATTGGCCAATTAGAACTATGAAGAATTTTCTATCTGATGAAAATATCTATTAGCAATTAACACAAATTGTCAATATTTGTGGTTAAACAAGGGAAGCTTACATTAAGTTCAGTAGCAATACAAGGCTGTATGCTTTCACTATTCTGATCAACATGATGTAAGGAAGATTTAAAGACTGAAGAATAGTATGTGACACAATTATACAGATAATTTGATGATTTACCTAGAACATACCACATAATGCAATAGATGTTAGGGTCAAATAGAGACTACATTAAGTTTTAGATAGGAGATCACACTAAAAACAGTAGTTTCCTCAAACACTGATAGTCATTTTCCCTTTATCTTCTTTGAAAGTGACTTGTGTACTGTCTTTTTTAACAGGTAATCTTTTTACTTTTGTAATTTTTTCCCTGGTTTTTTACATTGGCAGCTCATTACTTAAGTTTTACTTCCTTTCTTTGAATTTAATCTGCTCTTGCTCTTCATTTTGTACATTAAATGCATGCAAATAGGAGAGTACATTTCCTTCCAAATGCTGTTTCAGTTCTAATGTATGAGTTTAAAAAGTATTAATCTTTTTGTTTGTTTGTTTTTGAGATGACTGTAGAATCACATGAAACTGTAGAAAAATAATGACAGGAAGTTTTGGGCAACTTTCCCCAATGCAAACATTTTGTGAAGCCACAATGTAACATACAGATGAGCCTTAATTTAAGATGGATGACAGTCCCATCTGAGGTTGAGAATGATGTAAGCTCAAAATGCATTTAACATACTGCCTTATAAAACATGGTGGCTGAACAACATAGAACCTGAAGAGTGTGTTCACACTTGTGATTATATAGCTGGCTGAGAGTCTGGGCTCATTGCTGCTGCCCATCGCCATGGGGGAGCACCTTACCATATATTATTCATTCAAGAAAATATCTGAATATGCAAATTGTCACAGCATTGTAGCATGGCGACCTTCTGCAGTACAATGCCAGAACAAAGTTTTCATGAGCCAAGGATCATTCAGCACTCCTTTTAGTCATACTACCTTTCCACTACGCTTCCTTATTCTTAGGTCTAGGCAACCACTAGTAAGTTTTATATATACATTTTCTTTTCATTTTAGTGCCATTAACATGAATATAATTGCTTGGGGTTTTTTGTTGTTGTTGTTTTTTTTGTTTTTGTTTTTGTTTTAACCTTCAGTAGAATATCTTGGATGTTTTAGGAGCACATTTCACTGTGTAGCCTAGGCTAGTCCCAAAAATCACAAGATCCTCTAACTCAGCTTTCTGAGTGTTGGATTACAGGTTTAAGCCTTCACACTCAGCCAACTTCATCACCTTCTACTGTCCAACAATAGTGTATTATAATATTACAAATACATAGAACACAAGTGCTTCTTACTTGACCACTTTCCTACAAAAGGTATCTGTATTATGAGTAAAGCTGTTATGAACACTTGTAAATGTCTGCATGCATGTGTAGATGTTCAGGAGTACAAATGCTGAGTCTAATATCAATTTCATGTTTTCTGTTTAAGTTACTGAATGATTTTCCGGAATGGCTATAGAATTTATAAACTCCCACCAACAACGCATGGTTCTATTAGTCCATTTCCATTTCTACAATAGAATTTCAGAGGTTGAATACTATGTGAAGAAAGGAGTTCTTCACAGTTCTTAAGATTCAAGGGCAAGATGCCAATTTCTGCTGTGCTCCAGTGAGTAGAAGAATGCAAACTGATCCATTCTTATCTCCTTGTACAAAGCTCAAGTCTAAGTGGATCAAGGAACTCCACATAAAATCAGAGACTTATAGAGGAGAAAGTGGGGAAAAGCCTTGAAAATATGGGCACAGGGGAAAAATTCCTGAACAGAACAGCAATGGCTTGTGCTGTAAGATAATGAATTGACAAATGGAACCTCATAAAATTGCAAAGCTTCTGTAAGGCAAAAGACACTGTCACTAAGAAAATATTAAAGCAATTTCTATAGACAAAGAGCTTAATTTTAGAGAGCAAAACCAAATTTTCCCTTACAAGAATCAAAGGTATAAGCAAAATTTCAAAGGTTATAGGCAACTAAAAATGTGAATAATTCTAAGTAGAATTTATATTGAGGATTTGTACTGACCGTAACCAATAATTCATAAGGGTGTAGATATATTTACAATCAAATTTCAATCTAGTTTTTTATACTTAAATCATTCCACGTACCTGCATAGTTGGGTCTCTGAAAATATGTTCGATTTGATGCTGCCTAAGAATATCATTCAGTTTATCTTCTGAAACAAAAAGAAAACCAATATGAGTAACAGTCTTATTTTATAAAACTTTAAAAATAGCAGCTACTATTTGATTTATCCAATGAAAGATTTATAGTCTGTATGATTGCTTCTCATAAGATGAATCATTAATTTTAGCACATCATTTTAGAATGGAAAATTAGGATTTTTTTTATATTCAAAAGTTAAATAATGCTGTGCAGTGGTGGCACACACCTTTAATCCCAGCACTTGGGAGGCAGAGGCAGGTGGATTTCTGAGTTCAAGGCCGGCCTGGTCTACAGAGTAAATTCCAGGACAACCAGAGCTACACAGAGAAACCCTGTCACGAGAAAAACCAAAAAAGAAAACAAAAAATAAGATAAATACTGACTCCCAAATCAAACAAACACAGGATAGCTACAAAGAACTAATCTTTCTTATTTCCTAAATTTGAAGTAGAAACATTCCCCATTATCTTTTTGTTTTCACTTCTTCGATGAAAGAATTGGGAAGATATGCACCATATTCTTCCTTTCTTCCTTCCTTCCTTCTCTTTTGAAGACAAGGGATCATTCAGACTGACCTAGAACTGACATGTAACCCAGGCTGGCCTGACCCACTAGAATCTTCCTGTCTTGTCTTCTGCGTGCTAGAACCAGAGGAAGCACTCAGCTGTACACAATGCTTTAGAATTCTTAAAGTCAGCAGAAAAGACTACCCATGCTATACTGCGGACAAATTGTAGGACACAGAATCTCATTTCAACAGGAGTGCCATGAGGCCGTAAAAAAGATGGCCCAGAATAAAGCTGAGTGTCTCACTGACTTACCACATCTGTATTCACATCAGAAAAGAAACAAGGAAAGCAAGATGGCCCAGCATATAAAAGGTACCTGTCATGCCCCAGGACAAGAGTTCAATCTCTAGAACTAACACAGCAGAAGGACCAAACCACACCCTCATGTTGAACTCTGGCTTCTGCATGTACTCTAATGTATGTAGTAATGCATGTGCGTCCGCGCGCGCGCGCACGCGCGCACACACACACACACACACAAATGAAAAATTTAAGAAAAGCTAGAGAAATGGCTCAGCAGATATAGCACTAGCAAATCACAGCACTCACATGGTAGCTCACAACTGTACCATCAGTCTCAGGGAATCTAACATTCCCTTTTGGTATCCATTAGCATGTGATGCATAAACATTTATGTTGGCAAGATACCCACCCATATATATATATATATATAATTTGAATTAAAGAAAATTAAAAAAAAATGAAAAAGAAAAACATACATATTACCTAACAAATACTCAATCTTTCAAGATTTACAGTAACAGAACAAAGCTCAACAACTTTCAAAGAAATAAGACAAAACATAACAAACAAAACCCCTCCATGTCAATAACCAAAACAGAAAGCAGTCAATAGGAAGAGACTTGAAATATATGAAAATTGAAAAACAAAAAACTTGCTTTTATATAACCGTTGGGTCTCAGGAAGAATTACAAAAAAATAGGTATTTTGAACAGAACAATAGTTTAAATCTTATGTGCCATAACATAATAGTAGGAAAGCTTTATAGCTTTAATCTAGAATTAAATGAATAGAATTTATTCTTCAAATTCAGGAATTTTTCTTATTTTAAAAATATTGTATAGATTTTTGCTGAGTACTTTAAATCTAGAAATCCTAGATTCATATTACCACAAAAGTCTGCAATCACATCAGCACTCAAAGGCTTCAGATTATAGAGTATTTTGGAATTTGGGTTTTCAAATTAGGTATGCTCAATCTATATTAGGAAAAAAAAAAAAAAAAGAGGAGGGGTAGAGATGGATGCTCTTTTAGAGGTCCTGAGTTCAATTCCCAACAACCATGTGGTGGCTTAGAACCATCTGTAACAAGGATCTGATTCCTTCTTTTGGTATGTCTTAAGATAGCGACATATATGACTCACATACATGAAATAAATAAACCTTAAAAAAGGAAAAAAGGGGCTGAAGAATCAAATCTATTACAAAAAGTTCGAAGAACAGCAATATAAACTCAAAAGTCACATGAAGGAAATAATTGAAATGAACCTAGCAAATAAACTCACAAACAAGAGGATTAAAAGTATAATCATTTCATATTTTATTTTTAACAAACATGTAACAAATACAACTTGAAGGATCTTAATAAAATGGATGCTTACAAAAAGCAAAACAACAACACAACAGAAAACACTGTAAACATCACACCTAACCGGAAAAATGTTAAAAATCTTTTCCTTGTGGTTAACACAAGAATAAATTCTCATGAAATTTATACAACACTCTAGTGGAAGTCCAAGTTAATGTGGTACTGTGGCAGTGAAATAAACAAGAGTAGAAACGTTCAAAGGAAGAACAAGCTCATCTGCGTGCATCGTAACTATTCCAAAGAACAAAGACTCTTAAAATGAGAAGTAAATTAATAGTTAATTACAAGGCCAAAATGCAAAAATTAATCACAGTTGTATACATCGATAACACAAGAGTTTTACATAACAAAAGATAGTACTTTCTAGTATCATCAAAAGAAAAGGAATATAAAATCCCTATACAAAAATACTTTGTATTTGATAAATAATCAGTAGAAATGCAAGACCTAAAGAAGGAAAAAGAGAACACAGAATAAAGAAGTCTGTCTCCTAAAGACAGTTTTCCCTACATATCTAATAAAATTCCAATCTATACTTAAAAATATTGCTATAGAAACTGAAAGATTGATCCTGAAAGGAAATGGAATAAGAAAGACAATTTTACAAAAAGAACAAGAGGATCAAGCTAGCTCTATCAGATAACAGAATGCATTATAAGGTTATAATTTACCTAGCATATTAGTGATAAAAGAAAAAGTTAGTGTTCCACTCTTATGATAAAATTCCCAGAAACATACCTTGACAGAGAAAAGCTTTTTTGACTCATGGTTGCTTGGCTCAATCATTATAGGCCCGGGGTAAAACAGAATGGCATATATCCTAGCAGGGGTTGGGATATAGAGAGTGATCAAGCAGGGACTGGGGTACAGTAGAGTGATCAGTGGTGGTCAGGAAGCAGAGAGAAAGAGTCAGAGGTTAGGAACAAAATACATCCTTCTTAAGGAAATTCAGAGGCAGCTAGCTCCTCTCATTAGACCCTACCTTCTAGAATTTCCACCACTTCCCTATAGCATCATTAAATGAGAGTAAACTTTTATCATATGGCCTCTGAGAAGCATTTAAGAGTCAAAACATATTAGGACTAAACAAAATTTGCCAATTAAAAGGTATTTAGAATTTAGAAACATAATACACACATATACATGTTAATGAGTGATGATTGAAAGGGCACTCCAGAACTGTAGAGGTAGATCTAGAAAGGGTAATCTTTTAATTTGTGGATCTAGGTCAAGCAGATTACTAAGGAAAATAATTTAATATCATTCATAAAAACCATTTCCAAGTGAACTGGAAATGTAAATATAAAATAGTAAATTTGCATTAGAGAATCAAGAAATACTTCTATAACCTTAGGATAGAATAAGACTTTTTAAATTCAAGCACAAAAAGAAGTAAACATTTTTGGTAGTTTGAATGCAAATGGCCTCCACAGCCGGGCTTGGTGGTGCACGCCTTTGATTCCAGCACTTGAGAGGCAGAAGCCAGCCTGGTCTACAGAGTGAGTTCCAGGACAGCAAAGGGCTATACAGAGAAACCCTGTCTCGAAAAAAAACCAAAACCAAAACCAAAACCAAAACAAAAAAAGGCCCCCACAGGCTCTGTTTGGGAAGGATGAAAAGGTGCAGCCTTGTTGGAGAAGGTGTCAGTGGAGTGAGCTCTGAGGTTTCAAAGAGTCAATCCCAGTTAGCCCTCTCTGTGTCTCCTGGCTGGGGATAAAGATGTGCACTCTCAGCTACTACTCCACTACCATGCCTGCCTGCCTGCCTGCTTGCCATCACACTGATGGTTATAACCTGAAATCATAAACTCCCATATACCATTTCTTCTCTAAGCTGCCTTGGTCATGGTGTCCTATCACAGCAAATATGAAAACAATTTAAATGACATTTAAAGTAAATACCAACAAAATGAACAGTATAATTAAAAAGGTATGCTCATACAAACAAAACTGTAAGAAAGTAAAAACACAAACTATAAACGAATATTTCCAAGTACTACAACTGTCAATGATAGTATATCCAAAACAAAGAACTTTGAATCAGTTGAGAAATAGAAAATGGTTCAGTATACAAAAAGTATTCATCCATTTGTTTATTTTGAGACACGGTTTCTCTGTAGCCCTGGCACTCCTGGTACTCTGTAGACCAGGCTGGCCTCGAACTCAGAAATCTACCTGCCTCTGCCTCCCAAGTGCTGGGATTAAAGGCCTGAGCCACCACTTATTCTTGCAAAACTAATTAACAGAAAAGAAGCTCATGCTCAGTAGACATAGGGGAAAGGATAAATTAAAATGATTACAAATTGAAATTCAATACTGGTGAAAATAGGGTCTGGGGAGATGGCTCAGTTGGTAAGTTCTTACTTTTTAGGTTCGAAGACTTGAATTCAATTCCCTGAGTCCATGTATAAAAAGCAGACTATGGTGAAGCAGTCTTGTTAATTTTAGTGTTGGGGAGGTGGAGGGGTGGGGGTCCCTGGGGTTTCCTAGCCAATCAGCCTAGCCTGTTTGGCAAATTCTAGCCCAATCATAGGATATGTTGGAAGGAAGGAAGGAAGGAAGGAAGGAAGGAAGGAAGGAAGGAAGGAAGGAAGGAAGGAAGATAGGTAGGTAAGTAAGTTAAGAAAACAATGCCCAAAGCCTGAGGACACCATCAGAGGCATCCTCTGGCCTCCAGAAGCACACATGCCTGCTACTAAGAGAACTGGTGGAACAAGCTGAACTCCTATACATTGCTGATGGGAGTTTAAAATCACCAAACTACAATTAAAGGTGAACACAATTCTTGGCACCATAATCAACTAGCCAGGCATAAGAACCATGACCAAAAGAAGTAACAGTGATCCACTAGCTCGGACTAACTCAGATATCGTCATAATAATAGATATGTGATTAATTTTAAAACTGTCAAGTATGTCTAGCAATTAAAATGAATTAATCCTATCTATATCTGATAGGGATAAATTTTCAAAGTATCATAAATATCACAGAAGAATAAATGGTTCATGATACTACTTTTTAAAACTAAAATATTGAAAAAACTAAATTAAGGTATAAAATTAAAGATAGTGATTATCTTTCTCTATCTTTGAGGAAGAGGGAGTGATTATAAATTTTTTGAGGTTCTAGCCACTCCCATTTCTGGACTTGAATTGTATATATTACAAGAATGTTTCACTTTGCCATGACACTTGTTTTCTTTTTTAAATTTATGTTATAAACACACATAAATATGCAAACGCATTACCAGCTGCTTCTGTAAATGTTGGAGACATTGGTGGTATCATGCAATACTCAAGTTTATTAACGTATCATTTTCTTTTAATAAAAGTCAAATCTACGAAGGAAATCCTCCTGTACCTTGAAGACATGAAGACATATTCTTAAACAAATGAACAATCAATCAGTGTAGAGAACGAGAGGCAAATGGGAGGATGGACAGTCATCTTTATCTCAACAATGGTAGGTGGTATGGCTAGTGGGACAACCCCCATCTTTAACTAGCATGCAAGGTCTAGTAACAGAAAAAGCTCACAGATTCTTAACACTCATTCTTAGCTCTTCATACAAACCTTAAAATTGCATGCTTGCATTTCCTGAATACATACCTTTCAAGGCCTGGAGGCTCTGCTGCTTCTATGTGGGAATCTCTTCTTCCACTCTTACTTGTGTTTTACTGACTTACAATTCAGTTTTCAGTCAAATAAATTCTCTTACTTGGGTGCTCATATTTGGGATTCAATTTTTATTTAAGAATTACGGTTACTTTATTTTTCTAAAACTCATCTTCTAAAATTCAGGTATCTCACCACCAATCAAAACTCATTCACGCAGATCACTCAGACTGTGATCTATTCATCTTTATAGAGGGAGGTTTTTCCTACTCATTTGCTTAAGAAATAATGCTATAGTTGTAATAACACACACACATACAACATATACACATACATACATACATACATACATATGTATGCATATATCCCACAACACTATAAATTGTGTGTGTGTGTGGGGGGAGCATTTAACATGTATTAACCAGAGGCACAGAGAAGCTAAGAATTTTGCCCAAGATCAACTTGTAAAATGTTAAGTTAGGCAATATATGTACAGAAACAAATCTAGAGAATATGTCCTTAACTTCTGGTTTATGAACTCAATAGAGTTCAGCATGTTTCCCCAACTTTCCCTGGTGCTCAAGAAAATTCCTGAGTTACTTACTCTCTTTCTTTCAAATCTTTCAGCCTTCAATCTCTACATCCTCCTTAGGTCACTTCTTACCTACGATTACAACTGCAGCTAATGAACTGTACTCCTCTATAAACCTCTATGAGGTGTTCAAGGCAACTGTCTTGTTTTTAAACAAAGCATACTACCAATTCCTTCAATGTTGCCAATAATTTGGACACTGAAACCTTTCTTACCGGTAAACACATATTGATACGTCAAGATTCTGTCCAAATGGGATCTCCTCTGGAAGTAGTTTAATAACTGCATAATAGTCAGTATTTGTTTAGCTCCATGTTAGATGCTATTCTTTATATTTCACTGTTTGCTCAATAATTCCATCAACTACTTGGAATCTGATGCAAACGAGTCAACAGTTGCTGTTGCTTCCATGTATTTTTGGTATCTCCTTCCACCAACTACATGCTTGGAGAACAAGAATCTCTCCATCTCATCCTTACATCAGCTACATGTATAGCACCTGGCACGTAATGAAACATAGGTCAACATCTTTTAAACTAACGATCAGAGCAATGCCTGGAGGTCCTAAGCTGTAGGCTTAGAAACTCTTCCTGGCCATGAGCCCTCGAGTTTCTTCGAGCCCAAGAGCCGCATTGCATTACAAATCTATTTCGTGCCTAGCTGACTCCTATGCACGCTTAAGGAATAGCCTACAAGTATTTACTGGCGGTTCGGCCTCGTTAAGTACATATATACATAGTCTCATGTACATCACCAAGCATTTTGTGCAGAGCACTTCTTTTTTAAGTTTTTAACATTTCTCACGCTGGGACCAGACCAGCATTCACAACACGTTAGTAGGTCAACGATAGCGACATTGCACCTTACAGATGAATTTTCCATCAGGGAACAGAGCGCGCTTACTTTGGTCTCTGAGTAAGTCGATTTCTGTGGCCATTTCGATATTTTAGTTTGGAGTTTTCATCACCTTTATCGATTCCTCGCGGGGGGTGGGGTGGGGGGGAGAAGGTATTTCTTAAACAAGCAAGCAAACGAACAACAAAAAAAGCAGCCTCCCGCTGTGAGGGCAAACAAAAAGCTAAGGGGTCGCAGGGGCAGCCGAGCCCTGGCGCGAAGGCATCAGCATCCCACTCACGCGGCGGCGCAGCCCGGCCCGCCGCTCCGCCGAACCCAGGCGACGCGCCTCAGACTCCGTTCCGCGCTCACCGGCCGAGAAGGGCCGCGGGGCGGCGCGGCGCGCGGCCGGAGGGCGCCGAGTTCCCGTCAGACCGCGCGGGAGGATGAACCTGCGACGCGCCTGGCCGGGCGGCAGCGTCCCCGCCAGCTGAGGGGCGACGCCAGGACCGCGGGGAAGCAGGAGCCGCCGCGGAGTCCACTCGGCCCGCCCTGCGACTTTGAAAGCGGTGCCCCAGACCGTTCCTTGGAGACGGTGACGCCGCGCCCGTCATCACGCGTGCGTCGGCGTGCGTCACCGCGCTGTCTCGGGCGCCGGCGGGTGATTGGCTGTCTGTCAGGCGGTGGGCGGGTCCCTGAGGCGGCGCTGGGAGGCTGAGTGGCTTCCGCAGTGGCGCAGCGAGTGTCTGTCTGAGGTAGTGTGGCGCATTTTTAATTTAATTTATTTTTTTGTAAGAAATCTGAAAACTGTGATAGGAGCAGGCACTAACTAGGTAGGGATTTTCATTGCCATCCCCCGAGTCTTGGTTTCGCAGACACGAAGAGTCTGGGCGTCTGTGCAGAGAGGTCTGTGAGTCCTCGGGCTGAGGTGACTCGAGGCCCCCCCTCCCCCAGTTTAGAGCTGTCCCTTCTAGGTCTGAAACTGGTGACTCTCTTGTGCCTAGAAAAGAGAACTATTGTCCAACATTTAACCCTGTGGCTTCAAGAAGGCACCTGGTCAGGATCCACGATAGCCTGCAAATCTAGCAGGTATTTCAAAGGTTGTTTCTTCGGATTTAAGGAATAAAATTCTGCAAAAAATAAAATAAAATTTGTACTCGGGCATAAACTACCATTCACAGTTTTACGAAGTGATGTTAAGAGTATTTGAGCTGGAAAGCTTAAAACATAAAACATACACAAAATATTGGGGGGAAAAGACATTAGCAATAAAAAAAATGCTCACTTGAAGTTTATCATTGGCTGTGGAGCCTTTTAATTGATTATATTTTTATGCATCGAAATAAAGTTTCTTTAAATATGCCCAGGTCCTGAGATGACTTGGTTATGAAGTGCTTGCCTGGAATTCCCCAGCACCCACATAAAAAGCCCAGCAGATCCATGTGTGCCTTTAATACTAGCTCTGGAGAGGAGCAGACAGGATGAGGGAAAAGGGTGCTTTCTATCCAGCATCCTAGACAAATTTGAAAGTGACTCCAGCGTCAGTCAGTGAGTCATCGTCTCAAAAAGTAAGATCAGGAGTGTTAATAAGATTTTTCCCCCTGTTTGATAATATCTGGTGAAAATAAAGTTAGGTTGAAATTTAAAAGGTGAACAGCGCATTTGAGAATGACATCCCACTGATAACTCTGCTTCAACCTCAGTCCACAAACAGGTATAGATGTACTTTCCCACATGGACACACACAAAAACAAAACAAAAGGCGTGTATGCCCTGGATGAAATTTGGCTTTCTGTTTAACTGTTTAAGATGTTTAGTAATCCTGTACTCTTAAAACAGTATCAACAGTGTTACCTCATTCCTCTAAAAAGAGTCACTGCTAAATATGTATGGGTTGTCACTAGCCATACAAAGGGTTAGTTTAGCTTTGAATCAGTAAAGATTCAACCTGGTCTGGTTTTTTAGTGGCCATAAACTTAAAAAAACCACAGATTGTGCAAGCAACATTTCTTTTTAAGTTTAGTATAGGATACTTTTTGATGAACTTTTTCTATTGACTTGACTCAAAAAGATTTTCCTACATTTGATAGGAATATATTACTGTGGAGAAAGCCAGGTGTGACTTCTGTATTAAAATTATTAATGGTTTTGTCTAAAACTGAGTAGTGAAATAGAACTTTGATGTTTGCACTTGAAGTGCTTGGTTTTATATGATCATCGTCAAAATAAGCACAAACCAGTTGAAGTTTCATGCATTGAAAACTAATGGCAGGTTTTACTAGTAATTTTAATAAATTGACACTAAACATCTAGTATTGACATTAAACATGCTAGGCTTCTATCTAGCAAACCTTCAGAAGATATGAAGTAGGAATTTAAGTAAGCGAATTGGAAAGCTAGTTCATTACAGCAAGAATTTGAGCCCAGAAAATATGGTTTCAATATCACAACCATTGACCACCATGTGACATAAATTATGCCGAATGTTTTAATGTTTATAGTTAGCCTCTAATGGCAATAAATGAATGGCTACTTTACATATTTTATTATAATATCCAGTGATTTACTGTTCATTTTTCAAATGGTTTTATAATGCTTATATTGCTGAATTAGCCTTCCCCCTTAGAACAATTCAAAAGAAATAAACATCCAGAATTCAAATGGTGTGATTAAAAACCTTCAGATGTTCCTTTGTGTGTCCTCTCAACATTTTCACTGAAAAAAACGGGTTTGTCTGTTTCAGAATTCCTGGTTCCTCCCTCTGGAATGCATGAGCAACTGGGCAGAGCCTAAGAAGGAGCCCATTGCTCAGACCTGGGCCAGAGACCACAGCTAGCCCCTAACTAAGAAGAGCTTCCAGGTCCGTGTTCTATCGGTATGTCCTTTGAGTATCCCTTCAAAGTCTGTCTTCACTTGGGCTGACTCTGTTTGATAGTCCCACTGCCTCCAGCTGGCAGGTTCCCTGACTTTACTTCCTCCTCCCTCCTTTTCTTTTAGAAATGTGTGCTGCAGTGTCAAATGCAAACTAAAAAGCAGTATGGACTGTAATACAAAATTAAGGGTTTTTTTTTGTTTTTTGTTTTGTAAATGAAGGAATTTAGAAATTTTCCTTAAAAATCATTTTATTGAACCAAATATTCCTTAACATTTCTTTTAAACTTTTTTGTCTCCCAAGCGAATGCACCAGGAGTGTGTCTTTTGATTTCCTTACATAGAAATTAAAATAACTGATGTTTTAACTCTTTTTAAAGTGTAAGTTGAAGAAGATAAGCTAAAAATGAAAACTATAGCTTAACAACCTTGTTTTAAGAAAGCTGCTAGTAAAACTGTGTAGTGGGATAGTGATCACATTGGAAGTATTAATTCTGACTGATGGTTCATCATAGTGATGAAGGTTCACGAGGTCTAACAGTAAGAGTTTGGACTTTAAAATATTTTCACCTTACTCATTTGTAATTTTTATTGTAATGAGCTCACACATAAAATACATAACTGTGTTAAGGCAGCTTCTCAAACAAATAGCCACACACCCCCCAAACACTTTGCATGGCTGTGCAGTACCTTCAGCACACCCAGAGTGGCCTCATTCAGGGCTTTACCCTTTCACTATCAATTACATTTTTATGCATTTCTCTGCCATAAACAAACAAACAAAACAACCCCCCTCCCACCAAAAAAAGCTGTGGCAAAGTCGAGGCTAGAAAAGCAATTAGCTTACATTCTCTTCATGACTTGTGTCCTTTAGTCTGCACTGTCTTTCCTCATCACTTAGTATTACTTGCCCTTAGACTCCTTTCTAAATGTTACACTATACCCAGACTTGAAGCTATTTCCATATGAACATGTATACATTAAAGTCTGTTCATGTATTTACCTATATACATTATATATAATACACATCTATACTGTAATATATAGCATTTGCATATATGCATGTATATAATATATAATGTATTTTTTTTTCTTTTAGAATTTGACATAGCTGCACAATGATTTTGGTCATACTTCCCCGTCCCCAACTCTTCCCAGACCCACTCCTTAATCTTTGCCCCCTCCTAGCTTCATGTCTTCTGGTTGTTTGTTTTCAAATAATCACTGCATCCAGTTGTGCTGTTAATATATTCATCCATATGGGACCATCCCTTGGATCTAAGTTGACAAGTCAGGGGCCACACCCTTAAAGAAAGCTATCCTTTCCCCGGAAGCCATCAACTGTCGGTTGCTCCTCAGTTGGGGGTTGGAGACACTTGAGTCACTTTCTCCTTTGTGCTAAATTGTAGACTGGCCTGAACTTATACAGGCCATGTGCACACAGCCGCAGCTACTGTGAGTTCGTGAGTACAGCAGTCTTGGCCAAAACACACTCTTCTGCTCCTGTTCTTCATGAGCTCCGGCTCCTGTAGTCTTTCTTTCCTTCTTCCTTAATGTTCCCCAAGCCTTAGAAGAAGCTGTAAATTAGATGGGTCGTTTTATTAATACATAGCTTTTAACAAGGCATCGAAGCTACTGACACAACTGTTTAAAACCATACACTCAGAATTTTAGTTGTAGACATTAGAATGGTATTCTCTTGACATATAAATAGCTCCTGGTGCAAGCATTCTAGCTTAGGCTAAGAGATAATAAATACATATGTCTGGATAGCATTTGAAATGTAAATAAAGAAAATATCTAATAAAAAAAGAAAATAAATAAATAAATAAATAAATACATATGCCTATAAAGGTAACTTTTATTTGACAGATGTGTCATCTCAAAGGCTTACTGCTGAATAAGGCCAACCTGTCTAGTTCTTTCTGAACTCTGGCTGGCTGGTTCAACTCACCTGTTTTGGATCAAAACTCCTCTCGGAATTGATTGGTTCAACTATCTGCTCTTGGCTTCTCGTTGAATTGCTCTGCTTGGCCTCAAATTAACTCTGGCAATCTGTTCTAATCTTCTGGCTCCTTCTCATTCTGTGGCTTGTTCTGTCTTCACCTGCAACCTGTCTCTGTAAAATGGACCCATAAAACTGCCTCCTCTCTCCCTGCCTCTCCCCTCTGTGTGTGTGTGTGTGTGTGTGTGTGTGTGTGTGTGTGTGTTAAATCACCTCTCCTTCCTATTTGTTCTCTTGAGAGTTGGGTGTATCCTATCTCTGACTCATTTGGTCAAGTCTTTCTCTGATTTGCCACTTTGTCTGCCCCTCAATTAATTGTCACTTTCCAACATGACTGCTTCCTTCTACAAATGAATTTTACCTACATTGTTATGGATTAAAGGTGTATACTAGGGCATGTTTGTATTCCAGCCATATCACACAGACCTAAAATTCCTCTCTATATGTCAGGCAGTATAAATTGTGTGAATCAAAGTGGAACAGTGTAGCAGTTATAGAGAATGGCAGGGAGAGTTACTCCAGGTGAGGAAGGCCATGGACAATTTGCATGCCTATTTTTATCAGTCTTTGTGCAAAGAAACTGGAAGAAACTGAGGCCATTCAAGTCTCAGAAATTGACTAAGGGAGTGTATTGGCTGGTTTTGTGTGTCAACTTGACACAGGCTGGAGTTATCCCAGAGAAAGGAACTTCAGGTAAGGAAATTTTCTCAATTAGTGATGTGGGGGAGAGAGCTCACTGTGGATGGCATCATCCTGGGCTGGTAGTCTTGGATTCTATAAGAAAGCGAGCTGAGCAAGGCAGAGGAAGCAAGCCAGTAAAGAACATCCCTCCATGGCCTCTGCATCAGCTCCTGCTTCCTGACCTGCTTGAGTTCCTGTCCTGACTTCCTTGGTGATCAACAGCAGTATGGAAGTGTAAGCTGAATAAACCCTTTCCTCCCAACTTGCTTCTTGGTTATGATATTCTTGCAGGAATAGAAACCCTGACAAAGACAGGGAGTTGAGAGGAGATTTAGTTGTAAGGTATGAGCTCCCTAATTGGTTAGTTATCCAATACTAAGTAGCCAGCCCTTAAAACATGTATGAGTATATAAGCAACACTACATGAACTCAGCATGTTATATTTATGTATTTACATATATGCTTGAATGTGTCAATTATTAAAGAAAAAGAAAACAATAGAGACAATATGTGAAAATAAAAGGAAGGGAACACTGAGGGGGGAACATGAACATGATATAGTAATAAGGGATTGAAGATCATCATTATACTATATATATATGTATATATATATGTATATATGTATATATATATATATATGAAATGTTATGAGAATGCACCATTTTGTACAATTAATAATTGCTAAGAAAAATGCAAATATACCTACTGATAATGAATTTATATAGGTATATATTTACATATATATACATACATACATACATACATATATATAATGTTATGTTAACATCTGTCAAAAACAAAACAAATTTGTGTACTAATGAGATAGATATATTTATTTTTACACAAATGATTAAATCTTGGCTAAATATGGAAAAACAGAAAACTCATATAGTTAAGTACATTTACAATTTCTGCAGTGGACTTAGTCATAACATTTACAATGATTTTTTTGCATACACAAAGAAACAGGGCTACATCCAGATTAAAAGTCATGAAGCTTTTAGGCTCCAGTTGTATTTTGGAGTAGAATTCAGAGTTCCTAAGTTTCTATGGCCCAGATAGCCTTTGACTCCTAGGACCTTGGGCTGACTCGCGTCTCTGTTTCAATTGTCATTTCATTGTTAAGTAGAGGGAATGGTTCTATGTCATTAACAAGTTTGTTTGAATTTTCTTTTAGATGGATTTTAAAATTGAATACACTTGGGATGGTTTTCCAGTGAGACATGAGCCAGTGTGTGTCAGGCTGAATCCGTGTGACCAGGGAGTGAAGATGGAGGTTAGTGCTCCATTATTCAATGATCCTCCATCCCCTCTCGGAGAACCAGGAAAGCCTTTCAGTGAACTGTGGAATTATGAAGGTAAGTAGAAGTATTGTATTTTATTACAAACATAAATCTTTTTCTAATAACCTCTCAGAGAACTATTATTTTATCTTGCTGTTAGAAAGTAATATGCTTCTGAACAAGTGACGCAGTCTTTTACTGTGCCTAACCATTCGTCATTCTGCCTTTCCTCCCATTACCCACCCATGGGCTTCAATGTATAAGCAGAACAGAGAAAAATGGTAGGCCCAAATACAGATGTTTGTGTTGCCACATTTCCTTTCTTTACATATATCATTTGCTATAAAAAAAGTTAACATTCCCCATTTTGTCCTTTAAGAATCTTTAAATTGCCATCTTTACTGTAAAAGCCTCCTGTGTAGAGATTTTAGAGTATGCTACTTACTGGAGAAATACTGTCAGTGTGAGATTTAAAATTTACATTCTGCTGTCAGGTAATCTCACTTATCAAATTAAGGCCAAAAGACAGACCAGGAAATTAAATGGTTTCAGGTTTGTTCTCTGACCATCTTGTACTATCTCCTTATCAAGGTGCAGGGTTCCTTCTGAGATAGTGTTCATGATGCTGTCCCTGTAGACATCAAATATTACATTTCATAGAAATTAAGAATTTTCCTCAAGATCTCCCACTCAGTATATTTGGATTTTTAGTTACTTGATTAGCACAGAGCCCTTCTTTCAAGTAATCTTTATTTTCTCAGCCCATTTTTTTTTTTCATTTTGAAGCCAGAATGAACTGTCTACTTCTCTAAATGAAAATACAAATTTACTCTTCAGCTAAAGTTTTCTTTAATGCAAAAAGCAAATTATACTCAAATATGATTTCATATATATTTTTTAAATGTTTGTAGAAGTCTAGATAAGATCTGGCAAGTTTTAGACCAAAGTAGAAAGAAAAAGACTTGGGTTTTCACTACGTATGTTTTATGCTGATGTAATTACTTAGAAAAAAGATGCACTACATTTCATAATTAACTATTTTAAAGCTACTAAAGCTCAGAAAATTCCTGAAATTATAATTAAAAAAGACCACCAATTATAAATAACCAGTATTTTTAAAATTATTTTTTTTAAAAAATAGTTTGAAAAAACATTTTCATGCTTGGAGGAATGGGCTATCTCTTCCCCCTATGTGGATTCTGGGTCTAACACAGGCCTTCAGGCTTGGTGGCAAGCACGTTATCTGCTGAGCACCACACAAGCCCCGCCACTCTTTGTATTTGTTGTGTCCCTATTGTAGATAGGGAGCCCCTGGCACACACATGCATAACATACACGCATTTAAATCTCACGTACATTTGGTTCATGGCTCATACATTTAGTTACTGCCCTATAATTAACCTATAACTATCATGGAAGTCTTGTCATGCCAATACATATTTTACTGACTTTGATTTTATAGCTCCATTGTGTTCTTTTACATGAAACATATGTCTTAAGTAACTTCCTCAGTTTTGATGAATAATAGGTGATTTCTTTATGTACAGGAGATAATTTTATATAAGAAGAGATAGATGTTTATATCATTATTTCTAGTTTTTGAGTCATATTCTGATGGGAAGAATTCTATGTAATTTCTTTTTCTAGTGTCTAATTTGTATACTTGGGATAAATACCAAGATGAAGCTAACTGGCCCATAGTCCTCCATCTGTGAAGAAATGTTGATTTCCCTATAGCCTCACCATCACTAGGTGATATTATCTTTTAATTCATGACAGCCTTCTATGGGAGAAATAGAGGTTAACTTATTTCCTGTGCTTTTCTTCTAGGCTCTTAAGTATTTATTTCGCTCAGTTTCCTAATGCAGATAGTATGATTTATGAAACTTAGTGATTCACTTTTTATTCTAAAGGAATAAATTTTTTACTGCTTAATCAAAATGAAATTTCCTATGTCTTATCTGTTTTCCTAAGTTGTGGAAGCATTTTTTTTGAATGATACAACTGAGCAGTATTTAGAAGTCGAACTTTGTCCGTAAGTATAAACTGTTTTTCTTAATAATTATTACATGATTTGAACAAATCTGTTTTCTAGTTATAAATTGTATGGTTATAGTAAAGGTTACTAAGTTCAGCTAAGTAGAGGTCATATTAACTGGGGTCAATTTAAAATATTTATTGTCTTGTACAATGTATATATTTAAATTTGTTTAGAATATTGTATATATATATATATCCTACATGTTTGAGTATATTAAATTGATGTTATTTTTGAGTTATTAATGTAAATGATTTTGTAGTAATAAAGTTTATTTTACAAAGTGAAAAAAATCATTATAAACAAATCATTACTTTTTATATTTGCACTATCAAAACTATTTACAAGTAAAGGGAGAGCTCCCATCCCTAACCTAGACAGTATCTCCAATTCACAACCACTTGCAAAGGAGAAATAGTTTTCTTCAATAGAACACCACTGGGTACACAAACCACACTAAGGGCAGGCCCCATGCCCAGCAACAGATGCCCAGAGGGAATGGGAAGAGAAATGGGGGGAAGGTGTCAGAATCAGGTGTGAGGAGAGACAGGAGAGGGGGCCATAGGGTCAGGAGAACAAATGGAGATCTGCAGCTGGCCGGAGTAAGGGCCATGGAGGGAATCTCTAGGAAGTGCCAGAGACCTGGGATGGAGGAGGCTCCCAAGAGTCAATTCAGGTGACCTTAGTTGAGATGCATAGCTGTGGGGATATGGAACATACCTCCTGTGGGCAGGCAGGACCCCAAGTGGAGGGATAAGGACATCAACCCACCCACAAAACTTTCGACCCAAATTTGTCCTGTCTAATAAAAAGAAATGCAGGGACAAAGATGGAGTAGAGACTGAGGGAATGCTTAACCAATAACTGGCCTAACTTGAGACCCATCCATAGGCAAGCACCAATCGCTAACACTATGAATGATTCTGTTATGCTTGTAGACAGGAGTCTAGCATGACTGTCCTCTGAGAGGCTCCAAAAGAGAGAAAGAAGGTGTGAAGTTAGATGGGTGAGGAATGGGGAGGATATGGCAGGAGATAGAGAGGAAGCTGTGATAAGAATATATAGTATCAAAACAATTATTTTTAATGAAAAAGAGACATAAAGATACAATGAATTGCTACCTCACAGAAATGTTTCCTTTTCAGTTCTTCAGTGATTAAATTCAATTATAAAATTGTGTATTCATGTATTTATTCATTTAGTTATATTCCTTCTAGCATATAGTATGCCATTTTTGCATTTAATGCTAAGAATATAATCTAAGCCAAACCTAAAGTTTCCAAGACTCACATTAAAAATATTACTCTTTCATTTTGTGTTTGTTTTTTGAGACAAGGTCTTAATGTATAGCTTTGGCCAGTTTGGAATTCATGGAGATTAAAGGGGTGAGCCACTCTGCCCAGCTGTCTTGGAATTTCTTTGAGCTTCAGTACTTACTTGGTAACTTCCTTTATGTAGTGACCAGCTTTTATTCCTGAGTAGTTATAAAAAACGGAAACTTAGGCTCACCTGTTACCTAAATCATGGTATTTTTTTGATACATGAGATTTCTCTATATCTTACTGTTATTTATTTTAGATGTCCCTTAAATGTTTTCTAGTATCAGTGTCCAATAGTTTTTGTTCCTTTTAAACTGACAAGAGAGCCCCAGTTAATAATCTACATGAAACTTTAGATATTTTTTTCCATATCTAAGGTGCTAATTGTTTGGTTTTTGTTTTATGCTAACTCTAACATGGAAAGTGCAGTTACTTCCAGTTCTTTTTTGTTTTGCTTTGTGGTACAGGGTCTCACTATATAGCCCTGGCTAGCCTGGAGTGCACAGAGATCACCCACCTCTGCTTCCCAAGTGCCGGGACTGAAGGGTGCTCACCACACCAGGCCTGTAGATATATTTTAAAAAATTTTTATTAGTTATTTAGTTTATTTACATTTCAAATGTTTTCTCCTTTCCCAGTTTTCTCTCCAAAACCTCCTATCCCACCCTCCACCCACCTGCATCCATGAGGGTGCTCCTCTCCCCACCCACTCCTCCTGCCCCAACTCCCTAGCATTCCCCTATGCTGGGGCATCAAGCCTTCATAGGACCAAGGGCTTCCCCTTCCTTTCATGCCAGAGGATATAGCCAACAGAAAGTCCCAGATGCTAGGAAAGCAAGAGGCTCCCGGGACCTTGCGATAATTTTTCTTTTAAAACCAGAATTAGATATGTTTTCTTGTTACCTTTTAACTATCATGACAAAGTATTTTATTTAAGATTACGATTATTTCTTATAAACTCTCATGAAAAGTAGGGAAATTTTAAGTATTATATGCTTTCTTTAACTATTACTAACATTCACCTTACAGTTGAGAAAGTTAAGACAAACATTTCTAATTTGACTAAAAGACAGCAAAGAACTTGAATTTGCCAAAACACCCAAGTTTAAGCTAGCGGTTTCTTTTTTATTTGTTTTTCATTTTTAAAAAGTACTTGTTCACTTTTTATAGATATATGTATGTATGTATGTATGTATTTGTGTGCATATGTGTGCCATGGCCTACATGTAGAGATGGGAGGACAGTTTGCTGGAGTAAATCCTCTCTACCATCTAGGTTCAAGGAATTGAACCCAGGACATCAGGTTTACCAGCAAACTCCTCTACCTGCTAAGCCATTTCACTGGCCTCTGTCATTTTCATTTATGATGTAGTATCGGTTTATTTTCATGAAGTGACAATCTAACATTTGATACATGGAAAATAGACAATTTTCTCCTTAAGAAACTACATGGTTTATACATTGTGTATAAAATTTTAAAAAAAATTAAGATCCACAGAGTGATTTTATTTCATATACATCAGGATAGTTAATAATCAAGAATCATTTTTTTTTTGCCTCAGGCAGTCAATTCTTGTACTGGCTCATTAACAGCTAGGAAATAAGCAAGAACACTGTTTTAATTTGCAAGAAGTTTTACACATCCTACGATCGTCCCAAAGCTCCATAAAAACAGTAAAATTAATCAGAAGATTGTTAAATGGAAAGGATTGTCTTACGGGAGAAAATCCTTTCTCAAAAATCTCACAAAGGACCACCTGGGTAGAAATGTTTGGTAGACTTCCAGAGGCAGAAAATTTACTTCATGTAAATATGGGCAAACCTTTGCTTCTTACTGAGTCAGATAATCCCACTTATTCATTCCCATTTGAATTCCTTTTGAGAATGCATTGTGTTTGTCTGTGGAGATGCGACATTGGTACGTGAAGAAATGGTAGAAAGCTGGAAATCAGGTGGCAGACTTTCAAGGACAGTAGTGTGAAAAAGCAGGGACAGCTTAAAGTTTTGCTTTGGTCAGCTGTGCTTTAATGTTTTCTACCCAACTCCTGAGCTTCGAGAAAGTTTCCTTACAGCAAGAACCTTTGGTTACACTGTTAGATGAAGATTTGGAAATCAGCTCTAGCTTTCTCCTTGGGCTGCTTTAGTTTGGCAGCTGGTTTTATTTTAACTCCAATTACTATGATTATCACTCTGTTCCTTCTCTCGTAAGTTATGTTTTCTAAGCAAATGAAGTATTCTGTGTGATTTCCTATCTATAAAGACTGAAAAGGACAGCAAGATTGCTAGTGGGTAAAGAATATGACAAGTGATGCCAGTCAGTGAAACGTTATGATTTGGCACCAGTGGTTTGTGAAATGCTAATTTCAAAGTCGCCATTTCTAAGTAATGTGGCATACTAGCTTTCCCTGTAGTTATCCAATATTATATTGCACTTCCTAGTTATTTGGAAATTTACTAAAAGACATACATTCCAGATAGAATAGAAAGTAAAAAGATAATGTTTTTCTGTAACACTCATGAGGAATCTTCATTTTAACAGGCATGGACAGCATTTAGTCCTTTTACTCTCTGGAAGAAGAAATGTTTGGAAAGTGAGTAAATAAACATATGAAAAATATTTGACTGCACAACATGTGCATCTATAATATGTTTCAACTTTCCTTTTGTATTTCTAATAGAAAGAGCTTGCATTATCATTCAAAGCATCCAGAGGAGGGACTAATTGGGAAGGTGAAGCTTATATTCCTTGGAGTTATTTCCCACCAAATGTGACAAAATTTAACTCATTTGCAATCCATGGATCAAATGATAGGAGAGTTTATGAGGCGCTTTACCCTGTGCCACATCATGAGCTACAACAAGGACAAAAACCTGACTTGTAAGTAGAAAATAAGTGGAGGTTTGTTCTAACTACAGTTTGGGAAATGAGTTCTTGTGAGAGCAGCAGTCACTTGGTGCTTGATGATGACATATATTTAAGTACATGATAAGGGCTCTATGTTCCCTTATGACCTTCAACTTTTGACTAGAATAGACCATCTCATTACTGCCAGCAAAGCACTTAATCTTTTATAATTGTATGAGAAAGTAAATTAGTGAGTGCTACATCAGCTATTACTGATATGGCTTAAAATTAATTTATGATCCTTTTCCTAGATAAAATAGCCAGGGGGATCTGTGTTTTGTGGTGTAGCTAGATAAACCTTTTTCTTTGTTACTAAAGAACTTATACAGTAGTCATGTCTTTATTCTCTTAGTTGCTTCATTAGAATAAGAGGATCAGCTATGTTTCTAGGCATCCTTGCTTGTGACAAAATGACTTCTTAATTGATAAATGACATCTAGTTTAATTCTGAATGAATTATAAATATATGATGGAAGCAGTGTGGCTTTATTTTTTTTTAAAGATTTATTTATTTTCTTTATATGAGTATACTGTAGCTGTATCAGACACACCACCATATAGTTGCTGGGAATTGAACTCAGGACCTCTGGAAGAGCAGTCAGTGCTCTTAACTGCTGAGCCATTTCTCTAGCCCTAGGGATTCCCTTTAAGAGTATGTTATCTGTGGGGCTCTTGACTTTATGCTCTATGTGTGGTTGTCAGACATCGTGGCTCCTGTGAAGCAGCAGATATTTAATTTAAGTTAAGGTACCTTCAACACTTGCCCCATTTGAGTTTTTTCTCCTGGCATCTGAAGCTCTTGTCTAAGAACATGGTGAACCATGTGAACCTTTAGCCATGGTGAACCTTCTAAATGCTTCATGCATTGTTGCAAGGACTAATCACTTAAGGCAGCCTTGCTTGGGATAAAATGACTAAGGGCAAAAAGGCAGAGATGTCTAGCCACAACGGTGTTCCCAACTCAGATGACTCTGCTGGGCTCTGCTAACCATCCTGACTCATCAGTGCTGACCACACTGAGTCCCCTCAGAGGCAGACAGCAGGAACCAAAATTTGCCCCTTAGAATATGACACCATCTTTCTTTTCATGTTTAATGTTTCATGCTTTTCCTTGACTCCTTTTCCCCTTCATCTCTCCTAGCAGATGCCTGTATTCTTCCTGACACACTTAAACATCTGCTTGTGCTTTTCCCCTAGTATTGATTCTCTGCCTAGCTCTTTCCCTTTTTCTGTGCCTCTTTCTTCATTGTTGATTCTTAGCATCTTACTCTGGGATTTATTGATACAACTGTAAACTGGTTAATTCTGGCCAGGTGAGCAGAAAGGAATAGAAATCCAGGTGCCACTGACTGAGTGCCTCATTTTACTGAGGTGAGGTGCTCCTCTGGCTTCTCCCAGGGAAGTGTGACTGCACATTGGCCAAGGTGGAAGAGTGGCAGAGTGATTGCTTAGAGCTCAGAGCTTTAGAAGCACAGCTGAAAGCCTTTGCTTACTAAGCCACTAGAGAACACATTGGGATAATAGTAGGTTTTCTGGAAAGAAAACAAGATCATCACTCTTGTATATTGGTCTCTTTTACTTTGGCAAAGAAAGAGCACAAATTTGTCCTCTAATATGAACCAGAACTTATCAAAGTTTGAATATAAGAGCTTATGATTAGTTTACAGCTAGAACAAGTTAGATTGATTTTGTGTGTGTGTGGATGCTTGTACATGTGTCTATGTGCACATGTATGCACATGCAAATAAAGTCCAGAAGATAGCTTCATGTATCATTCTTCAGAAAGATTGTCCACCTCATTTGACTTGGGCTTACCAACAAGAGTAGGCTGGCTGGCCAGTGAGCCAAGGGTCTCATTCTGTCTGTGTGTTCCCTGCACTGGGATTACAATTGTGTGCCCTGGCATTTTTACAGGTGCTATGAGGATTGAATTCAGGTCCTCATGTTTCCTTAGCAGGTATTTTACTGAGTTCCTTGAGAGTTGATATTTATTTTTCCCTTGAGCTGTGAGGGAACTGTGTACAGAACTGAAGAAGGCTGCTTTGAAATATGGGTGGGCATTTTCAGAACTGAGTATTGGATAGCTTCAGTGAGAAAATTGTACATAGAAAATACATTTAATATTTGTTATTTCTTAAAATAGAATGTTGTACTACCACCAGTGTGACAAAACAAATAGCTTTATAGGACCACTTTCACAAATGCGTAATTCATTTCAGTTTCTTCCGCTCTTTTCTTTTAGCCATCGTCTAGAATATTTCAAGCCTTTCAGTTTTAACACACTGCTTGGAGAAGAATGGAAGCAGACAGAATCAGACCTGTGGCTAACAGAGAAACCAGAGATATAGGAATATAACCAACAGTGTCAGTCATTTCTCCTTTGTATCTTTTAAGGTAATCTAATAAATTACATAAACACATTTCTACAACAAACATTTAACAGAGATCCCTGAAATGTAGTATCTCTGTGGTAGATTGTATATGGTGAACAAAGAAACTCTGTGTAACATAAAATAATTTTTACTTAATTCCTCTCCACACTTGAAATCAGTACAAAACAATACTCTACTTTAGTTGGTGAGACCATCTGTTTCTGCTAAGGCATCAACATAGAGGAGTTATCCAACTAGATATTTTTACTGGGTAAAAAGAAATGAAATAGTCTTGAATTAAGGAAATGGAGTTGATAATTTTACTTATAGATAAATGATATTTTCTTAATGTTGCTAAAAAAGATGTCAGAAACCTTCATTTGATTTTTGAAGTGTCAAACAATCCTGCTTGAAGATAGATCCGAATATAATAAATCAGTACCCCTCTCTTACATAAACGGGTCATGCAGACAGAAACTAAACAGAAGGAGTCTAAGAGTGAAACTGTACCGCAGATCAACTAGACCCAGCTGCAGAGTGTTCCACCGACAGCTGCAGAGTGACTCTGTTTTCAGAGGCTTACCGAACATGTTCCAGAATAAGACCAGTAACACATTTGTTGCAGTTTAGAGAGCTGTAGCTACTTGGGTTTATTTATACTAGAAGACTTTTAGATCTGATAAACAAATTCAGCCAAGTGGCACACAACACAGTCAGAATACAAAAATAATAGATTTTCCACACCCTAGTAACCAACCTGCTGAGAAATCAGGAATGCATTTCCACTCTCAGCAAAAAAGAATAGTTAGGAACAAGCCTGTGCCTGTGTGTTAATTACTTTCCTCATGGTGGTTAAAAGAAAATTGACAAAAGCAAGTCTGTGAAGGAAGGATTTATATTGGCTCACAGTGCTGCTTACACGCCTTCATAATGGGGAAACATGGCTACAGGAATGTGAGGTAGCTGGTCACATGTGTCTACAGATAAAAAGCAGAGATGAATGGTGTGCTCAGCTCACTTTCTCATTTTCATTCAGCCTTGGACCCTATCCCGAGGAATGATGTAGACCTCATTCTGGTGTGCTTTCTGATCTCAAACCTTTTTAAAAACACTCACACAGACATATTGTTGAGTGCAGCTCCTAGGTTATTATAACTCCATGTAAGCTGACAGGGAGATTAGTCATCATATCTTGCTGAGGTGGTGAAAGGCTTCTACAATGAAAGTTACAGAGCTTTGAAGAGAGAAATTAAGGAAGACACTAGAAGATGAAAAGACATTCCATGTTCTTGGATCAGCAGATTTAGTATTGGGGAAATGGCCATATAAAAATTAGCTATCTAGAAGTTTTTATGATCACTTTCAAAATTTTAATGACATTCTTAACATAACTGGAACAGTATCCTAAAATGTGCTTGCAAACACAAAAGACCTATAATAGGCAAAGATATCCTGAGTACCAAGAACATTATTGGAAGTTCCCAATATTTGATTTCAAGTTATACTACAGAGTTGTAGTAATAAATGGGACCAGCATAAAAACAAACAGTAGACCAATGAACTAGAGCAGAGGATCCAAAAATTATGCTATACAGCTATAGATACTTAAATTTTGACTAAGGAATAAAAAACACTCATGAGAAACAGTTTCCTCAACCATTGATGCTAGAAAAATAGTATACTGATATGGAACAGTAGAGCTAAATCCCCATATCTCAACCTGTACATAAGTCAGCCCCAAGACCTTAATATAAGATCTGAAACATTGAAGCCAAAAGAAAAAAACATAAGGCAAATACTTTTAAGGTGTAAATACAGGCAGTGACTTCAGGAATATAACTCCATTTCCTCTGGAAATAAAGGAATCACAAAATGAATTTCATCAAGATAGCACAGAGAAATGGCATACCATTCAGCCACAAAAAGAACAAAATTATGTCATTATCAGGAAAATGGATGGGACTAGGTACTGTGTTAAGTAATAATAAGTCAGTCTCTGAAACATAAATAGCTCATGTTTTTCCTCCTGTATGAAAGTTGAAGAAAAACACCTGAATATATAAGAGGAGACTATTAGACAAGTGGAAGAGGATTTAAAAAGAGAGGAGAGATGGGTGAAAAGATGGAGTGGGGAATAAAAAAATGTCCATAGTTGTATACGTGGATGGATCTGCGATTGTAAAACCTGCTATTCTGTGTAATTAAAACTACATTTACTTTTCATCTTATCCAAGTAGAAATGGCTGTCTTCAAGAGAAGAGCAAATGCTGGTGAGGGGAAGAAGGAGAAAGAGCTCTATATTAGTATTATCAATTGTGAAAATCAATGTGGAGATATACAAATTAAAAGTTTCTTGTCTAGAAGTCTCAGATTTTGTGCTGTGTTTCAAGTTTGCCTCCTAGTAGATCTGTGAGCTTCTGCATCATCCCTAGTCCTTCCCAACATGATTAGCTCAGAGGCCAGCAGGCTCACAGAAGGTAGTTCATCACTAAATAGATACTTTCTTGCCTACTCAACAGTATAGTTTTCCATCTCTTCTGCTTTTTAGAAAAGATGTGTGTGTTTGTGTGTGTGTGTGTTTGTTGTTGTTGTTGTTGTTGTTGTTGTTATTCTTTACATGTATGCAAAAGACCAGGAGGCCAGAAGAAGCCTTTGTAACTCCCCAGAGTTGGAGATGTGGGTAGTTGTAAGCTGTCTGATTACATGGGTTTTCAGAATTGCACTTGGGTTCTCTTCAAGAATAATAAGTGCTCTTAACTACTTTTCCATCTCTCCAGCCTCTCCCCTCTTTAATAACATAAGTTGAATTTTTAGAGGCTCCTTTTAGGAATTATAGTTACACACTCCAAAATAAAAAACAGAATAAAGCAAACAAATATTTCTCCAGCTTCTTTTGCAAATAAAAGTGACCATGCAATGGTTTGTGTCAATGCAATATAAATAGTGTGTGCTGCATAACATTTTGATCAGTAGCAGACTGCTGGTGCTGCTCCCATAAAGTTCTAATTGAGCTGAAATGTGATCTTTTCTAGTGATAGCATAGCCACTGTGCTATTATGGCACAATGTGCTATATGTTTGTGGTGATGTGGTGTATAAAAAATTCTTCTGTACTGCCAGTTGTATCAAAGTATAATAGAGTTTTACACAGCACAAAATGCTTGACAATGATGATAAATGACTATGCAACTTGTTTATGCATTGAGTACACTGTATTTTTATCATCATTTTGAAGCTTATTCCTTATTAAATTTTTTATGATAAAATAGCATTCTATATTCTAGCAAAGAATCTTACGCAGCTTCTTTTTAGGGCATTTCGTGTTAGCATCAATAGGTCACATCAAGTGGCATCTAGGTTTACCTAAGTGTACACTATGAACTCGTACTGAGACAGAAATCAATATGGATGTGTATCTGAGAAAATCCCCATGCTATTAAGTGACATGAGAGTCTGTATTTGGTCTTAGGTTGGGATTCAAGAAAGTTGTTTGAATCTGAGGGTATACCTCAGTGGGTACAGTGTATAGCTAGTATGTGCAAGACATATAGTTCAATCCCCAGAATGATGAAAAAAATGTTGAAAGAAGGAAGCTGCTCTAAAAGGTAACTCTGTACTTTTTATCCTTTGCCCTTCAACTGCTTGCCTAAAAATTTACACAGCATGTATGACACCATGGAGTCAACCCAGGGAGAGTTTAGTTAGAAGACTGAGGAAGCACAGTAGTGTTAGAATATAGCTGGACTGCCTACCATTGGACTCGTTATGAGAAGAGACTCCTTAATTTGTTCACAAATCTAAAATGAATGAATGTTCCTATTCTGTTTAGTCAAGTGAAATTTCTAATATGCATGCACACACATACACATATATACATCTGTATTTAGATAGCTAGTTAAAGGAGAGAATATTTCAATAAATATACCATGAATACATGGGGAAAATGAACTTTGACTCATCTTTAAACATTATATTTAAGAATTAATGTAAATGTGACTGTTA
This sequence comes from Mus pahari, assembly GCF_900095145.1. Taxonomy (NCBI): domain Eukaryota; kingdom Metazoa; phylum Chordata; class Mammalia; order Rodentia; family Muridae; genus Mus; species Mus pahari. The sequence continues at coordinate 35,852,794 of NC_034593.1, forward strand.
TGATAAAAAATTATGAAATCTTTATAGATCAGAATGGACATTTTTTTTCCAAAACAGTACACTGGAATTGCTATACATCATCATCAACAACAACAAGAAGATAAACTGGACTTCATCAAAATTAAAACCTGTAGGGCCAGAGAGAGGTTTCTCAGTAGGTTTCTTGTTTAAAAATGTTTGTTGTACAAGCCTGTTGACCCTAATTCAATCCCCAGAACACACACTGGTTTTTAAGGCTGGGGATGGACTAGAGAGATAGTTCAGTGGTTAAGAGTACTTGCTGCTCTTGTAGAACACCCAAGTTTAATTTTCAGGGCTCATGTTGGGTAGTTCAAAACCACTTTTGACTCTTGCTTCTGGGGATCTGACAGTCTGACAATTTGTCTCTGCAGGCACTTGTACACAAACACACACATACACAAATGGACTCATGCACACACATAAATAAACTTAAAAAAACTGTATGCAGTGGCATACATCTGTAATCCCAATATTTCTGTTTATGAGGCAGGAAGCACAGACAGATAGGCCAAAACCATGTGGGCTAGCCATACCTCCTAAGCATTTAAATTAAATAAGTGCTACTCTCTAAGCATTTAAATATATGAACCTGTGGGAGGCGGCATTTTGATTCAAACCAACACAATCATTACCAAAGAAATGTGACCTAAAACCACCCACTACCATAAAACAAAAGTAAAAGGTGGCTAAAGTTTTGAGAATATTGCTGAGTGATAAAACCAAAGTAGATCCCTGTGTATAATTGGTTATTAGTTTAAGTCTGCTGAGACAAAACACCGAGCGTAACATGTTTTACTTGAAACAGGTCCATTCCTTAGGTAACAAGTGACAACAGAAGTCTAGGATTTATTGCAGGGTGGTCCTTCAAGGCTCAGAAATGCTGCTTGAAGCTAATGTCTCCTTTTGTGTAGGCCTTTTTCTTTTAGTGCTTTCTGCCCTGGCATTATATTCCAGAAGCATATGAATCACTGGAGTGAAATGTTTGGCCTCTTGTTTAGGATGGTCAGAAGCTTAAGAAGGGCCTGAGTGGAGTTAGCTATTCTTTCCTATCAACATGTTGCATTTCATGAACAATCAAATTATTCTTGAACAATATATATGAAGGTAAGGCCATCAACAAATGTGTATCTTGCAATTTGTTGAGTCACTTCATTATTTGCTATATATCTCAGAGAAATCATGTTTGTAGAATTTTTATTCCTAACATCACAGAGATGTAAACAATCAATTTTCCATCCACAAGAGAATAAGATATATGATTGGGGTAATGGATATGTCAGCTTTCTATTACTGTGCCAAAATGAAAGGTTTATTTTGTCTCAGTTTCAGAGGATTCAGTCCAAGATCACTTGATGCTATTACCTTTGAGCTTGTGAAGAGTCATGGGCAGAGTGTGTAATGGAGGAGACTTATTTCTTAGCACCAGAAGCAGAGAGGAGGTGTCTGGTCCTCAGTACTCCATAAAGCCTTAAAATTTAAGATCATGCTCCTTTACTACCTTTCACTGATCCTCACCTCTTAAAGGTTTGTAACAATCCTTTCATTCAACACATGTATCTTTTTTGGGGGGGGCGGTGGGAAGGACACAAGATCCAAATGTTAATATAATGCTTTTATAAAAGGAAAATAAAGAATAAAGGACTACTGAAACATGTAGCATCTTAGATGAAACTCAAAAATGTACTTTGAGCAAAATAAACCAGAGACAATCAGACTTACATATGACAAGGTTGCATTGAGTTTTCATTTATCCATTTAACAATCACTACTGCTAATGAACAGTGGCTTGTCTCTATTTATTGAATATATTGTCTATCTGAAAAAGTTGTTGCTGTAATGCGAACCTGACTATAGGAACAGTTTTTTATCTATTGGTTTCTTATACATACCACCTTTCCAATCCTTATTTCACCCTAATCCCTTCCAAACGTCCAACAGTAGTTAGAAGAGAATTTTTCTGTTTCACATTAACAGTCTGTTAATATTGCTTTGTTCTGGCCTTGTTTATGCAGTTCTTTTTAGGTAAGACTGGTTCATATCAGTTTTCCTAGGACTCTGGCTCTTACAATCTTTCTTCTTCTTCAGAAATGTTTCCTGAGTCACAGATGGAGGAGCTGTGGTATAGCCAACTTTTGTAGAAAGTATTCTCTCCCTCAATGCTGCACCTTTCTGCACTGATCTATGTCGCATTCTTCTTTATCAGGAGGCTTTGCTAAGCTTCTCTGTCTCTACTTAATGCCTCTGACATTACTCAAGGTAAGAATGACATATTTCTCAGAAACATTTCATGTGATAGTAGAGACAGTTTAGCCAACTCCCTGTAATATGCTATCAGCTATCTTTCAATGGACTGCAAAGAGAAACTATTTAGTCTTTAGATCGTTTTCAAAGTCCAAACCATTGAGAGCTTTGCTAGGTGAGTCTCACTTGATTGGTCCTTCAGCCTTCCAATCTGCATACACTCTACGGACAGCCATTCTAGTGCCACATGAGCAACTGGATCACAATGGCATGTTGGGGCTTTCTATACCAAAGCTTTTATTTCCCAGGGACTAAAAATGACCTTGTGATAAAGGACAACACTGAATTTTTTTTTTAAGAAGTAAGAAGATTTTGCCAAAACTCAAATAGCTTTCTAAGCTTTATACTTGCTTGCAGGACTCTTAGAGGAAATGACTCATTTCCCAAAGTTTGAAGAATGGCTTAAATTGTTTCAGGAATTTCTCAGATTGAGTCGTATATGAAGCCTAGCTGGTTATTTTAGTATTTAACTCTTCTTGATCTCTTTCTATGGATATAGTTAGCTTGTTAATTCAACACAGTGCACTAAATTACTCCTGAGGGTTTTTTAAGGCCAAAAGATTCACTTACTAGACCATGGAAACATGCCAGAAAAATTACAGACTGCTGTGGTAACAGTGAATTTACCCTGATATTATACCATAAGTACATGAACTGTGCCTGGACTCTGAGATAGAGTTTGTAAAGAAGGCACTCTCCCATGCAGGGAAGCATGAGCCTTCTTTGTCTTTTTTCACTGCCTATATCCTTCTTCGCATTACGTATACCTGAGGCGGTCAGAGGAAGCCAACTTATTTGGTCCTAGGCAGTCTGTTGTATATTTTTAGTGATTACCTAGCCTATGTGGTAGCTAGAAGAGTGATTAAAAAGAGTTAGTGGGGATCAAACCTCTGTTATTTTCTTAATTAGAACAATGATCTATTGTTTCCCTCTTACAGTTCAATATTACTTAGTGATAAAGTTCAGTATTACTCAATGACTCATAAAATTTTAAAATTTCTCATTTATTATAACCAATTAAAATAGAGAAAAGAGTCAGCTTAACCAACATCCTTTATAAGGATAGTAATTTCAATCAGAACTTTTAGCACCAAAGAGGTATTTTACTTAGTACACATGTCTGCTTTATTTTATCTTATTTGTGTGTGTGTGTGTGTGTGTGTGTGTGTGTGTGTGTATGAATATGTGAGGATGCATATATGCTGTGACAGATATGGAGATCATAGTAGATGGACTATGAGCTTCTAGCCAATTTTTCTGTTTCCACTTCCCATGTCGACATAGGAATGCTGGGATTATAGCTGGGTATCATCACATCTGTCTTTTTATTTGGGTTCTGTAGACTGAACTCAGGCTTATGATTTTAATTTTACCCACTGAGGATACGCTCTCCTCACAGAGCCACTTTTATTTTGAAAATCACAGTACATTTGTACTAATTTTTAAAGACTGATATCTTATAAGTAATTATTATCCTTTTTCATCATAAATTATCTTAACTAAATATATCTTGCTGAAAACAACCTTTAGATAAGGGCTTTCCTGTAGCAAATATTAGTTTATTTGACAAGAGATTTGTCACAATCTGACTTATAAAGACATTTTGACTGTTATTTTTCCCTAGGACTTCCACATATGAAAGAAGAAAATGTATTATCGTTCCATTGTATTTGTCAGCTTTTTGGTACTATGACAAAAATATATGTTATATGTAACACATGATGCTCGGCTGGCAGGAAAGAAACCTTCAAAAGTTTAGTATTTTTTTTTATGCTTGTCTTGCTCTGTTTTGTAATTTTGAGCTTTACATTGTCAATCATCTTCCAATTAAATAAGCCACATGGCCTCAGTGTCAGGACATCATGGACCTCAGCATGGTCTCTGGGGGGCAGTACAGATCACAGATATCAACATGGATTCAGGCAGGAAGACAGACCATGGACATCTGTGGCTTTTGGCCACAAATAACATGTCCCTGGCTGCAGTAGGACCATAGATCTCAACAATGTCCTGGGAGGTGGAGACAGCATGGACCACAGACATCAACATGGACTCAGGTGGCAGTGCAGACCACACACATCTGCATGGTCATTGGTGGTAATGTGGGTCATGGGCATTGATGTGTCTCCTAGCTGCAGCAGGACCATGGACTGGTTGATGTGTCTCCCAGCTGCAGCAGGACCATGGACTGGCTGCATTTCTTTACTGCCATCCTTTAATCTACCTTTAGCTATAAGTGGTAATAATCCTCCTTTATCTTTATTGTTCTCTTCTTCAACTTACTTTTTGTCTACTGCTTTTAATACTAACAACTAGTCTTACTCTTTTATTTTTATTTCATTAACACCCATAGTAACTATGGTATATTATAGGATCTTAGCTATAACTCTACTATCCCTGTTTCTTTATTACTCAAAATTATTAGAATTCAAGAGGTAATTGTTATTTGACTGCAACTATATTTTCATAATGGGTGAATACATCAATTGAGATTGATTTTTCAGTTAGTATTCTGCTTTGGGAGTAGTGTTAGAAATAGAGCCAGATGTCTTGAACATACATGCTTAGAATTTATTTACACCCAAGCTCAATAGGGAAGAAAAATGATTCAACCATGTTGCAACTTCATCTGGTGGAAGTACTATAAGATTTCAACTGAAAAAACACCACTGATTTAAATAGACAAACAAACAAATGAACAAATAGCACCACATTCTAAAGATAAAAGTTCTAAAGCAGAAATGTGAAAGAGATGAAAAGATAAAGCAGCATTTTTACTACCAATTCCATAATAATAGTAATAAATTGCAGTGATAGTGAATTACATGGAATTCTTTAATTGAAAAAAAACAAAGCATGAATGGTTTTAAATAAAATATGAACATATTGAAAAAGTTAAATCAATATAGAATATGGAAGAGGAATTCAGCAAAGAGATGCAGATGCTGAAAACACAAATAGAAATTTGGGGGATGAAATTTTTATAAGTAAAAATCTCAGTGGGAAACTTCAGCAATAGAATGGATCAAATGGAAGATTAACTATCAGAGCTTGGAGATAATATAGATTAGAACATTCAGACAATTACATAGAATAGTAAAAAAGCATGTCTAGTACATAAAAGATTTATGGGACATCATTAGAAGACCAAATTTAGGAATCATGGATACAGAAGAAGAAGAAGTATTTTTTTATTATTATTATTATTTTCTTTATTTACATTTCAAATGCTATCCCGAAAGATTCCCATACCCCTCCCCCCACCTCTGTTCCCCTCCCCACCCACTCCCACTACTTGGCCCAGGCCTTGCCTTGTGCTAGGTCATATGGAGTTTGGAAGACCAAGGAGCCTCTATTCCCACTGTTGGCCGATTAGGTCATCTTCTGCTACAAATGCAGCTAGAAACACAAACCCAGGGGGTACTAGTTAGTTCCTGTTGTTGTTCCACCTACAGGGTTGCAGCCCCCTTCAGGTACTTGGGTACTTTCTCTAGTTCCTGCATTGGGGACCCTGTGTTCCATCCAGTAGCTGGCTGTGATCATCCATTTCGGTGTTTACCAGGCACTGGCGTAGCCTCACAAGAGGCCACAATATCAGGGTCCCTTCAGCAGTATCTTGCCGGCATGAGCATGAGCATTAGTATCTAGGTTTGGTGGCTGATGATGGGATGGACTCCGAATGGGGTCCTCTCTGGATAGTCCATCCCTTCATCCCAGCTCCAAACTTTGTCGCTGTACCTATAATTTTTCATGGGAGTTATGTTCCTCATTCTAAGGAGGAATGAAGTATCCACAAATGTTCATCCTTCTTGATTTTCTTCTGTTTTCCATANTGTGTCTTGGATATTCCAAGTTTCTGGGCTAATATCCGTTTATCAGTGAGTACATATCTAGTGACTTCTTTTGTGATTGGGTTACCTCACTAAGGATGATATCCTCCANATACATCCATTTGCCCAAGAATTTATAAATTCATTGTTTTTTATAGCTGAGTAGTACTCCATTGTGTAAATGTACCACAGTTTCTGTATCCATTCCTCTATTGAGGGACATCTGGGTTCTTTCCAGCTTCAGAAGAAGAAGTATTAAGTAAAGTCACAGAGAATATACTTAATAAAATTATAGCAGAAAAATCCCAAAATCCAGAGAAAGAAATGACAAGGTTCAGGAAGCATAAGGATGTAGTCATGATTTGAAAGTATATTTTCCATGACATGTAATGAAAACATGAAAGCTGCAAGAGAGAAGCAGCAAGTCACATATATGGGGAATCAATCACACTACAGTAACTAATGTATCTCAAAAGAAACTATAAAAGTCAGGAGGGAAAGAAATGATGCATCTCACATTCTGTAAGATAGTAAATGCCAGCCCAGATTATTATGAAGTTAGTCTTGATAATGGAAGAAGGAAAATGTTTATGATAAAGACAAATAAATAAATTCATGACTACAAAGCCAACATTACAGAAGATACTTGAAGGAATTCTAGACCCAGATGGAAAAGATAAACATCCCTGAGGTCACAGGAAAAAATAAATTATACTCAAACAGTAGGTGAGCAAATGAGGATTAGGAAAGTACAGAGAAAATAACATGACAGCAATAAATATATGCATTCCATGGATAACTTTGAAAGGTAATGCTCTCAACTCTAATCAAAAGACAGCAGCCATCTGATTGATTCAAAGTAGGCACTATCTTTTTAGTTATGAGAAACATGTCATTGCCAACAAGAAACAGTCTTAAACTGAAAGAATGGAAAAAGACACTTCAAATATGCAACTGGAAAGCACTTATGTATGGCTAGACTGATAACTGACAAGTAGACTTTAAATCCAAATTAGAAGAGATGATAATTTTTACTTAAACCCAGATGATGCAGGGCCCATCTGCCCTGCCTAAGATGCTTCTTCCTCTGGTCCACAACTGTGCCCGAGGTTGGGGGAATGTGAGGGAGGAGAGATCCTGTGCTCCAGCTCTCCAACCCTACAAACACCAAGAGACAATTTGTCTCCAGAAGGGTCATCATAACCAGGCTCACAGGAGGGACAGGCTCCAGTCAGAGACAGCAAGACCAGTTAACACCTGAAATAACCAGATGGTGAGATGTAAGCACAAGAACATACACAAGAGAAACCAATGCCACCAAACAAGTGAAGGAATTGAACAAAGCTTACCAACATCTAAAAATGGAAATAGAAACATTAAAGAAAACACAGAGGGGAATAACCCTGGAGATGGATAACATAGGAAAGGGAGCAGGAGGTAGATGCAAGAATCACCAACAGAATACTAGAGATAGAAGAGAGAATCTCAGGTGTAGAAGATACCATAGAAGATATTAACACAACCATCAAAATACAAAGTACAAAGGGCTCCTAACCCAGGAAACTCAAGATACCATGAAAAGACCAAACCTAAGAATAATAGAAATAGGAAAGAATGAAGAATCTTGTTGTAGATTGTCTGTGTTTTCTATTCTCTCAAAAGGGGTGTCTGTAATCAGGTGAAATCTTTTTATTTTTTTATTGGATTTTTTATGTATTTACATTTCAAATGTTATCTCCTTTCCAAGTTTCCCCTCCAGAACCTCCTTATTGCATCCCCTCCCCCCTGATTCTATGGATGTTCCCCCACCCACCCACCCACTCAATCCTGCCTCCCCACTCTGGCATTCCCCTATACTGGGGCATAGAGCCTCCACAGGACCAAGTGCCTCCCCTCCCATTGATGTCTGACAAGGCCATCCTCTGCAACATCCTCTGCAACTGGAGCCATGGGTTCCTCCATGTGTACTCTTTGGTTGGTGGTTTAGTCCCTGAGACCTCTGGGGATACTGGTTGGTTCATATTCTTGTTCCTCCTATAGGGTTGCAAACCCATTCAGCTCCTTCAGTCCTTTCTCTAACTCCTCCATTTAGGACCCCATGGTCAGTCCAATGGTTGGCTGTATGTCAGCCTCTGTATTTGTCAGGCTCTAGCAGAGCCTCTCAGGAAACAGCTATATCAGGCTCCTGTCAGCAAGCACTTCTTGGCATCAGCAATAGGGTCTGGATTTGGTGACTGTATATAGGATGGAGCCCCAGGTGGGTCAGTCTCTGGATGGCCTTTTCTTTGATCTTCTCTCTACACTTTGTCTCCTTATTTCCTCCTGTGACTATTTTGTTCTTGATTTTAAGAAGGACTAAAGCATCCACACTTTGGTCTTCCTTTTTCTTGAGCTTCATGTGCTCTTTAAATTTTATCTTGGGTATTGTGAGCTTTTTTGCTAATAAACCACTTATCAGTGAGTGCATACCATGTGTATTCTTTTCTGACTGGGTTACCTCATTCAGGATTTTTTTTTTTTTTTTTTTTTTTTTGGTTTTTCGAGACAGGGTTTCTCTGTATAGCCCTGGCTGTCCTGGAACTCACTTGGTAGACCAGGCTGGCCTCGAACTCAGAAATCTGCCTGCCTCTGCCTCCCAAGTGCTGGGATTAAAGGTGTGCGCCACCACGCCCGGCTCATTCAGGATTTTCTAGTTCCATCCATTTGCCTGTGAATTTCATGAAGTCATTGTTTTTAATAGCTGAGTAGTACTCCATTGTGTAAAAGTACCATATTTTCTGTATACATTCCTCTGTTGAAGGACATCTGGGTTTCGTCCAGCTTCTGGCTATTATAAATAAGGCTGTTATGAACATAGAAGAGCATATGTTCTTCTTATATGTTGAAGCATCTTTTGGGTATATGCTTAGAAGTGGTATAGCTGGGTCCTCAGGCAGTACTATGTCCAATTTTTTGAGGAACCGCCAGAATGATTTCCAGAGTGATTGTACCAGCTTGCAATCACACCAGCAATGGAGGAGAGTTCCTTTCTCCACACCTCCACATCTGCTGTCACTTGAGTTTTTGATCTTAGCCATTATGACCAGTGTGAGGTGGAGTCTCAGGGTTGTTTTGATTTGTATTTCCCTGATGACTAAGGATGTTGGACATTTCTTTAGGTGCTTCTCAGCCATTTGATATTCCTGAGTTGAGAATTCTTTGTTTAGCTCTGTACCCATTTTTAATAGAATTATTTGATCCTCTGGAGTCTAACTTATTGAGTTTTTGTATATATTGAATATTATATCAGATATAGGATTGGTAAAGATCTTTTATCAGTCTGTAGGTTGTTGTTTTGTCCTATTGACAGTGTCCTTTGTCTTATAGAAGCTTTGCAATTTTATGAGGTCCCATTTGTAAATTGTTGATCTTAGAGCATAAGCCACTGGTGTTCTGTTCAGGTAGTTTTCCCCTGTGTCCATGTGTTTGAGGCTCTTGCCCACTCTCTCCTCTGTTAATTTCAGTGTATCTGGTTTTATGTGAAGGTCTTTGATCCACTTGGACTTGAGCTTTGTTCAAGGAGATAAGAATGGATTGATTTGCATTCTTCTATGTGAAGATTGTCATTTGAACCAGCACCATTTGTTGAAAATGCTGTCTTTTTCACTGGATGGTTTTGTCAAAGATTAAGTGATCATAGGTGTGTGGGTTCATTTCTGGGTCTTCAATTCTATTCCACTGATCTACCTGTCTGTTGCTATACCAGTACCATGCAGTTTTTATCACAATTGCTCTGTAATACAGCTTGAGGGCAGGGATGGTGATTCCTCTGGAATTTCTTTTATTGTTGAGAATATTTTTCGCTATCCTGGGTTTTTTGTTATTCCAAGTGAATTTGCAAATTGTTCTTTCTACTCTGAAGAATTGAGTTGGAATTTTGATGGGGATTGCATTGAATCTGTAGATTGCTTTTGGCAAGATGGCCAGTTTTACTATATTAATCCTGCCAGTCCATGAGCATGGGAGATCTTTCCATCTTCTGAGACCTTCTCTTTGTTTTTACTTGGTTATTTCAGCCCTGAGATTGATTATTTCCTGCCATGTACTCCTCTTTGCTGTATTTGCTTCATTTTGTTCTAGAGCTTTCAGATGTGCTGTCAAGGTGCTAGGGTATGCTCTCTCCAGTTTCTTCTACCTCCTCATCCTCATCCTCCTCCTCGTTCCTCCTCCTCATCTTTCTCCTCCTCCACCTCCTCCTCCTCCTCCTCCTCCTCCTCCTCCTCTCCTTCTCTTCTTCTTGCCCTTTATTTTAAATGCTAAACAAAATTAACTAATAAATAATTTTTAAATGAATAATTGAGACTAGGAGGTGTAGCTTCGTGGTAAAGAACTTGTCTAGCACGCATGAGGTTCCAAACTTAATTTCAGTTTTTGTAAAAACAAGATAAATGACTCACTATAAATGTGCTAGTTCACAACTACTGAATAATTACTTATATTTTCATTTGAAGTTCATATTGATTAAAATAAATAGTTCTTTTAAAACTTTGATTTTTGATTCTATGTAATTTCTTTCTTTTTCTCTTTTTTTATTAGATATTTTCTCCATTTACATTTCAAATGCTATCCCCAAAGTCCCCTATATCACCACCCCCCAGCCTTCTCCCCAACCCGTCTACTTTTCTTTTTGGAAGCACTCAGAGTTATGAGTTTTCCTTAGCACTGCTTTCATTGTGTCCCATAAGTTTGGGTATGCTGTGCTTTTATTTTCATTAAATTCTAAAAAGTCTTTAATTTCTTTCTTTATTTCTTCCTTGCCCAAGTTACCATTGTTTAGCTTTCATGTGTATGTGTGCTTTCTGTTGTTTTTGTTGTTATTGAAGAGCAGCCTCAGTACTGTTAGGATAGGATGCATGGGATTATTTCAATCTTCTTGTATCTGTTGAGGCCTGTTTTATGACCATTTTTATGGTCAGTTTTGGAGAAAGTACCATGAGGTACTGAGAAGATGATATATATATATATTTGTTTTAGGATGAAATGTTCTATAGATAGCTGTTAAATCCACTCGTTTCATAACTTCTGTTAGTTTTACAGTGTCTCTGTTTAGTTTCTGTTTCCATAATTTGTTCAGTGATGAGAGTTCACTGTTTAAGTCTCCCACTATTATTGTGTAATGGGCAATGTGTGCTAATAGCTTTACTAAAGTTTCCTTAATAAATGTGGATGCCCTTCCATTTGGAGCATAGTTGTTTAGAATTGAGAGTTCATCTTGGTAGATTTTTCCTTTGATGAGTTAGAAGTGTCCTAAGTGTTATTTTTAAATAACTTTTGGTTGAAAGTCAATTTTATTCAATATTAGAATGGCCACTCTAGCTTGTTTTTCTGGATCATTTGCTTGGAAAACGTTTTTTTTTAGCCTTTTACTCTGAGGTAGTGTCTGTCTTTGTCACTGAGGTATGTTTCCTGTATGTAGCAAAATGCTGGGTCTTCTTTTTTTTTTTTTTTT
>NC_034593.1:35867768-35873851 GCF_900095145.1 Mus pahari
TGCAGCCCCCTTCAGGTCCTTGGGTACTTTCTCTAGCTCCTCCATTGGGGACCCTGTGTTCCATCCAATAGCTGGCTGTGAGCATCCACTTCGAGACAGGGTTTCTCTGTAGACCAGGCTGGCGTCGAACTCAGAAATCCGCCTGCCTCTGCCTCCCAAGTGCTGGGATTAAAGGTGTGCACCACCACCACCCGGCTACGTATCTCTTTCTTTAGGTTAGGGAACTTTTCTTCTATAATTTTGTTGAACATATTTACTGGCCCTTTGGGAATCTTCACTCTCTTCTATACCTATTATCTTTAGGTTTGGTCTTCTCATTGTGTCCTGGATTTCCTGGATGTTTTGGGTTAGGAGTTTTTTGCACTTTGCATTTTCTTTGATTGTTGTGTCAATGTTTTCAATGGTATCTTCCACACCTGAGATTCTCTCTTCTATCTCTTGCGTTCTGTTGGTGATGCTTGCATCTATGACTTATGATCTCTTACCTAGGTTTTCCCTTTTGTGATTTCTTTATTGTTTTTATGTCCATTTTTAGATTCTGAATGGTTTTTTTTTCAGTTCCTTCACCTGTCTGGTTATGTTTTCCTGTAATTTTTTAAGGGATTTATATGTTTCTTCTTTAAAGGCTTCTACCTGTTTAGCTGTGCTCTCCTGTATTTCTTTAAGGGATTTATTTATGTCCTTCTTAAAGTCCTCTATCATCATCATGAGATGTTATTTTAAATCAGAATCTTGCTTCTCCATTGTGTTGGGGTATATAGGACTTGCTGTAGTGGGAGAACTGGGTTCTGATGATGCCAAGTAGCTATGTTTTCTGTTGCTAAGGTTCTTGTGCTTGCCTCTTACTATCTGGTTGTCTCTGGTGTTAGTTGGTCTTGCTCTCTCTGACTGGAGCCTGTCCCTCCTGTCAGCCTGTGATCCTGTGATTTTAGGTGTGTCAGCACTTCTGGGAGACCAGCTCTTTCCTGACAGGATTTGGGTAAGGAGGTCTGTGCCACAGGATTAACTCCAGGATGCTGATGGAGACTTGAAGGATCCTATCCCCAGTTGCTCTGTGGTTCCTGTGTCCTGGGGTTTTCTAGTGGGTCCCTCTTTGGCCAATTATTAGAACAAAAGTGTTGGTATCACCTGTGAACTTAGGAGTGACAGCACTCCTAGGAGAGCAGCTCTCAAGGCAGATTTGGATACAGAGAGCTGGGCCACAGGGTTAACTCCAGATGGTGACCAGAAGGATCCTATCTCAGGTGAAATCTTAATTGGTCAGATAAGATTAGAGCCTGTGTTTTAGAGAGGGGAAAGAAGAAGAAGAGGTCAGATGAGTGGAGGATGAGAGAGACAAGATGGAAGAAGGAGAAGAAGATAGAGCTGACCCACATGATCTAGACAAGCTGCAAGTAACTAGAAGTTTAATTGATGGGCAGTAGAGTAATGTAGGGTACATTTGCCAAATCTAGATATGCACCTTTTATTTACATCCGTTGAGTTTGTGTTTTTTGTGCAGGCATTTTGGGGTTGGAAATTTACCCTTATAAATCTGGCTAGTATATTACAAGACTCTAGTGTTATCATTTTATGGGGCTAAGGGGATCTGAGCTAGGTACCTGGCTTTCTGCAAGATAGCCACGGGGGGTGGTTGGCCTGGGAAGATTGGAGTGGTCAGGCAGCAACTGGCCAGGAGAACCATGGAAGCTGAGCAAGACCAATATTGTCTGTGCTTAGCCAGATTAGCATAGGTAGTTTTTAAAACTACATGTTACAGAATCCTAATTCACAATGCCAGAACACATCTTCAACAAAATCATAGAAGAAAACTTCCCTAACCTAAAGAAAGAGATGTCCATAAACATACAAAAATCTTGCAGAACACCAAATGGATTGGATCAGAAAAGAAATTCCTTTTAACACATACTAATCAAACACAAAATACCCAGAAAAAAGAAAATTAAAGTGACAAGGGAAAATGACCAAGTAACATATAAAGGTAGATCTATCAGAATTACACCAGACTTCTCAACAAAGAGTCTAACAGTTGTCATGCAGACCCTAAGAGAACACAAATGCCAGCCCAGGTTACTATTCCCAGTAAAACTCTCAATCACCGTAGATGGAGAGAACAAAATATTCCATGACAAAACCACATTTAAACAATATCTCTCCACTAATCCATCCCTAGAGAAGATAGTAGAAGGAAAATTCCAACACAATGAAAGTACACCCAAGAAAAACCAAGAAATTAATCATCTCACAACAAACTCAAGAGAACCACACAAACATAATACCACCTCTAACAACAAAAATAACAGAAACCAACAATAATTCACCTTTAATATCTCAGTATCAATGTACTTAATTCCCCAATAAAAAAGACATAGACTAACAGACTGGATACATAAACAGGACCCAATATTTTGCTACAGGAAACTGAAAACACTGAGGTTCCAGCTTACACCAATCAGAATGGCTAAGATAAACTAAGGTGACAGCTGATGCTGGCAAGGATGTGGAGAAAGGATTACTCCTCCATTGCTGGTGGGATTGCAAGCTGCTACAACTGTGGGGCCATGATAAGCAGCCTACTTTGGTTGATTGCAGTTTGCTCCGGTGACCCAGTAGAAAACTCTGCAAGGGACGGAAAAGAGAGCCACATTCCCAGAGTCAGGCGTCTGACACCACAGAGCCCCCAACTCTATAATTCTGTGACTATAAGTCACACAGACAATGTCCAAGCTCCTGGCATTCTAGCTACACTCCACTCCCACAGTTACCTGACTATAGCCAGGTATGCTCCTCCCCACAGCTACCTAATAGCTCAGCCCACTGTAAAAGGGGCTGCTTGACCCCTCCTGGCACTTTTTAAGCTCTCACCTTTCTTACTCTCATCTCTAGTCCTCCTTCTCTCTCTCCCTTCCCCCCTCTGTCCATTTGGCCATGGCTGGCCTCTTTTATCTTCTCTCTTTCCCCCTATCTTTCTACAATAAAACTCTAAAACCATAGACTGTCTCTGCTTATCAAGGCCTGCTGTGCTTGAACAATATTATAGGCTTTTCCCTAAGAAGGCCTTCCTGCGCTCCAGCCATGGACCAGACCAAGGACTCTTACCCATGTGGGAACCACACAGCAACCCCCTCTCCCTGTGCCCTCTCCTTCCTTCAGCCCCAGGGCTGACTGAGTTGCCCGCTGGGCCCCCATTTGTTCTCAGCTCTTCCACGGTGATCAGACATGTCTGGGATGCCTGAGACTGAGAACTTGGTACCTAAGACTGCCCCTTGTCCACCCCCATGGGCAGGGTCCGTAGCTTCCCACAGCCAGAACCCACTCAGGGCCGTGTGGAAAGCATGCGGCAGTCCTTCCACGTCCGCCTGCCCAGAGCACTGGAACTCTGGCGGGATGCGGGTTTTCTTCCACTCCCTCTTTCCCCCATGCCCACTGGCCAACAGTACAACCACTTTGGAAATCAATCTGGTGGTCCCTCAGAAAATTGGAACTAGTTCTACCTGAAGATCCAGCTATATCACTCTTGGTCATCTACCCAAAAGATGCTCCAACATATAGCAAGGATATGTGCTCCACTATGTTCATAGCAACCTTATTTATAATAGTCAGAAACTGAAAACAACCCAGATGTCTCTAAATGGAAGAATGGACACAGAAAATGTGGTACATTTACACAATGGAATACCTTTATAAATGATGACTTTATGGATTTTTCAAGCAAATGGATAGAACTAGAATATATCCTGAGTGAGGTAACCCATACCCAAAATGAGTACATGATTTGTACTCACTGATAAGCAGATACTAGCCCAAAAGTTCAGAATACTCATGATACAACTCACAGACCATATGAAGCTTAACAAAAAGGAAGACCAAAGTGTGGAGGCTTCAATCCCAATTAGGAGGAGGAACAAAATAATCAAGGGAGGCAGAAGAAGGGAGGAACCTGGGTGGAAGAGGGAATGGGGAGAGAAAAAGAGGTATGGGAAGAGACAGAGATAAATCCAGAGGTTCAGGAGAATGAATAGAAATGTGTAGCAGTGGGGCCTGGGGAATGGGTGGAAACACTAGAAAGTCCCCAATGCCAGGTATTTGAGAGGCTCCCAGGACCCAATGCCAGGAAAGCAGGAAGTTCTCAGGACCTAGTGGGGATGGCATTAGCCAAAATACCTAACAGAGGGGAGATAGAACCTGAAGAGACCACCTCCATAGACAGCCCCAATTGAGGGATGAGGCCACCCATGCATGTCAAAAATTTTAACCCAGAATTGTTCCTGTTTAAAGGAAATGCAGGGACAAAAAATGGTGCAGAGACTGAAGGAAAAGGCATCTAGAGACCACTCTACCTTGGGATCCATCCCATCCATAGACACCAAATCTTGATACTGTTGTTATTGGCAATAAGTGCTTGCAAACAGGAGCCTGATGTGGCTGTCTTATGAGAGGCTCTGCCAACACCTGACTAAGACAGATAGATACTCACAGCCAACCATTGGACTGAACCTGGGGACCCCAGTAGAAGAGTTAGGGTGTGAGGAGCAGGTTTGGCCACGGCCCCAAGATGGTACCCGGGACTGCCACCAAGTCTAACGGCTAACAACTGACTTCCTCATATCCCTCAAGATAGCCACGTCCGTTAAACTGCACTACACAGACGCACCACGATGAAAGATCAGATGATGTGATGAATGCAGTCCTGTGCCTATGTGGAATAGGGTGATGGGGAGTGGACTAGAGGGTATAAAAGGGGATGGACAAGAGAGGTCGGGGGATCTTTTTACTGTGCATAGTTATGTTCCTGAATAAACTGCTTTGAGAAGGACATCAGTTTTGTCGTTTCTTTTCTGCTGGTTGGAGACGGTAGCGACAAATGGTGGCCCGTACAGGGAAGTGACTAGCCCAGAATTCTCAGCTGTCAGGGTAGCTGGCTGGAAAGGTCCCAGGTATGTTGGAAAATTCAAGTTCTTGGTTAGAGACTATTAAGTTCTCGGTTGGAGACTATTAAGTTCTCGGATTAGGGACTATTGAGGTTCTAGGAGTGAGACAAAGTTACACCAAGCACAATGGGAAACACAACATCAGGACATTCTGTTTATCAGGCTTTGAAAGGCCTCCTAAAAGTGAAAGGAATTGGGCTGAAAAGGGAAACCCTAGGAAATTTTCTGAAAGTGGTAGATCAGGTGGCCCCATGGTTCCCAGTCTCTGGTCACCTTACCAGACCGAGCTGGGAGAAGTTAGGAAAAGATTTGAAGTTTGCAGAGGAACAGGGGATCCTCGCAAAAAGGGTTCTACCAGAATGGAAGTCAGTTCGCAACTGTATAGAGGACAAGGAAAGATGTGGAACTGAGCTGCAGAAGGTGAATGAGGCTTTGAACCAAGTAAGAGAGGAGAGATCACAGAAGTCCAATGCCGAAAGCAGTTCTAGCAAAGGGGACATGTCTGAAGATGACTTGGAAAGCATAGACAGTTTAGAAAAAGTGAAAGTAAAAGTGCAGCCATGGCTCCGGGGCCAAAGTGGCTGCTACCTTATGCTCCCGAAGGTGCCACAGGGCGTAGTTTGCATCCAGAAGTATGGTGAGAGCTAAGTGCTCACTGCTTCTCAGTTTTCCAGGATGCTCAAGGAGCTTGATTCTATGAGCCACTAGATTGGAAGTTAATTCAAACACTGGCAGAAGGGGTACGAGCCTACAGGGTCCCGGGGTCCGTGCCGCTTTTGTTATAGCTCAACTTGAATCTCTGCATCGCTATTGTCTAACTCCCAGCGATTGGCAGAATCTGGCACGAGCCTGTCTTTTCCCTGGACAGTATCTTGACTGGAAAACATTCTTTATAGAATATTCATGTGAACAGGCCGCTCAGAACGCGAGTGCGGGACAAGCAGCCTGGGATCAGGATATGTTATTAGGACAAGGAAGATTTGCCGCTGCACAGATTAGCTACCCTATACAAGTTTATGAACAAATTAATAAAATAGGAACTAAGGCTTGGAAGTCCCTCCCTAACAGGGGAGAGGTTAATGATAATTTAACAAAAATCCTTCAAGGACCCACGGAGCCATTTGCAGACTTTGTGGCCAGGATGATAGAAGC
>NC_034593.1:35876211-35878276 GCF_900095145.1 Mus pahari
CAACCATTATATGATATTTTACCAGGAGATATAGAATTAAATTCTCCCCGGCAGCTTACTGATTCTGCCCACATAGTGTTAGTTTGGTAGAAAAGGATATTCAAACAGCAGCATTAAAGAGAAGAGATCTGTTCAGTCCTATTATTTTGTGCATCCTGCCCTCGGAGACCCAGCCTACTGGAGTCCTCTGGCAGGGCGCCCATTTGCTATGGATACATCCCAAGATTTCACCCGCAAAAATCTTGTCTTATTACCCTGCCTCAGTAGCACAATTGGCCTTAATTGGCCTACAGCAATGTATTCAATATTTTGGCAGTCCTCCTCAGGAATTGATTATTCCATATAATATGAAGTAAATAGAAGTATTATCAGCTACTGTTGGTGACTGGGCAATTTTGAGATGTAGCTTTATGGGGAAGATGGATAATCATTTCCCTAAGGANCCCATTTTGCAGCTGATTAAAGCTCATCCAGTTGTTTTTCCACGAATTACTTCTCGAGTGCCATTGCCTGATAAACCTTTAATTTTTACAGATGGGTCTAAGACAGGCTGTGGAGCATATTTGGTCCATGGTTCCACGCTAGTAACTTTACAGTTTCCCCCTGCTTTTCCCCAAGTTATTGAGTTGCAGATGGTTATAAAAATTTTTGAATTGTATTCTGAATCTTTTAATTTTATTTCAGATAGTCAGTATGTGGTTAATTTGTTAGCAGTGCTGGAAGTGGTGGGGAAGGTGAATTTTCGATCCACTATAGGGGATTTGTTAAATGAATTGCAATCCTTAATTTTAAATAGAAGTTCTCCTAGGGAGAGATTAGCCATTGCTCTCTTTACCTTGAATTTTTTGAATAAAGATAAAAATGATTTGACTGCTGTGGAATGGTTTGCCAATCCCGAGGCATCCTACAAAGGCACAGTCATGTGGAAGGATGTTCTGAGTGGACGATGGCATGGGCCCGATCCTGTGTTGATCTGGGCGAGAGGGTCTGTTTGTGTGTTTCTACAGGATCATCGCCAGCCTCTGCGGGTTCTGGAGCGATTGACAAGGGTAGTTCAAGATGGACAAAGGTTCCCTGATGAAGCTGCTCCTGGGGGTAATGATGCTCCCTGCAGTGATGACTGAAGATCTACCAGGGGAATCATGTCAGCGTTTCCCAAACCACTGCCTTTGACCCATTCAGCTCAAGTTTTTCCTCACCTTTTTACTTCTAATGCATCTTTGCATTTACCCTTTTTGCCTGGAGCAGGGGCTAAGGAACCTTTAAAGTTAGGCCTAAGAGGATATTGTGTTTTCAAGTAATATATAATATTTCTCAAGATAGTGCTTGTGTGCAAATGTATAAATGGGAGTTGTATAGATCTTTCTCCTTTGAGAATGTTGATGGGTGGGGCATGGAGAAATGCTAGCTTTTATTGGAATGAATTTGTATTATTTGAGCTTTCTGTTGTTCAATTTGCTTGTGGGAAGAATGTATCCTTTAAAGCGACACCTGCATGCATTTGGCCTCCTTTTATATTTTTAGTTTATAATGGTAGTTATTTTGATGATGTTGTAGAATGTAAGGAGGATATTTGTTTTTATAATAATGCTTCTATGTTTTCATTAGCTATTGTGACCAGAATGCCTAGATTTGTAACATGGCCCATGCAGGCCCTTTCGGTTATGACCTTGTTTAGGCCCAAAAGGTCAATTCCACTTGGGTGGATATTTCCACAGCTGAAGGACTTGCAAATTGGATTGCTACCACTATGTCACACCTAAAGGAATGGGCCGGTATTGGTGGATTGGCACTGTGCTGCATGCTCATCAGTGTCCTGGCCTTTTGGTGCATCTGCTGCATGCAACATCACCATTGCAGGACTTAAGCTCTGTTGATACAGCCTTTGCAGCTGTGGAGATGGGACAATCTCCTCAAGTGTGGCTTGGCATGCTAGAGAAGTAGTCAACGACGGGTAAGTCTCCCTGGGCATGTTACCAACCTACAACCGGGATCAGACCACTGCTATCTGTCTCCTGATGATGGGTAAGGAGCATTGTTGCATGGGGCAACCTAAAACAGGCAT
>NC_034593.1:35879277-35901677 GCF_900095145.1 Mus pahari
GGCCCCCAGTGGAGGAGCTAGGGAAAGTACCCAAGGAGCTGAAGGGGGCTGCAACCCTATAGGTGGAACAACAATATGAACTAACCAGTACCCCCTGAACTTGTGTCTCTAGCTGCATATGTAGCAAAAGATGGCCTAATTGGCCATCATTGAGAAGAGAGGCCCCTTGGTCTTGCCAACTTTATATGACCCAGCACAGCCAGGGCCAAGAAGTGGGAGTGGGTGGGTAGGGGAACACGGGTGGGGGGAGGGTATAAGGAACTTTTGGGATAGCATTTGAAATGTAAATAAAGATAATATCTACTAAAAACGACAAATAAAACAAATAATGAAATGTAAATGAAGAAAATATCTAATAAAATTGAAAAAAAACATAAAAAACTGAAAAAATAAATAAAACAGTCATTAAGAAGGTATCACAATTATAAATATGTATGGTCAGAAGATTAGTTTTATAAAATAATACTGGATAAAATGGGACAGATTGGTCTAAATACAAAAATACTGGGTGACTTCAATATCCCATTCTCATAAATATGTTTTCCATACAAAAGGCTAATAAACAGGCTAATAAACATTAGAGTTATATATCATTGCAGATAAAATAGACTTATCAAACATTTACAGACCAGCTAAACTC
This sequence comes from Mus pahari, assembly GCF_900095145.1. Lineage (NCBI taxonomy): Eukaryota > Metazoa > Chordata > Mammalia > Rodentia > Muridae > Mus > Mus pahari. The sequence goes on from NC_034593.1 coordinate 35,879,918, forward strand.
TTCAGAATGTACAACATTCTCAGAATATCATGGAAGTTTCTTTCAAATAGACAACATTGTAGTACATCAGGCAAATCTCAACACTTTTAAGAAAATAACCATAATTTATTGTATTTCATTTGATTAAAATAGAAAAAATAGTAATCAAAATAATATAAAGTCAGAAGAAAAAGAAAAACCAAACAAGAACCAAACAAAGATCCCACAAATTCCAGAGATGGAGTAATACACTAGTGATTAATGACAGATCATTTTAGAAATAAGGAAGGAAATAAAAACTTCCTAGAATTAAATAAAATTGGAAATAGCAGATATCTGCATCCATGGGCTATGGAAAGTTGTTTCGAGAGGGAATTACATAATTAAATATGCCTACATTAAAAACATAGATACCGCAAATATATAGCTTAATGCTACATTTCATGTTCTTATTAAAGTCGAACCAAAATCATGAAATTGAGAGGAAACAATGGAGTTTATGACAGAAAGTAGTGAAATAGAAATGAAAAGAGTAATACAAATGTGCAATGAAACAGAGTTGTTCTTTTAAAAAAAATAGTAATAGTAACAAATCCCTTAGACAAACTGATGAGAATACAAAGAAGATACGGATTAATAACATGAGGTAAAAATCAAGACATGCTAGTATATGCCAATGATTTTCATAGATTAATTTAGGCATCCTTTAAAATGTAGAAGAAATGATTAGATTTCTGCACATATGATCTACCAAAATTATGCCAAGATGATAGAACTAAATAGATGTATAAGAAGTAATGAGATTGAAGCAGTAATAAAGAAAAAAACATCAAGTTTAGAAAGGCCTGACCCAGATCAAATCTCTCCTGAATTGACCAGACCATTGAAGAACCTGCACTGGTGATTCTTACTCTATCCCATAAAATACCGAAAGGAAAGTGCTATCAAGATTCTTTTATGAATCTAATATTAACACTATACAAATATGAAATAAGGATATAACAATAAAAGAAAATTATTGGCCAATCTCCCGTTGAATATGGATGTAAAATCCTTCAATAAAATATTTGCTAACTGACCTTAACAACATGTAACAAGATCATTCACCATGACTAAGCATACTTCATTTTAGGGATGCAAGCATGGTTCAACAAATGTGAATCAATAAATGTAATATATCTCATAAATAAATTGGATAGTAGAAACTGCATGATCACTTCAATAGTTGCAGAAATGGTCTTTGACAAAGTCTAATATTCCTTTATGATAAAGCTTTTCAGAAACTAGGAATAGAAAAACCATACTGTAACATATAGATGAATATGTATGACAAACATATATCAAATATTATGCTCAATGGGGAAAAACTAAAAGCATTTCCAGTAAAATCAGAAATGGAGAAGAGTATCTATTTCCTCTACTGTTATTCAATATAGTGCTTAAAATAATAAAATGGATACAAATAGGAAAGAAGTCATATTAACTGTACTTTGATGATATGATCTTATATGTAAGAACCCTAAAGACTCCACTAAAACACTTACAAATGATAAATACTTTATGTAAATTAGCAGGGTACAAAGTCAACACATAAAACAAATAGCTTTATTTTATAATGACATTTTGTATCCTGAGAAAGAAACCAGAACAAGATACTCTCACCCACAATAACTTTGGCAATGTAAACTCTTTAGGAATAAGCCTGAAGAATCAAAAGACCTTTGTTATTAAAAAAAAAAAAGAAGAAGACACTGAAGAAATAGATAGAAGGCACTAGTAGGCTCTTATGGATTGACCAAATTAACATTGAGAACATTGGTATATTATAGGAAAAAAACCCTCCAAAAATTCAGTGCATTTCCAATTAAAGTTCCAATGCCATTATTTCCAGAAATAGAAAAAAAAGTTCTGAAGTTAATATGAAAATACATATGACTGAATAGTCAAAGCAGTGCTGAGGAAGAGCAGCAATGGTGAAGGTATCACAATGTTCAAATAATGCTACAGTGTCACAGTAGCAAAGGCACAATGTCACTGCACAAAACCAGACATGTACACCAATGGAGTAGAGGAATCATAAATAAACATACAGTTTTAGACATCTGTTTTTCTTCTTTTTTATAGGCATGCTAAAAACATACATTAGAGAAAAGACAGCCTCTTAGTGCCGTGAAAATTGGATGTCCACATGCAGAATGAGAGTAGGATACTACTTCTCATACTCTACAAAAATAAAGAATGCCTAGGATACAACCCACAGACAATAAGAAGTGTAACAAGAAGAAAGGCCCCAGTGGGATGCTTCGATCCCATTTAGAAGGGGGGAGGAGATAATCACAGGAGGCAGAGGGAGGGAGGGACCTGTGTGGGAGAAAGGATGGGGAGGGGAAAGGGGAACAGGATCAGGTATTCTGTGGTACGGGACAGGAGAGAAACCCAGAAGGCCACCAGAATGAAGGGAAATATGCAGCCTCTGGGGAGTGGGTGGAAAGGGAACCTTCTAGAAATTACCAGAGTCCTGGGAGGTGAGAGACCCTCAGGATTCAATGGAGGAGTCCTCTTTCTCCACATCCTTGCCAGCATCAGCTGTCACCTTAGTTTATCTTAGCCATTCTGATTGGTGTAAGCTGGAACCTCAGTGTTTTCAGTTTCCTGTAGCAAAATATTGGGTCCTGTTTATGTATCCAGTCTGTTAGTCTATGTCTTTTTTATTGGGGAATTGAGTACAGAGCAGGACTACGTTATAGGCAACCCATTTCTGGACCTGGGCTTATATGAAAATAAACATATCTAATAAACATATCAAAGATACTTGCACATGTGTGCTTATTGCAATAAACATTACAATTCATATGCCCAATCACCAAGTTATGGAATCAGCTTCATGACCATAAGAGATGAATGGTTAAAGAAACTGTGGTGTATGCACACAATGTTTTATTCCACAACTAAGAATAGCAAATCATGTAATTTTCTGAAAAATATATGCTATTGGAGATTATCATGTTAGATATGTGATTGTGCTGAGTTAGTTTTATGTTAACTTGACACAAGCTAGAGTCATCAGAGAGGAGGGAGCCTCAATTGAGAAAATGACCCCGTAGATTAGACGATAAGGCATTTTTTTTTTTTAAAAATTATTGATTAATTGGGAGAGGGCCCAGGCCATTGTGGGTAGTACCATCCCTGGACTCATGGTTTTGAGTCCTAAAAGAAAGCAGGCTGTGCAAGCCACTAGGAGGAAGCCAGTAAGCAGCACCCTACTCTAGCCTCTGAGTCAGCTGCTGCTTCCAGGTTCCTGCCCTGTAGTTTCTGGCCTGATATCTTTCAAGAGTAAACAGTAATATGCAAGTGTAATCCAAATAAACCCTTCCCTCTCCAAGTTGCTTTGGTCATAATGTTTCATCACAGCAGTACGAACCCTAACCAGCGCAGCCATGCTCATAAAAGACTGCCTCATGTTTTCACCCATTGTGGGTCCTAGATTTTATATAGAAGTATATAGATATAGATATAGATATATATAGATAGATAGATATTTGACATGAAAAACAAAGCAAAAGCTTGGGGAAGGAAGAGTACCAGTTGAAGTATGAAGAGATGAGAATAATAGTATGGGGGTCTGTATGATCAATGTATATAATATACCTGAAAGAATATATCATTATAAAACTAAGCATTGTAGTGTATGTTCATGAAAAGATAAAAAAATAGGATTTCCTTAAATATTGTGTTAGTAAATAATTACCAGAAAAAAACTGAACGATGTGAAGTGTTTGGCCTTGTGAACCCTGTGCTGGAACATCTAGGCAATGGCAACAGTTTCAACTATCTTCTAGTTCATTGTCCATCTTTCCTTGGCCCCATCTGGAGAAACATGCTGCAAGAAAACCAGGACATATACCCAAAAGATGCTATAACATATAACAAGGACACATGCTCCACTATGTTTAAAGCAGCCTTATTTATACTAGCCAGAAGTTGAAAAGAACTCAGATGTCCCTCAACAGAAGAATGGGTACAGAAAATGTGGTACATTTACACAATGGAGTACTACTCAGCTATTAAAAACAATGAATTTATGAAATTCTTGAGCAAATGGATGTATCTGGAGGATATCATCCTTAGTGAGGTAACCCAATCACAAAAGAAATCACTAGATATGCACTCACTGATAAGCGGATATTAGCCCAGAAACTTAGAATACCCAAGATACATTATGCAAAACAGAAGAAAACCAAGAAGGATGACCACTGGGTGGATACTTCATTCCTCCTTAGAATAAGGAACAAAATACTCATGAAAGGATATAGGTACAGAGTCAAAATTTAGAGCTAAGATGAAAGGATGGACTATCCAGAAACTACCCCATCCGGGAGTCCATCCCATCATCAGCCACCAAACCTAGATACTAATGCTCATGCCAGCAAGATTCTGCTGAAGGGACCCTGATATAGCAGCCTCTTGTGAGGCTATGCCAGTGCCTGGCAAACACAGAAGTGGATGCTCACAGCCAGCTATTGGATGGAACACAGGGTTCCCAATGGAGGAGCTAGCGAAAGTACCCAAGGACCTGAAGGGGGCTGCAACCCTGTAGGTGGAACAACAATATGAACTAACCAGTACTCCCTGAGTTTGTGTCTCTAGCTGCATATGTAGCAGAAGATGGCCTAATCAGCCATCATTGGGAAGAGAGGCCCCTTGGTCTTGCAAACTTTATATGACCCAGCACAAGGCAAGGCCTGGGCCAAGTAGTGGGATTGGGTGGGTAGGGGAGCAGAGGTGGGGGGAGGGGTATAGGAAACTTTCGGGATAGCATTTGAAATGTAAATAAAGAAAATTAAAAAAAGAAAAAGAAAAAAAAAGAAAATATTATCTTGAGTGAGATAAGCCAGTCACAAAAACATACCAATACACATGGTATGTTTATACTGATAAGTGGATATTAGCTTAAAAGCTCATGTACATATAGAACTTAAGAAGAAGGAAGACCAAAGTATGGATGCTTCAGTTCTACATAGAAGGGGGAACAAAATAATCACAGAAAGTAGAGGGAGGGAGGGAAGGACCTGGAAGGAAGAGAAAAGGGGGAAGAAAAAAAAAGAAGGTGCAGGATCAGGTATTGGAAGGGACAGGAGAGAAGTTCAGAAGGTCAGGAAATTGAATAGAAATATGTAACAGTGGGGGATGGGGAACTGGGTGTGGCCACTAGAATGTCCCAGACACTAGGGAAGCAAGAGGGTCCTAGGATCCAACAGGGATGACTTTAGCCAAAATACACAACAAAGGGGAGATAGAACCTTTAGAGACCACTTCCAATAGATAGGCATGGCCCCCAGTTCAGTGATGGGGCCATTCACCCATCTCAAAATTGTTAACTCAGAAATGTTCCTGTCTAAAGGAAAGACAGGTACAAAAAAAGAACAGATATTGAAAGAAAGACCATCCAGATACTGCCTAACCTAGGGATCCATCCCATCTGCAGAAACCAAACCCCTACACTATTGCTGATGCCAAGAAGTGCTTGCTGATAGGAGCCTGGTGTGGCTGTTCCCTGAGAGGTTCTACCAGCACCTGACTAATACAAATGCAGGTACTCACAGCCAGCCATATGATTGAGCCCAGGGACCCCAATGGAAGAGCTAGGGGAAGGACTGAAGGAGCTGAAAAAGATTGCAACCCCATAGGAAGAACAATATCAACTAACTTGACCATCCAAGACTAAACCATCAACCAAAGAGTATACATGTAGCATCCGTGGCTCCAGATACATATGTTGTAGAGGATAGCCTTATCTGACATCAATGGGAGGGGAGGCTCTTGGTCCTGTGGAGGCATGATACTCCAGTGTAGGAGGATGCTAGAGTGGTGAGGCAGGAGTGGGTGTGTGGGTGGAGAAGCACCCTCATAGAAGTAAAGGAACAGTGGGAAATGGGTATGGGATGAGAGGTTTGTGGAGGGGTAACGGGGAGGGGGTTATCATTTGAAATGTAAATGAATAAAATTATTTTCTGTGTTTTCTTAGATGTAGTTAACCTCCTTGAGTTGGAGTTTTTATTATGGTATTTTCTGTGTGTTTGGATTTGTGGATAGATAACATTTAAATTTGGTTTAGTCATAGAATATCTTGTTTTCTCCATGATTAATAAAAAAATGATTAGTAAAAAAAGAAAATAACCCAGCAAAGCTCTATTTTCTGGCACATTTGCTTATATTACTTGAATCCTGCTGGCATTAAGACATCCAGGTGAGACCTCTCCCCCTCAATTCCTTGCTTATTGGGTCCCCCTGGGGCATGTCCAGCAGTGGTGAGCAGCATCCTGTACCTTGCACTACATTTTCATGTCTATAACTCTGCCTGCTTTCCTGGAGGCCTGCTGGCACCAGGGATAAACAGATATCCCCCCCCCGAAGCTTCTGCCTGCCAAGTTTCCCTAAAGCAACCCAACAGCTGTAAACTGCACCCAGTTTCCTGTGCTCTATTGTCTGGCCCACAATTCTACCTTCATTCACAGAGGTCTGATGGCACCAGGGACAACCAGATGGCTAAAAGGCCAGCATGACAACACATTTTGGAAAGGATGTGGAGAAAGAGGAACACTCCTCCATTGCTGGTGTCATCAAACTGGTACAACCACTCTGGAAATCAATCTGGAGGTTCCTCCAAAAATCGGAAATAGATTTACCTGAAGACCCAGCTATACTACTCTTGGGAATATACCCAAAAGCTGCCCTACCATGCCACAGGGGCATGTGTTCCACTATGTCCACAGTGGCCTTATTTGTGATAGCTAGAAGCTGGAAACAATCTAGATGTCCCACAACAGAAGAATGGATACAGAAAATATGGTTCATTTACACAATGGAATACAACTTTGCTATTAAGAATGAGGACATCCTGAGTTTTGCAGGCAAATGGATGTAACTAGAAAATATCATCCTGAGTAAGGTAACTCAAACTCAAAAAGGACATGCACGGTATGTACTCACTAATAAGTGGATACTAGCCACTAAATAAATAAATAAATAAATAAGTAAGTAAATACAGATTACCCAAGATACAGTCCACAGAACTCAAAAAGGTCAAGCTGAAGGGCCCAAGTGAGGATACCTCAGTCCCACTTGAGAGACAGAAGAAAGCAATCACAAGAGGGGAGGGACCTGGGAGGGAAAGTGGATGGGGGAAGGTAGTGGGAGGTAGAAGAGAACCTGTTCTGGTATTCGGTGAGGGAAAAGGACTGAAGCCCTGAGGGTCAGCAGAAAGAATGGGAACAGGCCACCTCAAGAGACGGGGTGGGGGCTCTAGAATGCACCAGAGACCTGGGAGGTGAGAGACTCTCAGGACTGACATGCCTGACAGTAGGGAAAGGGAACTTATAGAGCTCATTTTCAGCAGGATGACAGGACATCAAGTGAGAGAGGGGGTTGCCATCCCACAGTCATAACTCTGACCCAAAATTGTTCCTGTCTGAAAGAATTAAAGGGATATAAATGGAGAGGAACCTGAGGAAAAGAAGGTCCAGTCACAGGCCCAAAGCAATAACAGAAAATAAATTATTCTACATCAGGAAAACCAAAGGGGAGCACGCGCACACACACACACACACACACACACACACACACACACACACACACCCCAAATATCAAATTAACAGTAATTAAGAATCATTGGTCATTAATACCTCAACATCAAAGGACTCGATTACCCAATAAAAAGACACAAGCTAAAAGAACAGATGCAAAAATGGGATCAAACATTTGAATCCATATAAGAAACACACCTCAGAATCAAAGATAGACATGGCTGAAAAAGATTTTCCAAGCACATAGATCCAAGAAGCAAGCTGGTGTAGCCATTCTAACATGAAATAAAATAAATTTTCAACCAAAATTAGTCAAGAGACAGAGAATGACATTTCATACTCATAAAAGAAAAAAAAAAATCTACCGAGATGATATCTTAATTCTGAGTATCTATACCCCCAATACAAGGGCAACCACATTCATAAAAGAAACATTATTAAATCTTAAATCATACACCGAACCCCACACATTAATAGTAGAAAACTTCAACACTCCACTCTCACTAATGGACCACTCATTCAGAAAGAAACACAATAGAGAGAGAGAGAGAGAGAGAGAGAGAGAGAGAGAGAGAGAGAGAGAGAGAGAGAAACCAATAGATGTTCTGAATCAAATAAGACCTAACAGTTATCTATAGAACATTCACCCTAAAACAAGAGTATACTTTCCTCTCAGCACCTCACAGAATCTTCTCCAAAACTGACCATATACACAGTCACCAAAGCAGCCTCAATAGATAAAAAAATTGAAACAATCTCCTGTATCTTATCAAACCATCATGTATTAAAGCTGGAATTCAACAACAGAAATAAGGGGAAGCCTACAAACTTAATGGAAATTGAACAACTCTCTAGTCAACAACCACTTGGTCAAGGAAGAAAAAGAATCTAAAGACTTTCTAGAATTTAATGAATATGAATACACAACATTCCCCAACTTATGGGACACAATTAGAGCAGTGCTAAGAGAAAGGTAATAAAACTAAGTGCCTTCACAAAGAAATTAGAGAGATCTTATACTAATGACAACAGAATATCTGAAAGCTCTACAACAAAAAGAAGCAAACACATCCAAAAAAGTGTAGACTTCAGAAAATACTCAGACTCAGGGCTGAAATCAATTAGTTAGAAACAAAGAGAACAATAAAAAGAATCAATGAAATCAAGAGTTGGTTCTTTGAGAAAATCAACAAGATAGACAAATCCTTAGCCAATTTAACTGAAAGGCAGGGAGACCATACACAAATTAACAAAATCAGAAATGAAAAGGAAGACATAATAATGAACACCGACAAAATTCAAAGACTCATTAGGTCTTACTTCAAAAGCCTGCATTTCACGAAATTAGAGAATCTGAATAAAATGGATGATTTTCTAGACAGATACCAATTACCAAAGCTAAATCAAGATTAGGTAAACTACCCAAGTAGTTCTATAACTCTTAAGGAAGCAGAAGCAGCCATTAAAAGTCTCCTAATCAAAAAAGCCCAGGGCCTGATGATTTTATCACAGAATTCTACCAGACTTACAAAGAAAAGCTAATACCAATACTCCTCAAATGATTTCACAAAATAGAAGCAGAAGGAACATTGTCTAAATAATTTTATGAGGCCACAGTCACCTTGATACCTAGACCACACAAAGTCTCAACAAAGAAAGATAACTTTAGACCAATTTCCCTTATGAATGTCGATGCAAAAATACCTGTAGCTGCCTGTGGCCACACTAACTAGGTTCCTGAGTGGGAGGCAAGAGCTGTATGGGAGAAAACTGCGAGAGGAATAATGGATGCTGAGACATGATTTTCTGTTCAAGGTGTCTTAAATTTTACTAAGAATCTGTGTGTATAAATAGGGGGAGGCCCACCCCCCACCAATCCATTCTTGGTGCCTGTCCTACAGGTGCAAGCCTGTAGGCAGATCTTCAGGATGCTGTCTCCAGAATATCTCAAGAGTCTCTCAGCAGGTAGTAGTGTCTTGGAGAAGAGCAGGCAGGTGTAGAACAATAGAGCCATCTAGGTCCAATAGAGCCATCTAGGTCAGAAGGCCCCACTCCAGGTGGTCTCACCATCCATGATTTCAAGCTGTACTATAGAGCAACAGTTATAAAAAGCTAATGTTATTACCATAAAAATAAACATTGATCAATGAAATGGAATAATCAGAAGTAAACGCACATACCTATAGATAGTTAATTTTTGACAACAAAGCCATAATTATACAATGGAAAAGAGAAAGCATACTCAACAAATGGTAAGTGGATGTCTGCATGTTGAAGAATGCAAATAGATCCATCTACCACCCTGAATAAAACTCAAGTTCAAGTGGCTCAAAAACCTCAACATAAAACCTGATACACTAAATCTGATAGAAGAGAAAGTGGGTAGGAACTTTGAATGCATTGGTAGAGGAGACAACTTCTTGGATGCAACACCAACTGCTCAGGTACTAAGACCAACAGTTAACAAATGGGACCTCATGAAACTGAAAATCTTCTATAAGGCAAAGGACACTGTCAAGAGAAAAAAAATGTTAGTTCACAGAATGGGGAAAGATCTTCACCAACCTTACATCTAACAGAGGGTTGATATCCAAAATATATAGATAATTCAAGAAGTTAGACATCAACAAACCAAATAACTCAATTAAAAATGCAGTACAGATCTAAACAGAAATTTCAACACAGGTATCGTTAATGGCTGAGAAGCACTTAAAGAAATGTTCAACATCTTTAGTCATCAAGGAAATGAAAATCAAAACAACTCTGATGTTCTATATTACACCTGTCAGAAAGGCTAAGATCAAAAATTTTAGTGGCACCTCATGCTGGTGAGGATATGGATCAAGGTCATGTTGGTGAGAGTGCAAACTTGTATAACCACTTTGGAATCAATTTGGCAGTTTCTCAGAAAATTGGGAATAGTTCTACTTCAAGACCTAACTATACAATATCTGGGCATATACCCTAAAAATGATCTACCATACCACAAGGACACTTACTCAACTGTGTTCATAGCAGCTTTATTAGCAATAGCCAGAAACTGTAAACAACCTAGATATGCCTCAACTGAAGAATGGATTTAAAAATGTACATTTACACAACTAAATATTACTCAGCTATTAAAAACAATGGCATCATGAAACTTTCAGACAAATAGATGGAACTAGAAAAGATCATTCTGAGTCAGCTAACCCAGACCCAGAAAGACAAACATGGTATATATTCACTTATAAGTGGATATTAGCCATAAAGTACAGGATAACCATGCTACAATCAATAGACTCAAAGAAGCTAAGTGAAAGGAAGGGTCAAGGGGATTCTTGAATCTCACTGAGAAGGGTAAATATAATAGACATCAGAGGTGGATGGAGGGAGGGAACTGCATGGGAGGATTGGGTAGGAGGGATCAAGTTTGGGGAGGACTGTGGGAGAGAGAACTTGGAGAAAGAACTGAAACCAGTATGGGAGCATCTCTGGGATGAGTTAGAAGTCAAGGACAATATCAACTCCCAGGAGTCTATGAAAGTGTCCCTAGCTCAGACTCCTAGCAATGGAGGATACGGAACCTGTCATGACCACCTCCTGTATCAAAGTAAGACTTCCAGTGGAGGAATGAGGACACCAACCCAGTTAAAAACCTTTGACTCCAAATTTGCCATGCTTACAAGATATGTAGCCGTAAAGATAAAGCAGAAATTGAGGGCACAGCCAACTAATGACTGGCCCAACTTGAGACCCATGCCATGAGAGGGAGTCTACCCCCTGACCTTACTAAAAATATTCTGCTATACTGGCAGACAGGTCCCTAGCATAACTATCATCTGAGAGGCTTCACCCAGCAACTGACGGAAACAGATGCAGAGACACACAGCCAAACTTTAGGTGGAAGTCAGGAAACCTTGTTGAAGATGGTAAGCAAAGATGGAAGGAGCCAGAGAGGTCAAGGACACCACAAGAAACCCTACAGCTTGGGCCAATAAGAGCTCCCAGAGACTGGACCACCAGAGAGCATGCCGAGTATGTTCTAAGCCCTCTGTACATATGTAACAGGTGTATAGTTTGGTCTTCCTGTGACACCCCTAACAAGATTAGGGACTATCTGTGACTCCGATATCTGCATTTGGATCCATTTACCCTAAGTTGACTGCCTTGTTTAGCCTCAATAGGAGAAGATGCACCTAGTCCTACTGCAACTTTATATGCCGAGGAAAGTTAATGACCACTGGAGGCCTCCCCTTCTATGAGGAGAAAATGAGGCTGGTGGTGAAGTAGGTGAGAGGAGAGGGATAGACTAATAGGATGTACAGTACATAAATTTATTTTAAAAAACTGAAAGAAATAAAGAAAGAGAGAACATAAAGAACAGAAAAGAAGAGAAAAGGAAACCAGGACATTGCAATCACTGATGCCTCTCTGTTCTAGGATAAGATGCCAAGGATCCCAGCTTCTTTGCCTCACCCTCTCTGTTATATCACCATGCCACTTTATTTGTCTCCCAATTACCAAATGCAGAGCAGAAATGTTAGCTCTTTTCCTTTTGAGGTTGGAGAACCAAAACAATTTTGCTAAACTCATATTTGCAGGTTAAACTGTTTAGGTAGAGTCTTTATTTCGCTCCTTGAAAATTAAGAAACAAGGAACCCAAATTGTTTTTTTATTATTATTTTATTAGATATTTTCTTCATTTACATTTCAAATGATATCCTGAATGATCCCAATTCCCCCCCACCCTGCTCCCCTGCCCACTCACTCCCACTTCTTGACCCTGGCATTCCCCTGTACGGGACATATAAAGTTTGCAAGACCAAGGGGCCTCTCTTCCCAACGATGGCTGACTAGGCCATCTTCTGCTATATATGCAGCTAGAGACACCAGCTCTGGGGGTACTGATTAGTTCTTATTGTTGTTCCACCTATAGGGTTGCAGACCCCTTCAGCTCCTTGGGTAATTTCTCTAGCTCCTCCATTGGGGTCTCTGTGTATTTGCTTCTGTATTTGCCAGGCACTAGCATAGCCTCACAAGAGATAGCTATATCAGTGTCCTTTTAGCAAAGAACCCAAACTGTTATTTGTTTAATAAATATATTGTGCTGGAAATAATCGCTATATTCATGAATACTTATATTCTATTGTATAATCTTAACATATTTTAAAGTAATGAAAACTCTTAACTTATTACACATTTTTGACTAGTTTACTGAAATGAAGGAAAGGATTAAATTTACCATCTTGGAGAATGCTCTTACTGTTTCTGCATAACTTCCATTAAACTTCTGCAACATCAATCACCTTTGCATTGGGGCAAATGGGATGTGTTAGAAGGACAGTCTAATCTCATGTTAGAGGTGAACTGGTGGCAAAGAGAGTGCAAAATTACGCTAGTCACATTGTAAATGATGTCTCATTAAGTTCTTTGTCATAGCTCTAAGAGGCACAGTAGCTGATTCTTTCCTGTTTGACCTTTGCCTTTCTCTTCCATTGACTCCTCTCCTCGGGTCATCAAGTATTTTACTGCCTATTAATGCAAAAAGTCTTAGGAGACAAGTCAATGAGACTGTTCACTTTTAGGGATTCATGCTGTCTCTCTTGCATGGAAGTCACAGCAAGGAACTCAGGAAAAATAATCATGGAATTCTAAAGTTAGCCAACAACTTGTTCCAAAATGTTGACTATAATTCATGAACAATCTACCCTAATTTAATTAGGAATGATATAAAACTTTATATCTTGACCTAACATCTTTGTGAAAACATGCAAGTATTGGCATGATCTTAAGCGGCTTTGACAGTTTCCACCAGCTGGACACTGTCAGTCTGATAAAACTGTTGTGTATCTGTAATTTAAACATTAGATGCTGAGTGCTCACTATCAGCATTTGCTGAGATGACATCTAGAGCTATTCGTTCATTGTATTTTCGAAAGACATTGTTTCTTACTGCTTTCTGCCACTAGATGGAAGAAGCAGGTTAACAAACGGATATTGTTAGTGCTTCCATAAACCCTGCCCCAAAACTACCAGAAGACAGTGTTTGAGACAAGGGCAGCCTCAGCAGCCTTTTATTTGCTTTTATTGCAGTATTTGCTGTTTGTATGAACACTGAACCCAAGAACAGCATTTTTGGAGGCGAACCTTCTTTTATGATCTTTAAGAATTATAAATTCTATATTTAATTTGTGTTTATGTGTAGTTCTGGGGATGGAACCCAGGGCCTTGTGCAATAGAGGCAAGCACTCTGCCATGGAGCCACAGTCTGTGATCCAGTTTTTATATCATCTTTAAGATGATCTCAGAACCTGTCTGTTCCTGTGATGCCCAGACTATGTTTAAGAAAGAAAATAAATACATATTCATATGCAAAATATATGCGTGTATATGAAAACATCATAATGAAACACATTGCTTTGTGCACTAATTAGTAATAATATTAATAAAAATAAAATTAATAAAAGAACCACTAATTTTAAAAGTAAGGAATAAAACAACTGTTAGCTTGAGGAGATATAAAAATTAAAATTATATCTAAAATGTTGGTAACATGTGTGCCAGAAAAAATCCTTAGTAATCACTCAAGGTGGTGTGCTCCCATATGATCATTAAACCACATTCATTCAGTTGTCTCTTTATTTTTTTGTTTTTTTTTTTATTTTAATTTTTTTTTTAAATTCTGACTGTTGGAAACAATAAACACATGGTTATCTTAGGTTCCCTTCATCCCTTTTGTTGTTGCTGTTTCTCCTCTCCTACCTAAAAAATGCTATGAAAACTTTCATCTATATTTTCTCTTTTTAAAGATTTATTTATTTTTATTTATATGAGTACACTGTAGTTGTCTTCAGACACACACCAGAAAAGTGCGTTGGATCACTTGAGAGATGGTTGGGACCCACCATGTGGTGGCTGGGAATTGAACTCAGGACCTCTGAAAGAACAGTCAATGCTCTTAACCGCTGAGCCATCTCTCCAGCCCTCATCTATATTTTCACAGTTGTTTCTTTATGTCACAGGTGTGTACCAAGAAATCTGCACAGCATGGATATCGAAAGAGATACTGTAAACTACCCCAGGGATGACTGGTAATAGCTCCGCTTTATGAGATAAGTCATTCTAAAAGAGAACTGAGCAAAAGAAAAGACAAATTAGTACATTCTTTAAAATTCAGAAATGCCTAAGTACTAGAAATTGACATAACGTTTGGATGACAATGCTTGTGTGGAAATAGTGGCTTGGGATTATTATTTTTGTTGAAAACAACACAGATCACTTCATGAAGGAATTTGAATTAAAATGGTTCCTCTAAGCAAAAGGATCAGGGAATAGATCTATACAGAGAGGCAGAAAGAATGAAGGAACACATATAAACAGTGACAATTAAAAATATTGAAAGATGGAAGGGCAATCTTTTTAGAGTAATTTAAATATTTTCACAGAGAGGGCATTATTTTTAAAATATGTGATGATGCATATAGGAAATGCAATAAGCTAAAGCCCCTTGCAGAGGAGAATGGGAAGCACTGGGAACAGTAAAACTCACTTGGAAATGGAAACTCATTTAGGATGAACTAGCTGGGAAATGCAAATTCTGCATCCACTTGATGGTTATGAGTGTTCTGTCAAGGTGCAGGCTTTCTGTGCACGTGGGTCTGGAAATTGATGGGAAGATTTCACTGGGAGTTATTAACTTCAGACTTGCAAAGGCAGCTTCCTGGGGTATCTATTCTCCGTTATTGCTTTTATGTATGTCTTATTCAGGGAGATATAAGTGGCAGCTGTCATTTAACCACAGGGAACCAGTATGTGACTTCTAAGGCCACCTCTCATGTCACCTACCTTCTTACCTCACAGTCTGCTTGTATGATCATTCTGTTCCAGATACTAAGGGTGATGGGCCTGAACCCTGATCTTATGAGCGGCTATAAAATTATCCAGCTTTTAAACCCAACCATGGAATTTGATTTTATGGCCTCCTATGGAACTGTAGCTACAGGTTAACTAAAGATTGTGAAGTAATATTTCCTCTTTATAGTTCTGAATTCACTGCCTTGTAACTTCAGAGATCACCTCGTTCTACTGTGGGACCAGCTTTATAGTAGTATAATTTTGTATAACTCAGTCAAGATCTTGTAACTTTTTCTTTTCCTAGTTCAGATTTATATTATCTCTCTGATATTCCATATAATTTAATCACTGTTTTAAATGCTGGAAATATATACAGGAGACTCTTATATGATTCTGAAGCTATGTACTCTTAAGCCTCATTTTCCTGCTGTGCATTCTTATACCTACAAAGTATGATGGTTAAAATTAAGCTTATCTTACATCTTATTGTGTAAAAATAGTATGGACTCAATTGTATTTAAATTACATATATGTGTGATACTATAAAGGATTAGTAGGCTAACCCCAAATATTCATATACACAATTTCTATTTAATATATTTTTTATACCCCTATATTCTTCCAAAGCAATCTTGTGTTCAAAGCCTATCAGCTCAGCAGGAAAGGCATTGTTGCACAAGCCCGGTGACCTGTTTGATATCTACAACCAATAGGGTAAGAGAACTGACTGCCACAGTTGTCACCTGAACTCCACATGTGGAGTATGACAGACTTATGCACACACACACACACACACACACACACACACACACACACACGAAATTTAAAATTTAAAAAGAAACTTTGTTTAATTAGTACAGATGCCTATTTTCATGAATTCAAACTAATAATTCTTGTGATTTTTTTAAAAAATAAATCCATAAATAGTATTACCCATGCTTGGATCTCATTAGAGTTAGTTATTCTGCTATGCTGCCCTTTTATTCTTTTTATGATTTCGGTATTTTTTTTCAAAATTTCACATGTATACAATGTATATTGGTCATGTCAGTCTCCTGCCCCCCTCCCTCCAACTCCTCCTTTCCTGACACATCTCCCTCTTTCTATATTTATAAAACATAGTTTGACTCTTTACAAGTAATGACACCAGTAGCCTGACTTTAATGGCTTCTTGACTATAGACAATTAGAATACTTTTAAAAATCATAATTCATAGTAATATTATATGTGCAACATAACATTAAATGTGTTCAAAAGATGGACAAAAAGTTGACTAAAATTTTTGACTTATGAATCTTCCTAGGTTTTATTTATATAGCCAAGGTAAGGGATACGGTCAATTACTTGAAAAAAGGCTGAGAAAAATAGTAAAATTCTATACTTAAAGAAGTGATACAGCAAGGAGTTTCAGTCCAGTTGTCAAGACATGTATTTCCTTTGCTTCTATTGACCCAATGTAACTGTACAACTCGTACTTCTTACAGATGTAGGTAGTACAACCTAGAAATAAAACTTCCCAGTTCTGCTACAGCACAGCCCAACTCTAACATCACTTGGTCTCCCACTATTTTCACTTGAAAAATCATAGGTGATCTTCCTACAGACAGACTAGTTTGAAAAAGAAACACATTTTAACAGGTTGTACATTAGCACATTTGAAAGACTTGTGAGGTTCTCCTGTAGAATATTAGGATGCCTGTTTCAGTGTTAGCTATGGAGCAACTCTGCTACTTCCAGGAGTGCTAAAGTCTTCTCTGTAAACTCCATCTACAAACCAAACAGCTAAATAAATACCACACAAAAATCAGTTTATCGGGGCCAGACTCTGCACTGTTGTGCTGGCATCAGATGGGAATTTCGTTAAGGTTTAAGCAGTTTCACATCTCATGGAACATTGAGCCATCTCAGAAAGGGTTGACAGTGTCATGACATCAGTTATATAACATCTGTATGCCTAACACCTGTTATGTTAGATGACATATTTTAACATCTGTTTGCCTAACACCTGTATGTTATGATATTTTTATTTTGTAAGAAGGATTTTATAAGATGTGAAGTTCTTTTAAGGATTTTCATGTTTTGAATACTAGAATTTAGAAAAATGTGTTTTGTTCTCATGTATTTTATTCCATACATTTTTGTTGAAATTTGATGTTTCTAAACCATATAAAAAACATCTTGAATTATTTACCATTTACATTAATATTACTTTGAAAGTTCGAAGTTTTAAAGGTGTGACAGCTTTTCTGAAATTTTCAAGTTGCTACAGGAATGCCTTTGATCATGCTAGGATATTAAAAGGAACACAGTCTGTTCATAAAGGGAGAAAAAAGATTCAGCAGAATACATTAAAATTATTCCAAGGTGTTTCTGAGGAAAGCTAGCTCAGTGACAGACACAATTTGAAAATGTTTAAGAGCAAAAGAAAAGTCTTTCTACTGAACGTCTGGAGTTTCAAACATTTGTGGAGGCAAACTTGCTTTTATGACAGGATCATTTTCTAAATGGCTATTCAAACTTGTTTCACCCAGTGCTTACAGTAATTTGTTCTTGGTTCTAAATTTTGCTCCCCCTCCATCACAATCACTTTGCTTAATTTTCTTTACATAGTAAGAAATGAATAATTGAGATGTCATGAGCATATATAGCGCTAGGAGATTCAAGAAATATTATGTTACAGAAAGGGAATAGAAAGTTGCACTGAATTGACTTCAATTCTATTCTTTAAGATCCCTTTCTTTTACAGCATTGGATAAGAACTACTTGAAATGAAGACTATAGCTTTGAAAATAAAAAGCTTACCAGTGTAGTTAGGGAAAATTGGGCTAGAGAATACATTTTAAACAAGACTTCAAATTCCTTACGGTTTTGTTCTTCCTTATATGCCCAAAGTAGTTTTTCTAAAACATAAAGCTCACCAGTAACTTCCTTGTTTAATTGCCTCAGGATTGCTCATGTTTCCAGCACACATTTTAATGTCAGCTTCCTGATCAGCACCCCTTCCGTGGGCATCTCTCCTCCCAGCACTCCTCAGCCCCCCACTGCCCCTTATGTTTCATTCACACCCCACCTCCTTTGGCTTTCATATGGCTCTGGGCTTTTGTGTATGCTATTTCTTCCTATTGTAGTTAATATACATGTTTCTGGTTCTGTTCCTAGATATCCTGTGAAGTCTTTGCTGGCACTCACTACTCTCCCCATTCTAACTGTCCCTGCTACATGCTGATACATCTATTAAGGACTTCTATGAAGGCATTTCCACACTCTTTGCTGCGATGCTGTGTGCTTTCTGTTAGACTATGGACTATTGGAAAGCAAGGAAGACATTTTTTGTAATCCCAACATCTACTATAGAAAAGATATGGGTATACAAAGAAGTCTTCTTTTATTAATTGGTTAGTATCCTCTCAGAATTTGATGCATGCCAAATAAGAAAAAAACTCTAGTATATTTTGGAGAAATACACAGAAGTCAGTGACTATCATGGAGAGCAAACAGTGAAAGTATATTGAGGACTGGAGCAATGACTCAGTAAAATTCTTGCTCTATAAGCATTGGACTTGAGTTTGAATCCCCAGAACCAAGGGGTGGGGGTGCAGCTGAAACAGAAGTGGTAGCATGTGGTCTATAACGTAGTGATGAGGGCATGGACAGGTGGCTTTTCAGACCTCTGTGGTCAGTCTTGCGAGTTCATGATCTTTGGTTCAGTGAGAAACCTTGTCTCAAATAATAAGGTGGAGGGGTTCAGGATATGGCCTGGAGAATAAAGTACTTGATGTGTTAACATGAGCACCCACCAAAATATCATGTTCAATAGTTTATGCGTGTAATCCCAGCACAGGGAGACCAGCAATGGCATAGTAGGATCCTCAGAGCACCCTAACCCATCAGTCTATCCTAAATAGTGGGTCCACGTTCAGTTGGAGACCTTGTCTCAAAAAATAAGGTGAAGAAATAAAGGAAAATGCTTGATATTAATTTCTGGACTTAGCTATTCATACACACACACCACCACCACCACCACCACCACCACCACCACCACCACCACCACCATCACACTCAAGACTCAAGATTAGGTAGAGAGAGAGTGATAGTTGAAGAAACCAAGCAACAACCTTTGTCCTACACATGCATGTGCACACATATGCACATTAATCTAGTTGTACACATACATACCCATATGCTACACCAATACAAAAGAGGAGGAGATAGTTCAGTTAGTAAAGCACTTGCTAAGTAAGTGTGAAGGCCTGTGTTTGGATCTCTAGAACGAATGTCAAGCTGACATATTGGGTCTGTAACCTTGTGCTACTATGGTGAGATGGAGTTGGAGATAGGAGATGACTGGAAACTCATGGGTCAAGGAGCTTGACATATATGAGGTGATGAATAACAAGAAACGTAATCTCAGGCAAAGTGGAGGGTGAAAACTAGCACACATGGTACACATATGCAATGTACACAGCACACACAGAAACTCATATATAGCATACATACCTATAACATATGGGGCTGGAGATAGGACTTCAGGATTGCGAACAGATGAATCCTCAGCACCAGTAAGGACTCCAGACAAACCCATAAAGGACTCCGGGAAGATTATAGTAAGGGTGATAAGCATATTAAATCCAACTTCTCTGAAAGTAGAGCCCTTTGTCTGCATTCCTATGCTAATCAGACACCCAATTTAATGCCAGCTACTTGTGGGCATTCAGTGGCATTAATGTTTCTGAGATATCACTTTGAAGCAATGGAAGCAGAATATCTATATCAATAATGGATAAGTTGCATTGACTTTCAATAACCAGAACTTTAGTATATTACATGGTATTTAAAACATTTTATAATAATATAGTACATAACATTATCACTTTATAAAGTATTAGATTCCCCTTCTTAAGTTGTGACCTTTTACCAGTGTTTATTTTCTTTAGTTTTTCTGAATTGAACTTCTTAATGTGACATTTGTTTTTAATACACAATTGTTGAATTTTCATTTTTCTTTTAGAATAATAAGACTGAACAATAGCAAGAAGTGGAAATCTCTGTTGATGAGATTTCTTTCAATGTGCAGTAAATATTGCTTGCTGATTTTAACTAACTTTTAGGTATTTCTGAAAAATAATTACATTCTCCATGTGTAAAATCACACACGTTTGAGAGAAAAATGTTTTCTTTAGGCTGACCTACTTCATGATACACATTTTTCATTGTTGGTGCCTTTTGTGAAATTAATTCCACAATATCAAAACAGCAGTAAGTGTATTTGTGATATGTAAAGTTTTTCATAACTATGACCTTAACTTAACTCCATTAAATAAAACAAACACATGTGCTTGCACGCGTGTGCACACACAGCACTATATTTACCATCTTTGTGTCAACAGCAAGCCAAGTTTAAAAGATAACAGCCCAATAATATGAGGTCTGGAATTCAAATTTATTGTTTTAATGCAAACTTTGTAAAGTTACAAAAACTTATTTATTATTTTTTCTGAGACATCTGTTTCTATACAAAATCTATAAGACTATTAGATCCTCTGGCCCTTACTAGATTTCCCACTTTCTCAAGCACTTGGTGAACAAGTACCATTACTATGCAGAATTGTGTTCACCCCAGGAGTATGATTTGTATAAGGAAGGCATGGTTACACTTTTTGTAGATGGTCACTTTGAGTAGTTAAACATAATATTATCACATTAAAACACTTACCCCAGTCAGTGGATTTTAATTGATAAATGTCTGCCTTCTCAGAATGGCACACTAGATTTTTCATACCAAGCCTCTAAGGATGTTCTTGGCCTCCTCCAATTAACCATCTCCTGATTTCTGTCTCTTTCTCTCTTTTGTTCCTTAAGGCATGCATTCATTTTGTCCTCTTCTAGCAGTGCTTGCCATATAATTTCTCAAGATGTAACAAGATAACCCCTATCCACCCACTCCCACTTCTTGGCCCTGTACTGGGGCATATAAACTTTGCAAGACCAAGGAAAAAAAACAAAAACAAAAACAAAAACAAAAAAACAAACCAAACTAAACCAAGCCAAACAAAAAAAAACCGAAGATAACCAAATAGGTTGTTTAGGTGTGATGGATTTTTTTTTATTGGTGATTTTTTATTATTATTTTCTTTATTTACATTTCAAATGCTATCCTGAAAGTTCCCTATATGCCCCCCCCCTGCACCCCTGCTCCCGTACCCACTCACTCCCACTACTTGGCCCTGGCCTTCCCCTGTGCTGGGTCATATAAAGTTTGCAAGTCCAAGGGGCCTCTCTTCCCAATGATGGCTGATTAGGCCATCTTCTGCTACATATGCAGCTAGAGACACGAGCTCAGGGGTTACTGGTTAGTTCATATT
>NC_034593.1:35901982-35903349 GCF_900095145.1 Mus pahari
CTATATCCTTTCATGGGTATTTTGTTCCTTATTCTAAGGAGGAATGAAGTATCGACACGATGGTCTTCCTTCTTGGTTTTCTTGTGTTTTGCATTCTTAGTTAGGGTTTCTATTGCTGTGAGGAAACACCATGACCAAAAGACAAGTTGTGGAGGAAAGGATTTATTTGGCTTAGACTATTCATTGATGTTCAATACAAAAGGAATTCAGGACAGGAAGTCAAACAGGCAGGATCCTGGAGTAAGGAGCTGATGTAGAGGCCATGGAAGGGTGCTGCTGCTTACAACTTGCTTCCCTGGTTTGCTCAGCCTGATTTCTTGTAGAACCAGGGCCACCAGCCCAAGGATGGCACCACCTGCAATGTGGTGGGGTCTCCTGTATTGATCACTAATTGAGAAAAAATAGATGGCTCACATGAAGGCATTTTCTCAACTGAGGTTCCTTCCTTTCTGGTGACTGTAGCTCTCAAGTAGACATAAAGCCAGCTAGTACAGAGATGCTTAACCTAGAGTTTTAAAGTTAAAACATTGGCTATTTGTTTATTCTTTGATTCCAAACTGAAATTAAGTATACTATAAAATAATAAAAAGACACACAAGGCAAATATTATTTGTAAAATTACCACCCAATTAATGTGCTCTTGTAGCCATAAAATATATCTGGACCTGTGCACAGCAGAAGGTAAGCTCTGAGGATCATGAGACACTTTTCTCCTGAGCATATCGCCACACTGTCATATAAAACAACAAGATTTCTGGCTCCAGACATCCAGCACCTTTCCTGCCAGAGGAGAGGTGTCCGCCTGCCCGGGAGGGTTCTCAAGGCCTGAGCTGGTAAGAGAGCCATCTTTGCCATCTTTCCTCCAGTGATTTGCTGGGAGAGGGCAGCCTGCAGAAGCAACGCAGCTTCTGGGAAAGATCCTGTTTCTGGCTCCAGTGATCCGGCGGCACCTTTCCCACCCAAGGAGAGGTGTCCGCCCTGGAGGGGTCTCAGTGACCTAGCTGGCAGGAGAGCCATCTATGCCATCTTTGCTCCAGTGAGTTGCTGGGAGAGGGTGGCCTGCAGAAGCGACGCAGCTTCTGGGACAGATCCCGTTTCTGTCTCTAGGCATACAGGCACCTTCCCCAACAGAGGAGTGGTGTCTGCCGAGGAGGGCTCTCACTGCCTGAGCTGGTTGGGGGGCCATCTATTCTCTGGTTCGCCTAGGCTCCAGTCTGCATTGGTGAGAGTGTGGACCACAGAAGCTACACAGCTTTGGNACAGACAGAAGCAACCTAGCTTCTGGGACAGACCCTGTTTCAGGCTCCAGAAATTTGGGCACCTTCCTCGCCAGAGGAAAGGTGGCCACCTGTGAGGGCTCTGTCTGC
>NC_034593.1:35903360-35907474 GCF_900095145.1 Mus pahari
CTCCTCCTCCTCCTCCTCCTCTTCCTCCTCTTCCTGTTTCTTCTTTTTTAACTTAACAACCAATGACAATTTAGGAGAACAGCTCTATTCCATCCTACTCTTTCTCCTCCTATTGCTCCTCCTCCTTCTCTTCCCGCTTCTCCTTCCATTCCCCTTCTTTCTTATCTTTCCTCTCTTTTCTTCATTTTCCTCTATTCTTTTCCCCTTTTCAGTTTTTATTTTATAGATCATTCAAAGAGTACAGTCTAGCCTGATATTCAGGGTCATAATGTTTCTGCCTCCAGAGTCATGAGACTCTTTTAGGTTATTTGCTTGCAGCTTTTCTTTAAAGAATGAAAATTCCTTATATTTTAGTCAATACAGTCTCATATATACACCCTCTACTGTTTCCATTGTATTTATATTTATTATTTTTCTTTTTCTCTGTCAACTTAAGACTAATAATTAGTCTTATTTTACTTTAATCCTTTATACTTACATGCATAATAACTAATGTCTTCAACATCATATTATCAGTGTTCTTTTACTTCGTAAATTGAATAGAATTTAAGGGATGATTTCTTTTTATTTTACTATTATTGTATTTATTATGGACCTGTTCTTTACAGTAATTATTTTTACAGATAATATTCTACTTTCAAGATAAAACTAGGGACATAGCCCATAACTCTGAGTACCAGTCTACAAGAGAAAAATAATACCTCAATCCTAATACCTTATCTTTGTCAAATGTTGTAAATACCTCCACCAAAAGATAAAGATTTAACAAATTCAGTTGATAAAATAATGCAATTTAGTGTAATTTCCAATGTAAAATCATAAGTAATAGGAAAAAGGAGAAAATACTCCTCTAAAATTACTATTCTACAGTAATATCTAATTAGAATTAAGTGAAATTTCAAAAAAATTAAAAAAAATGTTTATAAATATCTTCAAAGAAACCAAAGGGGACTTAACCTCCTTAATGAATTATAAAAGAACAGAAATAATTCAGTAACACAAAAATGTCAAAGTTGAATTCAATAAAAGGTTGGAAATATGGAAACAAACAAACATTGCAATACTGAAAATTAAAAATTAAATAAGTTAAAAAAAATCCATGGAAAACATCACTGGTGGAATGAATCAATGAGAATTCAAAATATTACCTTAAAGACAAGGTAGAGTTATTGCAACATTAAAACTATAATCAAAGAAAAATAATGAATAAAAGTATATGAATGAAACATATAAAGTCTTGGAACACTGTGAAAAACTGAAAATTACAAATTACGAACAAAAATGAGGAAGAATTTTATGATACAGGCATAGAAAATATTTTGAATAAAATCAGAGGAGAATTTTTCCAAATCTGGGGATATGAGGATGCCCATTTCAGCACAGGAGGCATTGAGAACAGCAAATAGTGCAGACCAGAGAGGAGCTCACCCATGACGACATAGTCAAGACACCAAGTATACAGAACAAAGAAGGTTTATTGAAGGCTCTAAGAGAAAACCACGAAATCATATATAATGGAAGCTATATCTTCAAAAGTCAAGATGGATTGGAATAGGGTTTGCAAGCTCGGAAAGTCAACTATTAATCTTGACCACTATGCCCAGCAAAAATTTCTGTCATAATTGAAAGAGACATTTTTTTTCACACAGAAAAAAAAGATGATAAAATTTGTGATCACTAAACTCTCTATACAGAAGATACTTTAAGAAATTCTTTAGACTGAAGAGAAAGTTATATTCATCTATGAGGCCATAGGTATAAACCATAGAAAGTAGTTAGGCAAATGAAAAGGAAAATGCCAAATACTACATAATCAACAGGACACATACCTTTGAATGATATCGCTGAATAGTAATGATTTGCTTTCCAAAATGAAAAGACATTGAGCAGCTGATTGAATTAAAACATGCATCGATCTATTTGTTGTCTCCAAGAAATATACTTAACCATCAATGATAGATGCAACTTTAGGGTGAGAGGATAGGAAAAGTTATTTCAAGCAAATAAAATTAAGAAACAAGAAGGTTCCACTTTTTTTAATATCTGAGAAAGTAGACCTCAAATCAAAATTCATCATGGGAGATTTAAAGAAGTCTTGCATTGCTGCTTCCACTCAGTATTCTCCAGAAACTACAGAGCATTGCACACGTGAACTCACAGTGACTGGGACTACATTCACAAATCCTGCACAAGATCAAGCCAGACAAAATTCCACAAATGGTAGGGGAGGGGCTTGCAAAATCCTACCCTCATCTGGCAATTGATTGCTGATAGGGGTGGGGGCGGGGGAATCTGGTTTCTTCAGCTCCAGCAGACATTTTGGTCTCACTGAATATTAAAAACAAGAACCTAAGCAACAAGCAAGCAAGCAAGCAAGCAAGCAAGCAAGCAAGCAAGCAAGCAAGCAAGCAAGGAAGCAAGCAAGCAAGCAAGCAAACAAAACCCCCAAAGAGCAAATGGTATTGCACATGGAAGTAGAGCAAAGGTATAGAGTTGTTGGGGGTGGGGGTGAATGAAAACTTATTATATGCATGTATGGAAAATTTAAACAATAAGTAGTAAAATTGTTAAATCATACTGATTAAAGGGAAAATTTATCAACAGGATATTACAAATTTTAACACATATGCCCTAAATATAGGTACATCTAGTTTTATAAATAAATGCTACTAGTACAGAGAAATAGGTTAAGTATAACCAATAATAGTGAGTGACTTCATTACCCAACTCTCACCAATACACAGTCATTTTAACATCAACAACAACCAACAACCTAAGAATGAATTAAATGACATCATAATGTTAAGTAGATAACTCAAGTGAGAGAACCCGAGTCTGACTTCCTAGAATCCATACAAAAAGAAATAGTTATGATAATGTGCACTTGCATTCCCAGCACTGAGGAAGTGGAGACGGGGGATCCCTGGAGCTGACCAGCCAGCCTAGCTTATTGGATGATTTCCAGGCCAGTCAAAGACATATTCTCCAAGGGGGAAAAAAAAGGTTACATTTGATAATAACATCTGGGGTTGTCCTCTGGCAACACACACGCACACGTGCACGTTCACATAAGTAAACATGAACTTGCATATGTGTGTGTGTGTGCTCACCCCCACACCCTTCCACCACAGAGATAAATTCGATGGACCTAAAATTCATGTAGAGAACATTCTGCACAGACACCACAGAGGAAACAGTCTTCCCAGCATTCCTTGAAGGTTTCTCTAAGATAGGACCTCACAAATATAAGTATAAATATAAAATTAATTAAATAAATTCACGTGATTAATCTAGGTAAATTAAATTCAATGTTAATTAAAACAATTCCATGTAGTTTACCTGACACCATGTAGTAAAGCTAGATTTCAACAACTAGAGAAGCTACAGACATAACACAGATGCATGAAATTTAGACAACATTGTACTGAATGATTAATGGGTCATTGAAAAAATTAAGTCATCATTAAAATGAAAACGTGACATAATAATGCATGGGCTACAGTGAAAACATCACAAGAGGAAAGTTCATAGCTATAGTGTCTCTATTAGAAAATCAGAGAGATCTCAAATCATTTATTGTTGAGGTTTGGTCTTTTGCCAATTATGTATCATAATGCTAAATACTGCCCCCCCCCCAAGGCCTGGCTGTTTCCAAGGATGAGAATATCAGCATATAGATCCAAGTGACACTATGTGATCTTACCCCCCAAGTTATCCCTGATTGGTGAATAAAGATGCCTATAGTCTATAGCTGGATGCAATTGAGATAGGCAGGGCTTGTGGCTCCTGGGCTTGGGGTCTGAGGAGAACCATGAGGAAAGAGAACGTAGAGAGAAAAAGGTACCATCGGTTAAATGAATCATGAAAGCATGGCCATGAAGGCTGGCCAAGTAAAGAACAGCCTAGACAGGACATGGCAAATTATAATTCAGTGTTATTGATGGGGAAATAGATTCTAATAGTTTAGAGCATAGATATCTGCCCAGCTCCAGTGTTTATTAAAGCTTATTATAAATATAAAACTTGAAAGGTCACCAGCAGATTGGGAAAGGATTTTTACCAATCCTAAATCTGTTTTTTTTTTTTTTTTGGTTTTCGAGACAGGGTTTCTCTG
>NC_034593.1:35908480-35920660 GCF_900095145.1 Mus pahari
GCCTCTTGTGAGGCTATGCCAGTGCCTGGCAAACACAGAAGTGGATGGTTACAGTCGGCTATTGGATGGAACACAGGGCCCCCAATGGAGGAGCTAGAGAAAGTACCTAAGGAGCTGAATGGGGATGCAATCCTGTAGGTGGAACAACAATATGATGAACTAACCAGTACTCCCTGAGCTCGTGTCTCTAGCTGCATATGTAGCAGAAGATGGCCTAATCAGCCATCATTCGGGAGAGAGGCTCCTTGGTCTTGCAAACTTTATATGACCCAGCACAGGGGAATGCTAGGGCCAAGAAGTGGGAGTGGGTAGGTAAGGGAGCAGGGGCGGGGGGAGGGTCTGGGGAACTTTCGGGATAGCATTTGAAATGTAAATAAAGAAAATATCAAATAAAAAAACATTAAAAAAATAAATATAAAACTTGTGTGTCTTTTATCCAGCAAGTGAATGGTCAAAGATAGTGTAGAAGCCCTTGATTGAGATTAAATATTTTCCACAACCTGTTTGCCAATGTACTTTTCTTGGCAAAACAGGGGTCAGCAAACTTCTAAATCAGTTGACATGAAGAAATAAAGATCAAGGAGAAATTAATGAACAGAATTGAGAGAAAAGGACAATACACTCTAAAGAATCAATGAAACAAGGAGCTGATTTCTCATAAAGATAAATAAGATCAACAAGCCCTACATCAAATTAACCAAGAGAAAGAGAAGAGTCAATGAAGAAAATTAGAAAATTTAAGTGAAGAGTTCCAAAAGATACCAATAAGTTTTTGATTTTTACTAATTCTTTAATGTTCTACTAATTGTAAAAATCTAAAAGGAATAGATGAATTTATGCAAACATTTGACCTACAAGATTAAAACAAGATGGATCAAGCAATTTAAACAGATATAACAAGCTATGAGATTAAAGCTGCAATAAAGATCTTCAACTAAAATAGGTCCAGATACAAATGGATTCATCAGACCCTTAAAAAGGAGCTAACACCAAAGATTCTCAAACTGTTCCTTCACCAGGAAAGCAACACTGACAAATCCTTTAGCCAGAGTCAGTCAAAAACAGACAAAACCAGCTAATCACACAACAAAGAAAACTATAGACCAGTCTCCCTGTTGAACATAGATGCAAAGATTCACATAAAATGCCCACAAAATAAATTTAAAAATAGCAAAAAAAAAAAAAACCCATTCAATACAATCAAGTTGGCATCATTTTAGAGATACGGGGTATTTCATGATATGCAGATCAATCAATGTAGTACATGATATGAATGATATCAAGGACAGAAATTATATATTCATCTCAATATATAAAGAAAAAGGGTTTGATAAAAACCTAACATCTCTTCATAATAAAAACCCTAAGGAGATGATGAACAGAAAAGGCAGATCTTAATAAAAGCCATCCATAACAAATCCATAGTCAGCATGCTAAGTTGGGAAAACAAAGTATTTTCATCTCAGATTAGGAATGATACCAGAATGTCCACTTTTCCACTTATATTCAATGTATTGCTTAAATTCTTGGATACAGCAATATGATATGAAAAATGATACATAGAAAAGGAAAATGGTAAAGTATCCTTATTTGCCCATCGTATGATTCTATATCGAACACCCTAAATACTCCACCATAAAACTCTTAGATAAGAATACAAAATTAGTACACTGAAACTGATAGTCTCTGTATACAACAATAACAAACATAGAAAGGAATCAAGTGAAAAAACACCTTTTACAATTGTTCCCCAAAACAAAAGCAAAATAGAACAAACTAAATTTTGGAAAAATCTTAAGAAAGTGAAATATCTTTATAATAGAAAAGTTAAAACAATGCAAAAAAAAATTAGCTGAGTATGGTAGTGAATGCCTTTAGTCCCAGCACTAGGGAGGCATGGGCAAACAGATCCCTGAATTCAAGGTAACCTGGTGAAGCAAGCTCTGGAAGAATCAAGTTTTGAGGCTGGGGGGATAAGTCAGGGGTTAATAGGAATACTGCTCTTCCAGAGGATGGGAGTTCCCTTCTATCCCCACTACCATCTCAGGCAGCTCATAGCTACCTGTAAGTACAGCTATGGGAGGTCTGAGGTCTGATTCTTTATTTTTGTTCAGAAGGCATGTGTGTGCATGTGAACATGTGTGTGGGCACACACACACACACACACACACACACACACACACACACACACCTTTGAAAACCCCAAGTTATAGTGTTGAAAAGTGGTTGCAACTGTAGATATACATATTAAGCAGTTGAGCCAGTCTCAGACAAATTACAGATTTTTTCCTCATATGTGTTTTTTTTTATATTTTATGTAGATCCATAAAACCATATAAGTGTGCATCTCATGAATATTGAAGCATGGCTACAGGAACAAAGGAAAGTATGGAGGAAGAGAGAAGCAGGGATGGGAATGGCAGGAATATTCTCAAGGTAATTATGTATTTTCATAAAAATGGCTTCATATAATACACTACCACATACAAGGAATACATATGCAGTGGAAGTAAAAAGGGTAATATGAGATAGTTTTTATTTAAAATGTCTTAATTTCTTAACTTATGTCTTTAAAATCTTTGTGAGTGCCCAAGCTGCCACGGGCATTATTCTTTATAATAGGTATACAGTGATGAAATAAAATGGGAAAAGTTCTTTCCTCATAGAGCTCTCATTTCTGTGTTTATAGTGCAGGTATTATGATAGTATTGAAAACAATTTTTCTTCTTTCTCTTTCGAAGCAGAATCTTGATGTGTAGCCTTGAACTTTCTATCCTCCAAAGTGCTGGGATCACAGAATCAATGTGCTATAAAGCAGTTTAGACCATGTTTTAGAGACTGCAACTGGCTGATAATTGTTGAGCATGTAGCAAGTTACCTTAGGAAACTTACGTGTACTAACTTACTTTGTCTTCAACTTGCAAGGAAGTGTCTTTCTACTTATTCTATAGCTGAGGAAATTGAACATAGCAATGACAGGTCAGGGATTTGAGCACAGCTTCTCTCTACAAGAAGCCCCACATTCTTAATCACATAACTGTTCTTCCTCTGCCCAGAGCATTGGGACATAAAAGAAAAGGCTCAATAAATGATGATTACTGAATAAAAGTATTTCTATTCACATTATAATGATGACTCTGTGTTAAGTATTAGAAATGACACAAAGATGGGTGAGCTATAGTTCTTTACCTTATTTGCTTTAATTAAGCTTACTAATAAACTCGAGAGAGCCATTAACTAACTTGCTTACAAAGTGACAGGATCCAGGGCTTAAATATGAGCATGGCAAAAATCAACTGACAGCCTGTTATAGATTAGGAGAGCAAAATTACTTCATGAGTATAACAAGAATCAATCAAGAAGTCTAAAACTGCTTTTATAAATGACGAATGAAAGGAATTTTAATTCTAATTAATCTTAAAGTCATGAGACATAATTTTAATTTCTATATTCTGAATATCAATCTTAATCTCTAAATTCTTTTTGTTTTTTCTTTTTTTTTTTTTTAAAGAATGGGGCCATTTGAGATTTTTTTTTGTACTTTATAAGCCTTGCAGCATTTTTCTAGATATTCTTATTTCCTAGTAATTTTTTCCCTTGATTATAAATAGCTTAGTTCTAAAAGTTATCCGTCCTTTATTTCCTGTTGTCGTCTCTGCCTTGTTTTTGTTTAATTCTCTATGTATTAATTTATTTCTTGTGTGCCTTCCAACTATCTCTGCCAACTTTCTTTTACCCATTCAGCATACAATCAAAAACATCAGACATAGGAAAGACTTTCAGGGTTCTACTTGAACTTTAATTCAGTTAGAACCCCTCCTGTGTCACTGGAGAAGCGAATTTCCCAGCTTTCACTTGGAGCTCTCATGGTAGATGTCCACACCACTTACAAATGCATTTCTAGAAAGCAGCCACCTACATGAACTTGAAATTTATTTTTATATACTTACTAGATGTCTGACCTAGTTTTGCCTTTTATATAATCAGAACAATTTTATTTTCATCAAGTCTTTCCACAACAGTCCTTTTTCTAGCCAGATTTTGTTTTTTTAGGTCAAAACAGCACAAAATGTAGATATTAAATCTAAAAATATGTATGTAGATACTATCTATTCATCACTTTAAGAAATTTAAAAATTTTAAAAGTTGGGTGAAGTGCTGTATTGAATGATATTAGTTTGTGACAGTTATGAATGAACACATAAGAGTAAATATAAAAGACAAAGTATTAAAAGTGTGTAATTTAACTTTCTTTTAAAATTTTAGTTTTTACATATATTATATCCCAATTGCAGTCCCCCCATCTTCATTTCTCCTAGTCTCCACCCCTACCCCACCTCCACTTTCCCCCAGATCCCCTCTTCTCAGTTTCCCTTAACAAACCAAAACACAAACACAAACCAGGAGAGAATCAACTGAGCATGGCATACCAAGTTACAGTAAGACTAGACATCTCTCGAAGCTGGATGGGGCCACCCAGTAGAAGGATAAGGATCCAAAGAGCAGGCAAAAGCATCAGAAATACCACCCCCACTCCCGCTGTTAGAGTCCCACAGGAACATCAAGCTATACAACCATAACATATATCCAGGGGACCTAGCTTCAGACCCATGCAGGGTCCATGACTGTCACTTCAATCTCTGTGAGTCCCATGAGTCCTGCTTAGTTGATTCTGTGGGTTTTTTTGTGGTGTTCTCAACCCCTCTGTCTCCTATAATCCTTCCTTGCACTCTCTAGCCAGGTTTTCCTGGATTCACCTAGCCTTTGGCTGTGGGTCTCTGCACCTGCTCCCATCAGTTGCTGGACAATGCCTCTCTGATGACATTTGGGCTAGGGACTGATCTATAAGTATAGAAGACTATCATTAGGAATAATTTCAGTAATTTTTCCCCAGTTTTATTTGGTTCTATGATGGGTTTCTGAGCCATCCTGCCTCTGGTACCTGGCCATATACACAGTGCTAGACATGCGATCCTAGTCATTGTGTATGAATCAAGTTGGACCAGTTATTGGTTGGCCACTCCTATAAGTTATGAGCCACCACTATTCCGGCCCATTTTATAGGCAGGAAAGACTTTTTAGGTAGGTGGGAGGTGTTTTATATGGATTGATATCCTGGTCTCACTTCTGGAAACTTTGACTGACTATAGAAGATGGCTAGTTCCACCTCTGTATCCCTCATTACTAGAAGATTTCACTAGGGTCACTCTCATAGATTACAAGAAATTTTCACTACACTAAATTTCTACAACCCCCAATCCCAATGCTGGCCAATTCTAGTCACCTCTCCCAGTACTCTCTCCCTTCATCCCTACTTCCCAGCCCCTGCCTAGACCTCCCTGTTTCCCTTCCCACCTCCTCCCACCCCCATTCACCTAAAACATTTATTTATCCTACTCAGGGGGAGATTCATGCATCCACCTTGAGTCGTCCTTGTTACTTAGCTTCTCTGTGGATTATAGCATGATTAGCCATTACATAACAGCTAATGTCTGTTTATAAGTGAGTACATTCCATGTTTGTCTTTCTGGGTCTGGGTTACCTCAGTCAGGATGATCCTTTCTAGTCCTATTTGCCTGCAAATTTCATGATGTCATTGTTTTAAAAGCTGAGTAATACTCCACTGTGTAAATGTGCCACATTTTCTTTATTCATTCTTCTGTCGAGAGACATCTAGATTGTTTCTAGTTTCTGGCTGTTATAAATAAAGCCTCTGTGAACATAGTTGAGCAAGTGTCTTTGTAGTAGTATTGAACATCCTTTGGGTATATACCCAAGAGTGGTATACCTCGGTCCTGAGATAGATTGACTCCTAATTTTCTGAGGAACCTCCATGATTTCCATAGTGGCTGTACAAGTTTACATTCCCATCAACAATGGAAGAGTGTTCCCCTTGCTCCACATCCTCATGAGCATGAGCCTTTACTTGTGTTATTGATCGTAGCCATTCTGACAGGTGTAAGATGGAATCTCTGAGAAATTTTAACTTGAATTTCCCTGATGGGTAAGGATACTGTGCGTTTCTTTAAATATTTCTTAACCACTTGAGTTTCCTTTGTTGAGAATTCTGTGTTTATATTAGTACCCCATTTTTAATTGGATTATTTGATTTGTTGATTCTAATTTCTTGAGGGTTTTATATATATATATATATATATATATATATATATATATATATATATATATATATCTTAAATATTAGTCCTTTATCAGTTGTGGAGTTGGTGAAGATCTTTCTCCATTCTGTAGGCTGCCATTTTGTCCTATTGACAGCATTCTTTGTCTTACAGAAGGTTTTCAGTTTCATGAGGTCCCATTTATTGATTTTTGTTCTTAGAGCCTGCAGTGTGGATGTTCTATTCAGAAAGTTGTCTCCTGTGCTAATGCATTCAAAGGTATTCACTAAATTGTTCTCTACCAGATTCAGTGTATCTGGTTTTATGTTGATATTTTGCTCCACTTGGCCTTGAGTTTTGTGCAGGGTGATAGATGTGGATCTGCTTCCATTCTCCTACATGCCTGTAGGGCATATAGTGTGAGCTCCCAGACAGGCCTAAGAATTGGTTAGTGGGGTGTGCTCAGCTAAGAGATCTGAGATGGGGTAGGAATGGAGCTGCCCCTTTTCAGCCTTTTATGTCTGCTCTTGAACATGTAACCTCAACCACCAACTGAGAAGACCACAGCAGTCAGTCACCTAATTCAGCACCTGGAGTCCTTCCCCCATGCAAATAGAGCATCATCAGCCATCCCTTACTCAGTCAGTAGAAAGCACTTATCCCCAAATCCCATCTCACTTCCCAGGTTCATATAGTCACTGTTCACATGGAACAAAGCACACAAGTTATTCATCAACCAAATAAACAGAACTGACTGAACTGCACTCACCTAACTGCTCTCCAATCAGACATCACTTTCAAATGTGGCTGATCCCTCTACAAACTAATTTTACCTTCTGAAGGGGCCAATGAGGATTCCACGATTCTTGAGCGATTATAATTACATCAGCTTCTGTGTGCACCAAACCATCAATTTCAATACCATTTAATTTTAATTTTGGTCTGTGGTCATTGATAACAGTTTGCCAAAAAAAAATCTTCCAAATACTCATGTTCTTTCAATTGGGGCTATTTTGTCTTTCACACATGGAAGCAGTAAAGCTGGGAAATCCTGTCTCCCCACTTCAAACTGCATAGTTTTCTTTACATAAACAACAAACTCATTTTCTTCCTTAAGTCTTCATCTATAATTCCTGGATGTGCAATGAGTCCTGAGATGTTAGGCTACTTCTTCCTAAAACCATTCCTACTGGCTTTGGGGGTAGAGGTCCTGGAACTCTAGTAGGTATTTTATAGCATTTAATTTTTTTTTGGTGATAGTATGAGATTTTTACTTATGGCTGAGTTAGGGCAGCGCTCCCTTCTGTAGCATGCATTAGATCTCCAATACATAGTTTAGTTTTCTCTAATTGCTCTGAGAATCAATGATAGGACATATCTGGCTTGTGTTGTCTGTACATCTGGCAAATAAAAGTTACTTTTACAGTGTCGGATTTTATTGGAGACTGTGTTGAATCTGTAGATTGCCTTTGGTAGGATGGCCATTCTTCCTATGTTATTTCTACCAATCCATGAGCATGAGAGATTTTCCATTTTCTGATATCTTCTTCAATTACTTGAAAGACTTGAAGTTTTTGTCATACAAGTCTTTCACTTGCTTGGATAGAGTTTCGCCAAGGTATTTTATATTTTTTTGTGGCTATTGTGAAGGGAGTTCTTTCTCTGATTATTTTCCTCAGCTCATTTGTCTATAGGAGGGCTACTGATTTTTTGTTTTGTTTTGTTTTGTTTTGTTTTGTTTTTGAGTTAATTTTGTATCCAGCCACTTTTCTAAAGGTGTTTATGAGCTGTAGGGGTTCCCTCATAGAATTTTTGGGGTTGTTTATGAATGGTATATCATCTACAAATAACAATACTTTGACTTCCTCCTTTCTGATTTGTATCTGCTTGATCTCATCCAGTTGTTTTATTGTTTCAGCTAAGATTTCAATGACTATATTTAAATACATAGAGAATGGACAACTTTGCCTTGTTCATGATTTTAGTGGAATTGCTTTGAGTTTCTGTCCATTTAATTTGATGTTAGCTATATATTTCCTTTATAATGTTTAGATATGTCTCTTGGATCCCTGATCTCTCAGTGACTTTTACCATGAAGGGGTGTTGAATTTTGTCAAAGGTGTTTTCAGCATCTAGTGAGAAGATAATGATGATATCATCATTGTTTATATGGTGGATTACATTGACTGATTTTCATATGTTGAACCATCTCTGCATCTCTGGGATGAAACCTATTTTATCATGGTGGATGATCTTTTTGATGTGTTCTTGGACTTGATTTTTGAGTATTTTAGTGAGTATTTTTTGCATCAATGTTCATGAGTGAAATGGGTCTTTAATTCTCTCTTATTTTGTAAAATCTTTATGTGGTTTGACTATCAAGGTGACTGTGTCCTTATAAAATGAATTTGGCAATATTCTTTCTGTTGCTATTTTGTGGAATAATTTGAGAAGTATTGGCATCAACTCTTCTTTGAGCTAAGCAGAATTCTGCCCTGGGCCATTTGTGTGTGTGTGTGTGGGGGGGCAGTTGGGAGACTTTTAATGACTTCTATTTTTTTAATGGTTATATGTCTATTTAAATGGTTTATGTGATCTTGATTTAACTTTAGTAAGTGGTATCTATTGAGAAAATTATCTGTTTCTTTTAGATTTTCCAATTTGGTGGAGCACAAGGTTTTGTTTTGTTTTGTTTTGTTTTTCATTAATTTATTTACTTATTTACTTTATATCCTGGTCACAGTCCCCCTCCCTTCAGATCTTCCTCTCCTCCCAGACCTACCCTCACAAATTCCTCCTTCTATTACCTCCTCCCCTTTTCCTCAAAGAAGGGGAACCCCCTTTGGATACCAGCCCATCCTGTGACATCCATTCACAACAAGACTAAACGAATCCTCTTTCACTGAGATCCAACAAGGCAGTTCAGCAAAGGGAAAGGGAATCCAATGATAGACAACAGAGTCAGAGACAGCCCCTACTCCAATTGTTAGGGTGCCCACATGGAGACCAAGCTGCATATCTGCTAGAAATATGTAGGGGGCTTAAGTCTAGCTCCTACATGCTCGTTGGTTGGTAGTTTAGTCATTGTGGGTGCCCATGGGTCCAGGCTGCTTAACTCTGTAGGTCTTCTTGTAGTATGCTTGACCCCTCCAACCTACTCAATCATATCCCACACTCTTGCACAAGGCATCCCGAGCTCCACTTGATGCTTGGCTGTGGGTCCCTGCATCTGTTTTCATCTGCTACTGGGTGAAATTTCTCAGGAAACAGTTATGCCAGTCTGCAATCATAGCAGAGAATTAATAGTGTCAGGGATTGGCTCTTTTCCATTGGATGGGTATCAAATTGGGGCAGTCATTGGTTGGCCATTCCCTCAGTCTCTGTTCCATCTTTATCTCTGTGCATTTGTAGGCAGGACTGATTTGGGGTTGAAGGTTTTGTGAGTTAGTTAGATGTCCTCTATCTACTGGAAGTCCCTCTTAGCTATAGGAAGTTGCCACTTAAGTCTCTATATTTCCTGCTATTAGGAGTCACTTAGCTAGAGTCATCCCTATAGACCCTTGGGAGCTTCTCCCATGTCCTACACCAATTCTGTTCTCTCTCCCAGTTCACTCCAGCACTCCTCCACACCTGATCCCCCTCCCCATTCCCCTCCTTACCCCCTTACAACTTTCATCCACCCCCCAATGTCTATTTTATTTCCTCTTGTGAGTGATATTCATAATTCCTCCTCCCTTGGGCCCTCCTTATTACTTAGTCTCTTTGGGTAAGTGGATGGTAGCATGCTCTCCTGAGTACATTTTATTTTTTTTAAGGTATGACATAATGAGTCTTTGGATTTCCTTGGTGTCTTTGTTATGTTCCCCTTTTCATTAACTTGGCTATTCCCTCTCTCTATCTTTTAGTTAGTTTAGCTAAGGGTTTGTTTATCTTGTTGATTTTCTTAGAGAACTACCTCTTTGCTTCATTAATTCTTTTTTATTGTTCTCTTTGTTTTAATTTTTACTGATTTCTGCCCTTACTTTGATTATCTTGTACCAACTATTCCTCTTGGGTATGTTTGCTTCTTTCTGTTGTAGATCTTTCACATACATTTTTAAGTTGGTAGTATGAAATCTCTCCAATTTCTTTATATAGTCTCTTAGTGGTATGAACTTCTCCTTAGCACCACTTTCATCATGTCCCATAACTTTGTGTATGTTGTGCATTAATTTTCATTGAATCCTAGAAAGTCTTTAATTTCTTTATTTTTCCCTTGACCCAGTAATCATTCAGTAGAGTTATTCAGTTTACATGAATATCTTAGTTAGGGTTTTATTGCTGTGAAGAAACACCTTGACATTGCAACTCTTATAAAGGCAAACATTTAATTGGGGCTGGCTTACAGTTTCAGAGGTTCAGTCCATTATCATAATGGTGGGAAGCATGGCAACATGCAGGCAGACTTGGTGCTGGACAAGCTAAGAGTGCTACATCTCGATCCAAAGGCAGCAAGGAAGGGACTGTCTTCCACAGGTAGTCAGGAGGAGGATGTCTTCTGCCCTGGGTGGAGCTTAAATATAGATCCCAAAGCCCACACACTCAGTGATACACTTCCTACAATAAGGCTACACCTATTCCAAGAAAACTATACCTCCAAAAAGTCCCATGGTCCAAGCGTATTCAACCCACCATAATGAGTATGATTTTTTTTTTTTTTATTTGTTGAAATCTGGCTTTAATCGGTGGTGGTCTGAGAATACGAAGGGTTATTTCACTTTTCTTGATTTCTTTAGGAGATTGAATTTCTTAAACTGGCATTGCCCAGTAGACATTTCTATGGCAATGGAAAACATTCTGTATATGCTCCCTATAAAATGCTAGACACCAGTCATAAACGGATTTTCAACAGTTGAAATGTTGCTAGTAAAATGTATAAGCTTAATTTTAACTTTATTAAATTTTAATTGATTCACTTTAAGTAGCCAGCTAAGGCTAGTGACTATCACACTGGACAGTGGTTTCCAGAGAAGGCATCCTACAGATGCTGTGGAGACATCTTCAACTTTCTCTTAAATATAATTGTGAGCTCATTTGTGTTTGTGGTTATATAAGTGTAACCAATGTTTCAGTTATGAAAAGTGATGAAAAGAATGTATTAGAGAGCCAATGTATGTATTGTATTACCTTAGAGCTATTTATAATACATACTTCTCATTTAGTCTCATTAAAATGTATATGTGTAAATATATTTTTCTATATATGTAATAAAATAAAAGGAAAATATTAACTTACATTAAATTATCTCACATGTATATATGTTCATATACATACATATATATGCAAACTTTAATATAATCTGTACATAAACTAATATATGTAAATTATGTAATATATGTAAGTAATATGTAAAAGATACATGCATATATGTATCTATAATGAGATAGGCTGACTTTAATATAGCTAGTGATTATATATTAATATTTTGAAGTCATAATACATTAAATTTGATAAAAACAATACACGTTTAAAAGTCAGCCTCAGAATATGTGACTAATGAAAATTAATGAGTATTTTCAAAGTGTGTCAGTTTTATGCACATTTATCATTGCCTATCAATAAAGGTGAATTCAGAGTAATTATGATAGAAGAAATGACAGAAGGCATGGTAGAGAGGAAGACTCATTCAAACTGCTTGAGCCTTTGAGAAATGGGTTAGTGATGGATAAATGTGTGACGGGATGATAAAATAAGCCTGAATTTTATCTTTTTGAATTTAAACTAGCATTGACAAATTAATGTCTGCTGTCACTAATGAGAATTTGTTTTGTATAGTACTTAAATAATGTAAGTATATTAGTTAACAATAGATATACTTTTAAAGTACATCCATTTTTTTCCAATTTTTATTAGGTATTTACTTCATTTACTTTTTAAATGCTATCCCCAACGTCCCCTATATCATCCCCCCTGCACCCCTACCCACCCACTCCCCCTTCTTGGCCCTGGTGTTCCCCTGTACTGGGGCATATAAAGTTTGCAAGACCAAGGGGCCTCTCTTCCCAATGATGGCTGACTAGACCAT
>NC_034593.1:35921371-35922476 GCF_900095145.1 Mus pahari
GTGGGTCCTCAGGTAGTATTATGTCCAATTTTCTGAGGAACCGCCAAACTGATTTCCAGAGTGGTTTTACAAGCTTGCAGTCCCACCAACAATGGAGGAGTGTTCCTCTTTCTCCACATCCTCACCAGCATCTGCTGTCACCTTAATTTTTGATCTTAGCCATTATAACTCATGTGAGGTGGAATCTCAAGGTTGTTTTGATTTGCATTTCCCTGGTGATCAAGGATGTTGAACATTTTTTGAGGTGTTTCTCAGCCATTTGATATTCCTCAGTTGAGAATTCTTTGTTTAGTTGTGTGCCCCATTTTTTAATGGAGTTATTTGGTTTTCTGGAGCCCGCCTTCTTGAGTTTTCTCTATATAATGGATATTACTCCCCTATCTGATTTAGGATTGGTAAAGATCCTTTCCCAATCTGTTGGTGTCCTTTTTGTCTTATTGACAGTGTCTTTTGCCTTACAGAAGTTTTGCCATTTTATGAGGTCCCATTTGTCAATTCTTGATCTTACAGCACAAGCCTTTACAGTTCTATTCAGGAATTTTTCCCCTGTGCCCATATCTTTGAGGCTTTCCCCAACTTTCTCCTGTATAAGTTTCAGTGTCTCT
Organism: Mus pahari; assembly: GCF_900095145.1. NCBI lineage: Eukaryota > Metazoa > Chordata > Mammalia > Rodentia > Muridae > Mus > Mus pahari. The sequence continues at coordinate 35,921,977 of NC_034593.1, forward strand.
GGTTTTATGTGGAGTTCCTTGATCCACTTAGACTTGACCTTAGTACAAGGAGATAAGAATGGATCAATTCTCATTCTTCTACATGATAAGTTGTGCCATGTTCTACATGACAGTTGTGCCACCACCATTTGTTGAAAATGCTTTTTTTTTCCACTGGATGGTTTTAGCTCCTTTGTCAAAGATCAAGTGACCGTAGGTGTGTGGGTGCATTTCTGGGTCTTCAATTGTATTCCATTGGTCTACCTATCTGTCACTGTACCAGTACCATGCAGTTTTTATCACAACTGCTCTGTAGTACAGTTTTAGGTCAGGCATAGTGATTCCCCCAGAGATTCTTTTATCACTGAGAAGAGTTTTTGCTATCCTAGGATTTTTGTTATTCAAGATGAATTTGCAAATTGCCCTTTCTAACTCATTGAAGAATTGAGTTGGAATTTTGATTGGGATTGCATTGAATCTAAAGATTGCTTTTGGCAGGATAGCCATTTTCACAATGTTGA
>NC_034593.1:35922487-35924513 GCF_900095145.1 Mus pahari
CTAGGGTTTCTATCTCCAGAGTTGTCTCCCTCTAGGTTTTCTTTATTGTTTCTACTTCCATTTTTAGATCCTGGATGGTTTTGTTCAATTCCATTTCCTTTTGGTAGCGTTTGGTAGCGTTTTCCTGTAACTCTTTAAGGAATTTTTGTGTTTCCACTTTAAAGTCTTCTATCTGTTTGCCTGTAATTTCCAGTATTTCCTTCTTAAAGTTCTCTATCATCATCATGAGAAGTGACTTTAGATCCATGTCCTGCTTTTCTGGTGTGATGGTGTATCCAGGACTTGCTATGGTGGGAGTGCTTGGTTCTGATGATGCCAAGTAATCTTGGTTTCTGTTGCTCCTGTTCTTATGCTTGCCTCCTGCCATCCGATTATCTCTAGTGCTTGCTGTCCTCAATATATCTGATTGGAGCCTGTCCTTCCTATAATCCCAGTTGATTCAGGACTTCTCAGAGTCCAGATTTATCTGTGATTCTTTGATTGTGGGCTCTTGTGAACCTGAGATTCTGGGTGTGTCAGAGTTCTTGGCAGTCAAGCTCCTCTGAGCCACTCAAATACCAATGTGACCCAGCACCTGTTATCCTGGGATCCTGTTATCCTAAGATCCTGGGCATGATAGAGTGCATGGAAGTGGTGTCTCCTTTGAGGACTGTGGAGTTGTCTGTTCTGTTTGAAACCAAGGTAAACCTTAACTGATTAAAAGGAACCTGAACCTCTGGTCAGGAAAGGCTCTGGTGTCCTTGCTCCTGCTGTCACAGGCCTGTCACTATTGGATTGGAGCAGCTGTTGTGTTTCACTCACCAGTGATCCTAAGATCACTTGGGCAGTCCGTTAGAGACCATGGGGGTGTCCGCCGAATCCATGCCCTAGGTGACCTGGTGCTGGTGCAGATCGGAAGTGCTAGTACATCTATTATAATCACAATAGATTTTTCCATAAGAATTATGATGAACATTAAACTCACCATTAAACACAAGCTCTATTCCTTACTTTCTGTATGAGTTTTGAACAGGAACCTAATCTTCCCACACTCAGTGTCCTTACTGAATTTGAAAATATAAAACCACTCAATTCAAAGATTTTCAGAGGGGGATTAAATGATATAATGAATATTGGGCATTTAGTATAATCAATAATACATCAAGTAAACCTTCAAATTGTACCTACTATTAAATATTGATGAAAACACTTATAAATGGCAAGAAACAGAGCATTTCAATCCCTTTGCTGTGTGTTTTAGGAATGATGATGAAAATATACTGAGGAAAATGCAAAGGTTCTTAGGGGATACTCACCATAAAGGTAACACAGAGGGTTGGAAAGGCCCGATGGAAAAGCATAAAACTTCCAGATTGGAAATAAGGAGACCACTAAAGAAGATGCAAATTAAATGACCATAGATAATCTCAGGAAAATTATTCAAATGGAGAAAATTAACTTAAAAAATACCTTTTCTGGAAGTGTAATGAAGCCTGAGTTGATGTGAAGCAGACCTAGCGAACCTGCTTGGCTGTGGGATGCCATGTGTTCTTAATTTTGTTGAGAACAAAGCAAAGACAACATAAGAACCCATCAAGATTATGGAGGGTTTACATGCAAAGATGTAAACTTAGAAAGAGACTCCTCTCTGTGTTTATCTATTACTACCTTATAATATCCTAGGGTACAGACAATGCCATCCCACTGTGTATGGGAACTGGTCACAAGATTCTGCAAGACAATCAAAGCCAGAAAGAGTTAGAATGTGCTGGACGAAGCCTGGTCATGAGTAATAGTCAAAACAGGGAGTCCCTAAGTCTCAGTCAGGGTTTCTATTCCTGCACAAACATCATGACCAAGAAGCAGTTGGGAGGAAAGGGTTTATTCAGCTTACACTTCCACATTGCTGTTCATCACTGAAGAAGTCAGGACTGGAACTCAAGCAGGTCAGGGAGCAGGAGCTGATGCAGAGGCCATTGAGGGATGTTCTTTACTGCCTTGCTTCCCCTGGCTTGCTCAGCCTGCTCTCTTATAGAACCCAAGACTA
>NC_034593.1:35924713-35926328 GCF_900095145.1 Mus pahari
TAACTCCAGCTGTGTCAAGTTGACACAAAATTAGCCAGTACACCCTACAAGCTGGGCCACAGAAGGGTTGCATAGAGATAGTAATGAGACCATATTCTAGGTGGAATGTTCCTGTTTAATCTCAATCTATAATACTATTAAAGACACCAGACATGACTCAGCTGTGGATGGCACCAGGTTCCACTCATAAAACTCCACATACACTGTAATAATGTTTTTGTGTACTCATAGTACTCTGGGAAACTGGAAAAAGCAGCCCGATTGCTCAAGGACACATGCAGAAGTTGTAACTCCAGACAGCTACACTCAAGCTGGATCCCCATACCCAGTCATGAGAAAGAGTAAACACCAGAGGGGGCTTCCCTTCCCAACAGAGAAGGGGAAGGTGGAATGGGGGATGATTTCCGTGACAGGGCACTGTGAGCAGAGGAAGGGCTGATATGGTCTTGTAAAGTGAATAAATAAATAAATTTAATAAAAAAAACTTTTTGTGCTTCAATCATTGTTCTCTGCATCTTAACTATGCCTGACTTATTCTAACCCATGTCTTCAACATTTATTTCTGTTCATTATTTTCTTAAATTTATATCTCTGGATCCAAGCCATCTTAGGAATTCAATCCTAATTCACTTAGTGATAATTTTTAGATGCCTGTGGGCTGGTCTCCTATCAGCACCTCTAAAACATAGTATTTCTGAAATGAATCAGGTTTTTGATTATGGTGGTAACTTCTTGAATCCTACCATTACAGTATAATTTTCTAAGCTTGCCTGTCATATCCAATTAGTTTTCATTAGTTGCAGGCAGTAAAATAATGTGCATGCTACAGAGGGAATTGACTTCCTCCATTAGTGATTGCCAGATCCACTGGAACACTAGGCATTGCCTTACAGTAGTCTGTCATCAAAGAGCATGTGTGTCAGGAATGAAAGTGCAGCATTGTTAAGGTAGTGTTGTTTGGATGGATGTTCTAAAAAGCCCTTGGGATAAAGACTTGGTCCCCATTTTGCTTAACTATCGGGATACCATGGAACTTTCAAGAGATGAGGCCCTACAGGAAGGAAGTTAGGGCATTGGGAACCATGACTTTGAAAGAGATTTTGGAATCTTAGTTTCTACTTTGTCTCTGCCTACAGTCATCATGAGGTGAGTAGCTTTGCTCTCCTCTCACACTCACTCTCTGCCATCATATTCTCCCATGCTATAAGACAAGCCCCAGAACACAGACAAATGCCCAAAGGCTGAAGAACCTGAAGCAATGAGTTGGGATAAGCCTTTTCCTCTTTTTTGGGGTTGTTTATCTTCAGTGTTTCAGTAGTGTAGAAAGTGGAACACACATCTTTGCTCCAGTGCACTGCCGAGGAGAGGGCAGACTGGAGAAGTGTCACAGCTTCTGGGAAGGATCTGGTTCTGGTCATCCGGCGCCTTTCCCACCCGAGGAGGGGATTCTGCCCGGGAGCAGCCTCCTGGCCTGAGCCAGAAGGAGATCCATCTTTCCTCCAGTCCACTGCCGGTTAGAGGGTGGCCTGGAGAAGGCGCTCAGCTTCGGGCTCCAGTCTGAACTGGCAAGAGTGTGGACCGCAGAAGCTACACAGCTTCAGGACAGAAAGAAGCA
>NC_034593.1:35926339-35949201 GCF_900095145.1 Mus pahari
ATCCACTGAGATACCACTCTCAGGGTAAGAGATCCACTGAGATACCACTCTCAGGGTAAGAAATCCACTGAGATACCACTCTCAGGGTAAGAGATCCACTGAGATACCACTCTCAGGGTAAGAGATCCACTGAGATACCACTCTCAGGGTAAGAGATCCACTGAGATAGTACTCTCAGGGTAAGAAATCCACTGAGATAGTACTCTCAGGGTAAGAGATCCACTGAGATACCACTCTCAGGGTAAGAAATCCACTGAGATACTACACTCAGGGAAAGATATCCACTGAGATACTACTCTCAGGGTAAGAGATCCACTGAGATAGTACTCTCAGGGTAAGAGATCCACTGAGATACCTCTCTCAGGGTAAGAAATCCACTCTACAGCTTGTTGGCATCACATGGATAACAGTATCTCTGTAAATGTCACCAAAGAGTCGAACAGACTGTAGGCTCTAATCACATATGAACAGGACAAGAGGAAAACAATTTGCTTTCCCACACTCTGTTGTAATGCAATTAAGAAATAGTGGAAAGAGGAAGGATTTGGAGAGCAAAGTAAGTCCTGTCTATAGCACAAAATAATGAGCAGCATTGTACTTTGTAATATTCTTGCCTTTTAAAAAAAATGCAGGATACAGTATTTAGGTGTTTCCTTAAGCCCTGTGTCTGGCATTTCAATGTTAACTTACAATCATTTTGTTTTAGTTTTTGAATTCCCTTCTGTCCCTTGATGAATTGATAACAATACAGTAATGCCAATTTACACAATACCTTTGGTTTTTTTTTTTTAAGTAAGAAAATAGATTTTTGTATCCTGCCTTACTGACAAGTTTGCAAATTGCCAATCTTTGCTCCTTTCTCTCCCTCCCAATGCTTCATGGTGGTAATTAAGGACTGTAAATTTCACTTTATCATTTGTGTTTGGAATACAGGCATAAATCATAGTAATAGCACCGTTTATTTCAGTAATGCCAGCTTGCCTGCAAATCACTTGTAAATTGGTTCCATGGATGTACCCCCACCAAATTAATCAAAAAGCCACCTGCATATATTTCCTGAGCTTATTTCAAAGGCTTAGGAACAGTGCTGACCTTTTCATTTTTATGTATTTGTAAATTCTCAATGGCTCAGGCATATGCTTCCACTTAGGACCTGGGAACATCTAGCTGAATGTTTTACACAGTAGTTATTTTTTAACACACAGCAGAGACTTGTGTTTCAAATAATATACCTGCCTAATAGTCCTACTGTATTCCACATACAGTAATTATGATTTTGACTAAACATAACACTATATACACTTGAGAACTGTGGGAAGCAATGCTTTTGTGTTTTCAATAGTTTTTTTTTTTCCAAATGAGTATAATAGATTTCAATGTTATGAGTTAGGCCATAATTACTTATATTTTCTTCTTGTACCCAGGAAAGTGGTTTTGTTTTGAATTTTAAAGTATTTATTTGTGATTTATTTATATGCACATGCATGCCATGGTGAGTATGCAGAGGTCAAAGGACAACTCTCCTTCCACCATGTGGATTCTGGAGATCAAATTTAAGTCACCAGGTTTGGTGGCAGGTGCCTATATCTACAGAGCCATCTTTTTTTTTTTTTTTTTTCATAGTAAACAATGTTTTACTATACAGCTCTCATTTGTACATTTCATATATGCTTTTAAAGCTTCAATTAACATACACACACACATATACACACATATGCGTGCGTGGGTATGTGTGTGTTGTGTGTGTGTGTGTGTGTGTGTGTGTGTGCAACAGTGGTTCTCAGGCACAGGATTTAGGAGGAGGATTGAGGGAGTCTTTTCTTGGCATGTACTGTCAACCATGATAGTGGAACGTGTCCTTCTGACTTAGCTGCCTTGATTGAATTTTACTATGGCAAACAGTTCGCACATGTATGCTATTGCTCATTGGAAGGATGAGATTTGAAGATTATCGCCTGCGTTTTTTGAAGTCTTTAAGTCTTAAATGCTTACTTTCCTCCTAATAGAGCTCCAAGATCATCCTATGAAAGCAGTATGTCCACAAACTGTCTGGAACACCTGCCTAAGAACCGCTGCCTATGGTTATTCAATGTCCTCAGGCCTCACAGGATGAGGTAATGGTATGGTGGATTTCTTCTCAGTGTCCCTGGAAACTGCTTTCCTCATATCATAGGCATCCTCATCAGGCTCCCCGTTGCTGACTGAGTAGTACTCTATGACTGTCCTGTAGACACTGTAACCCAACTGCTTGTACATGTTGACAGCAACTTGATTGGATACTCTTACGAAGAGATCAACAAAAAAGTCACCTTTTCTTTCTGAAATTTCCTCTAGTAACTCCTTAAGTTTAGCAGCCAAGCCAAGACGGCGGAATTCAGGGGCGACAGAGAGAGCTGTGACATGTCCATGCCACTCTTCCCTAGCTACTGAGCCTTCTGCTTTGCCTACAGTATAACCCAGTAGTTCTCTGCCAGGTGATTCAGCAACGATGAAATACTCTGGACAGTGTGCAAGGTACTGTAAGTAAAAAGGAACCCCATAAATTTCTGTAAGTGGTTCCAAGTTAATGTTGTTGAAGCAGAACAGGTCGTTGCAGGTGAAGGCCCGGAACGTGCTCATTGGGACTCCGCCAGCCTCCAACCTGCTCAGTGCAACCCCGCGCCTGCACTGCTGAGCCATCTTGCAGTTGATTTTGCAATATCTTGAATGACAAATATTTTCTTTTGTACTTTTCTATGCTAACTGGAACAATAAGAAAGAAAGTTTCAACTAGAGTTCATAAGAGGCTGTCACAGGACTACGTCTGAGTAACAACTTAAGCCAGTATAAGTGTGCTGCACTCCTTTGGGAATCTCCTGACAAAATATACTCTTATGTAGCTTACCTCTTATTAGCATTAAAAAACAAAACCTCCCTTGTAAAATCAAAATGAAGATAATAAGATGTTTTATTGGAGTTGGACGAGGCAAACCAACAGGAGAAAAAGAACCCCAAGAGAAGGCACAAGAATCAGAGACCCACGCATTCACACACTCAGGACTCCCATAGGCATACTGTCCTGAGTGCTGTAATAGGTACACAGAGGACCTTTTCAGGCCCGTTCAGGGTCAGACCCTGTGCTTCTTGCTTCACTCTCTGTGAGTTCATATGAGCTTTGCTCAGTTGATTTAGAGGACTTTGTTCTTGTGCCCTCCAGATCTTCTGGCTCTTAACACTCTCTTCACCTCTTCTTCCACGGGGTTCCCTGAGCTCTGAGGGGAGAAATTTGATGGAGACATCCCATTTAGAGGTGTGTGTTCCAAGAACCCTCTCTCTCTTTCTGTGTGTATAATGTCTGGCTGTAGGCCTCTTTATTCGTTCCCATCTGATGTGAGAGGAAGCTTCTCTGATGATGGCTGAATAAGGCATTGATCTTTGAGTAGTAAAATATCATTTTATTGTTACTTATTTTCTCTTTTAGACCAATAGTATTTGTTTTTAACCCCAGGTCTCTGGACTGTCTGGTCTCTGGTTCTTAATTACCCTAGCGGTAATTAAGATGGTCTGGGTTCCATCTCAGAGTGGGCCTTACACCAAATGAGATACTGGTTACCTCTTCCAGCTTTGTGCCAAAATTGCCCTAGCACATCTTTCAGGCCAGGAGCCATTGTAGATCAAAGGTTTGTGGCTTGATTGGCATTTTTTCTTTTTTAGTTTTTTAAATTTTTTTGAGACAGGGTTACTCTGTATAGCCCTGGCTGTCCTGGAACTTACTTTGTAGACCAGGCTGGCCTCAAACTCAGAAATCCGCCTGCCTCTGCCTCCTGAGTGCTGGGATTAAAGGCGTGCACTAGCATGCTCGGCTGGCATTTATGTTTCCCTTTCAGTAGCTTGCACAATACCTTCCAGTACCAAAGACACTAGAAGATTGGGATAAATGTTCTGTGTAGGCACCAGCTCGATCTTTCCATGTTCAGAGTGTTGTATGGGTATTGTCTTCAGCAAAGGGCCTTGATGTCCATTTGCTGAGAGCAGCCTATTATCTTGGCAACCACTTGAATTGTTTGGGGATTTCCAGTCGACACTTTTTGGCCAACAACTCCATTGGATGGATATAACCCAGTCTTTGTACTGGAAGCTTCATTTGGTGACAAGAGATGTCCAGTTGGGACTCTTTCTCCCTCATTATTTGTAGACAGTGTCATGATTGCCTTCATATATTTTAGAGAAGTTTCCACTGAACTAAGTTTTCATATGTCCCCAAATGCCCTTCAATTCTAGAGCCATCTCTCCCACATGCCCTCCCTCAATCCCATCTCCCCACCGTCTCTCTACCTGATCCTTCTGTACCTGCCCCTTTTGCCTCCTCGTCTACCCATGAACTCTAGTCTATTTTTCCTACCTAGGGAGATCCATGTGCCCCCCTCCCTCTCTATATATACCCAACCTCCCTGGGACTACAGATTGTAGCTTGGTTATCACTTACTTAATGGCTAATATCCACACATTAGTCTTAACTCTATAGAAGGAAGGGAATTTAAGTTACAAATGGCTTATTCATAGGCTTACCTCGAACCAAACATTGTTAGGGAAAGATAAATATAATTTAAACTTTCAATTTGAACTTTCAAATCCAAGTCCATGTGAATTTTTAGGGTGTAGAGGCTAAACATATAGTTTATATAAAACTATATTTTTATGTAGATCCTTTGTATATTTTCTGCTATATAGCCACCTAAGGGCAATAGATGACATGGAAGGTGCCACATTTGAGTAGGCTAAACCAGATCTGCTCACTGCTCATTCTCTTCCTACAGGTACTAATAGGGAATTTAAAATAAGTCACTTTGAAGGTTTATTTGTTTTTGAGACAGGATCTCTCTATATAGCTCTGGTGTTCTAGTACTCACTTTGTAGATCAGGCTGGTCTCAAACGCACAGAGATCTGCCTGCCTCTTTGCTCTCAATGATGAGATTAATGGCATGCACTAATATACCTGAGTAAGGTTTTCTTTTTCCTTTCAATAGAAAAAAAGAGAGATAAGTTCAATAGGTCACCTCGAATATGACTGTTATCTAAATTAGTAAAAATATGTTATTTTTGTATTACAAAATTAGAGAATCATAGTCAGTTTGACACATTTTGAAATAGTGTTTACTAACTATTTCCATGATTAGGAATAATGTATAATTTAGTTGTAAGTATGTACTGCCTTGGCAATTTTTAATTAATTCTTGAAAGTGTGAATGGAACAGTATTAAAAACATTTGAAAGGATGCTCAGGTAGTAAGTATATATTGATTTTGTGTTTAGACATACATATTAACAAAATAAAGTGTTTGTAAATATATAAATCAAAGCATAGTTTCATTGTATTATAGCAATCCATTTTATTATGATAATGTGGTAGAGAACCAATTAAATTTATTTTAGCCATGAGACTATTTTATAGTGTTTTTGGTTCCATGAGATTTTGAATCATTTTAGTTTAACTTCTTAAATAAAGATAAAAGATTATTTTCGCAATTAGAACTTACTATTGAAAGCCAGCACATTTCATTTATCAACAAACCTGAGATTAACTGATAGCTAAGTTCTCAGAAACGCTGAAATAAATGATCTTCCTTTCTACTCTTCTCACATCTGCTCTCCTCTAAAATAAATCATTTCCAAACTGTCACCAAGGATGAGAAATTTCTAGCTAAAGACCTTTTCTTCCCTCCTCTAAGGCCTTGAAAAGGGGGGGCTTAGAGTGAAAAGTGTCATAACTACAATAGTAAGTGCATTCTAGCAAGAATAAATAAAATTGCAAAGCCTGACAGTGAAGAATACGGAGAGGAATTCAAGTGACTAAACCTCAAATAAAGGATTATCCTTGTTTGTGAGAAATCTATTCCAGTAAGAAATCGATGCAGCAGCCTCTGCATAGGGAAGCAGCTGTGCCGGTTTGGGTGCTACAGGGAAACTGCAGCCGAGACCCAGGGTCATATAGGGCAGCAGTCTGCCCACAGGCTTTTGGCCAGGCCAGTTATAGATACCTGTCTTGGCCTCCTTCTGTATGGTTATTGGCCACTGGACACACTAGTTAGAGAGCAGCTGTCCTAAATTAGCGATATTCACACTGTTATTGGCACTTTATTTTTATAGCTCTATTAACTTTTATAATTTGAAATTTCTGCTTGGTGAAAGGGGGAAATAAAAAAAAAACTCAGAAAACTATGAATAAATTGTTAAGTGGTGCTAATTGCATTAAAATATCATGGCAATAGTGGAAGTAACAGAAATAAAGTGAAATTTAACATCCTTTAGCATTTTAGAGTCAGCACTAAGAGGTTTTCTGAAGCCCCTTAAAATGGTATGATGTCACCAACTGTAGAATCTGCTGACATTCAAACTTGGATCAAAATTTTAATATGCGGAAAGGTATGTGCACTTGTCAAGCAAATTGCTACTGTTAGGTCACATATTGTTAGATTAAAAAATATGTTCACTCATAAAAAGGTTTTGAAACAAAGTTATTGAAATGTATTTATTCTTTTGTCAATCATTTATTAAGTACCTCCAGTGTACTTGACTGAAGAAGGGAAGAAAATAGAGTCAATCACAAATGTCTTTGCTTTTTTGAAATTGTTCCTTTAATTGAATATGTTCTTTCCAAATACTTTATTAATTTAGTTAATATTTAATGTTTTCTTCTTAAAATATAAGATCTGTCCTAATTAAAAAATTATGTGTATATATACATCTCTGCATATGGGTTTGTGCTTGTGAATGCAGTTTCTTTAGAGACCAAAAGAGGGCACTGTGTCCCTGGAGCTGCAATTACCAGCCAATTGTGAGCCACCCCTATGGTTACTGGAAACCTAACTTGGGTACTTTGAAAGAACTGTCACTCAGCCAATTATCTCTCTAGTTTCTCTTCATTTTTTGAACATGTTCTCTCTCTCTCTCTCTCTCTCTCTCTCTCTCTCTCTCTCTCTCTCTCTCTCTCTTGTAATTTGCTTTGTTTTATTAGAAAAAATACTCAAGCAAGGTCTACAATCAATCATCGGTCAATTAAGAATGACTTACAAGAACATGAGACAGTAAAATAAAAATACAGGTACAAGCTATATGTCTCAAACACTCTATTTGGCAATATTTTAACAAACCAAATGTTCTCTTTATATGTATTTTAGATATCTCTGCCTCTATTTTGTAATATAAAAGCAAAACAATGAAAACATACTTCTGCTTTGGGAAATACTCCTCCTTCCAATCCCCCATTGCTTGTTCAGTCTGCTTTCTTACAGAACCCAGGATCACCAGCCCAAGGGTGGCACCACCCAAAATTGGTTGGCCTTCCACCATCAATTACTAATTAAGAAAAAGTCTTACAGCTCGATATGGTAGGATCATTTTTCTCAATTTAGGTTTCTTCCTTTCTGATAAGTCTAGCTTGTATCAAGTTTGACATAAAACTAGCCAGCATACTAATTTGAGAAAAGACAATTAATGCTAACTTCCAAATTTGTCACAATACGAGTAAAGTAATGCATTTTTGCACTTTGAATTTAGGTATGCAAATTTATAGGAAGATAAGTCAAAAGAATATGGTCCTTATGGATGTGGAGAAAGGGAGCCCTCATTCACTGGTGGTGAGATTGTAAACTAGTCCACCTATACTGGAAATCAGTGTGGCAAATCCCCAAGGGGTTAAAAAACAAATCTGCTATATGGCCCAGCTATATCACTCATCAGCATATTCCCTAAGTATTCAACATTCTACTTTTCATATACGTGCACAGCCATATTTATTGCTGTTCTAGTCACAATAGCACAACCAAATTTACTTCAATTGAAGAATGGATATTAAAAACGAGGTACATATACACCATGGACTATTCAGGTGTAAAGAAAACTAAAATCATAGAATTTGTAGGTAAATGGATGGGACTAGAAATAATCATATTGAGGGAGGTAAGCCAGACTCAGAAAGACAAATTCCATATGTTTTCTCTCACCTGAGGTTCCTAGCTCCAAATATTCCGATGTGAGTATACAGATGCAAGTTTAATAACCTAGAGAAAGTAAAATGGGACCAATGGGACTCAGGGTAGCAATATAGAGGGGAATAGCAAGAAACAAGGGCTATGAAGGGCAAAATGGCAAAACCAACAAGGCTCTAATTAGGAAGGGAGACAGAAATAACTTTGATAGATAGAGGGAAGATGGTAAGATAACATTTTGATGCCTGAAAAAGTCATAAGGAATCATACTGTTAGCTATCTACATATAAATACTGACATCTAAGTTGTTGTTCTATTGCTGTGAAGAGACACCATGACCAAGGAAACTCTTATAAAAGAAAGCATTTAGCTGGGGACTTGCTTACATTTTCAGATACTTAGTCTATTATCATGCTGACAGGGAGCATGGTGGCAGGCATAGTACTGGAGAAGTGGTTGAGAGCTACGTCCTGATCTTCAGGCAGAGAGAAGCAGCCTAGGCTTCTTGAAATCTCAAAGCCCATTCCTAGTGAGATACTTCTTTCAACAAGGCCATACCTAATCTAACAATCTAACATGGCCATGCCTCCTACCCTTATAATCTTTTAAAATAGTGTCATTCCCTGGTGAATAAGCATTCAAATAAATGAGCCTATGGGGGCCATTATTATTCAAATTACCACAACCTACAATACATATAGGTCTACGTGCATACACATGTATACACACACACACACACACACACACACACACGAATTTAAATGAAATTTTCCATCTTGTCTGACAATGCTCTTTCTAAGAGTTATAAACTATCCATAAAAAAACTCAACATTGTGTATAAGAAGCTCCCTTTTGAGTTAATCATTAGGGTGTTCAAGAAGCTTCCAAAATTTTATAGGATATTGCTATTGTCCTTGGTAGCACCTCAGAGATAGAAGGTAAGTCCTCATTGCTAACAACATTATATATTTTGGAAACTGAACCTAAAGGATCTGACCTGACAGACACCCCTTAAGAACTATCTTTCATGGTATCAGAAGGTTACATGAAACCTTCCAAAGGAGGAAAGCAACCAGCAGTGCTACAATAATTATCAAGTGCATCAACCAGCATGCCATGATAACCCTGAGGGCATAGAAGTGGTACCCATACCTTGGAATTACCAAACAGCTCTCTAATTGGACTGAAGACCCAGTGAACAAGAGGGGAATCATACCTGGTATTGGAAACCTTATGCCTGGATGGTGTACCCAGGATGGAAAAGGCATTTGGAAGCCAATTCCTGGTACCATCACCTGGGAAGCCAGCCCCTATCCAGACCAAAAGTGATAATGAGAAAAGACAAAGAAGACAGAAAAGATGGCCGCTGCATGCTCACCACAGCATGCTCACCCTAAGACAAAGAAAAGCAAAAAGACAACTGCAACATGCTCATCCTCAAACCAAACTGAGACCAAAAGCAAGGTCACTGGGATGGACAGACAGAAAAGACAAAGAAGACAGAAATGAGTTCCAGGAAGGCTCCAGTAAAGGAGGTTCACAAGCAGCTACAAAACAAGGATGATGAAGTAGTCCATCAACCATGCTAGGCACCAGACGCTGCCTATGCCCTGGACAGCTTTCTGCCTGACCCTACCTGCTTTGGGGGATTGGTAGGTAAGGTAGCAGAGAATCAATGACACAGACTTGGGGAGCAGCTGAGAAACACAATAGCAAACTTATCTGAGCACTGCTGCAAGCTCCATTAATACCCTCCACCCATGCCCTGTTAATCCCAAGAAAACATCTCTTCTAAACAGCACTTCTTGATTGGCTGGCGTTGTCTGCACCAGCAATCCTTGGTCTCTCAGGCAGTCCTCACTTAGGAGATGCTTTTTGCAGCTGCTGGGCCCCATGGGATTTACTCAGAGGTGGTACTGCACGTCTTCCTACAGAGGAAAGCTCAGGAGACTGATCCCTAGACAAAGAACACAGGAAACTAAGGAATACTGAAAGTAAGAAGAGTACAACGATTGATTATCCAATAGCAAATGGTCATCCTTGAAAACACTTGACAAGCAACCATTATATGGACTGAGCAGGTTGTATTTATATATTTTAGAGTACACATATGTGCATGTACACGCACATATAAGTAGAAACAAAGAAAAGTGGCCATGAATTTCAGGGGTGACAAAGGGAGGTATATGGAAAAGTTTGGTGTGAGGAAAGGGAAAGGGCAAGTAATGTAACTATATTATCACCTCAAAAATATTTTAATTCTGGGTCAAAAATTTCGAAGGTAGGTTGGTGACCCCATCCTTCCACTGGAAGCCCTGTCTTTTCTACTGGAGGTTGTCTCTTCAGGTTCTAACTCCGCACTTAACATTTCAGCTAAGGTCATCCCCATTGAGTCCTGGAAGCCTCTCACAGCCCACGCCTCTGGAATTTTCTAGAGGATCTTCCCCACCCCCGACCCCAGCTGCATATTTCCATTCATTCTTCTGGCCCTCTGGGCTTTTCTCCTGTCTCCCCCACCCCTCCCCACTGCTATACCTGATCCTGTTCCCCCTTCCCCTCCCCCTCCCACTCAGGTCCCTCCCCACTTCTGCCTCCCATGATTGTTTTGTTTCCCCTTCTAAATGGAATTCCTGTCTAAAAGTAATGCAGGGACAACAGCGGAACAGAGATTGAAGGAAAGCCCATCCAGTGACCAGCCCAATTTGGGATCCATCCCACGGGCAGGGACTAAACTGCAATGGTCCATGATTTTCCAAAGAATGATACACCAAACTCAAATAGTATACAAACCCAAAGAGTGTTTTATTCTGCAGAAGTCCAGCATCCTGAGGTCTCCCATTATCAAGATAGAGAGACAACCAAGTGAGCTCACAGGCCTGATTTAAAGCACGTTATAGGAATTCTGGAGTAGGTGATCTCTATCTTAATCTGTTGGGTCCATCTCTATGGACATTTCAGAACCAGTGCTGGTGTTTAGAAACTGTTGCTGGGGAAGTCTGGAAACTCTTGCTGACCTGTTGTCCTTGCCTCAGGACAGGTGGTGTGGTAGCTTCTGACAACTGGACAGTTTCTGACTGAAGCCTGAAGCCTGGGTTTTTGTTTTTTGTTTTTGTTTGTTTTTTTGTTTTGTTTTGTTTTCTTTTCTTCTAGTAACTGACTTGCTTGGGCTTGTCTGGACTAAGGCCTTGTCTCCTGCTGCCAGCTTATCATGAAGTCAGACTAGCATTCTCAAAACCTTGACACTTTTACTGATACCACATTGTTCTAGCATGGCTGTCCTTTGAGAGACTCTACCAGCACTTGATGGTGGCAGATACTCACAGAGAAGCACTGGACTGAGGTTGGGGAACCCTTTGGAAGAGTTAGGAGAAGGGTTGAAGGAGCAGAAGGGAATGGCAACCCCACAGGAAGACCAATAGTATCAACTAACCCGGTTCCCTGGGAGTTCCCAAAGACTAAGTCAACAACCAAAGAGCATACATGGGCTGGTCTGTGACCCCAGGCACACTTATAGCAGAGGACTGCTTGTCTTGCCTCAGTGGGAGAGGATGAGCATAACCCTATAGAGATTTGATGCCCCAGGAAAGGGTATGGGGGTTGGGTGGGGTGAGGTAGCGGAGGGAGGGTGGGGAGGTGAGTGGGTGAGGGAACAGCTCTCAAGGCAAAGGGGAGGGGGAATAGGGTGAAGAACTCTTGGAGGAGTGCAACAGTTGCAATGTAAAGAAATAAAACAATCGAAATATTTTTTAAAAAGAATATCTTCTTTAAAGGATAGGTATTACAGTTGTTTCTAAGAGAACTGTAAATATTATTTTTGAAAAAGCAAGAGAGTAAGTCTATTAAGCTGTGGTGAAGCCACTAACTTTCTGGCAAAAGATGGTCAGTCTTGCATGACACTTGATATACACACATTCTCTCTCTCTCTCTCTCTCTCTCTCTCTCTCTCACACACACACACACACACACACACACACACACACACACACACACACACACACAGGCTCAGAGACCAATTCACTTCATAAAACTTGTATAAATACCGCTAATCTTCAGGGTATTGCTATTGTGGCTGGAACTCTTGTCCTCAGAAACAAACATTCAAGGGGACATATAGAGGAGCAGAACGTTCAGGTGTCAAAATCTTAAGAATTCTGTCTCATAAAACTTGTCTGTAGGAATTAAAGCATATTGGTGGGGAAATGCAGTTTGTCCTATATTTACTCTGAACAGACTCCCACCTTGTGCCTACTAAGTGCCAGGCACTCGTAGGAGTCAGACATGTCTTTAATGTTCAGATTTAAGGGGTCCTGAATGGACACTAGGAATTTATTTTTTCTGAGTACTTTGAGTGAGTTCAATTAGACACACTTTTTATTATTTGAGCATTTCATAACATACATAATATATTTTGATCAACCCACTTCTCCCCTCCCCTTCCCAACTCCCCTCAGACTCCTACCCTGCCCCACAATACTTTTCTTACATGTGCTTAATTTCAAACATACTCAGCCCACTATCACTATAATGCTATCTAATACTAATACTCACTAACACTAATACATACTAACGCTCAGTACACTACAACACTATAATACTTTAATACTACCACTGTGTACACGGGTATAGGATAAAATACTGAAGCAAAGGGAGCCTATCAGAGTCATATCCCTGAATAAAACTGACTTATTCTTCTCCAGAAGCCAAATTTAGGTAAGACAATGTGATCCCTCCCTCAGCTATGCTAAAATTTTGGCCAATTTGGTTTTATGTATGTCTTGTACATACAGTCATAGATATTGTGAATTCATTTGCATAGTGCCCCTGTCATGTCCTGAAATACTGTTTTGTCGCAGTCAGTCACTACTTTTGCAGTATTTCTGCCTCATCTTTTGTGATGATCCTTGAGCCTTGGCAGGGGTGGTGATGATGGTGGTGGTATGATATATATGTCTCATTTAGGATTGAGCACCACACTTTCAGCTCTGAAAATTGACTAGTTGTGCATCTTTGTATTAATATCTATTGCCAAAAGAAGCATCTGTGATGAGGGTTGAGAGACCCACTAATCAATGGGTGTAAAGATGCATACTTTGGAGGTAGTTTAATACAAAGGTCCGCTTAGCAGAATAATAGTATAAAAATCTACCCGATGTTCTATGACCTACCCAGTCATGGGATCTTGATCCAATGAAAAGTACCAGGTTTGAATTCTGTCTTGTGGAGTGGACTTTAAATAGAATCAGAAAATGGTTACTGACTCCCAAAATATTTGTGCCAGTATTGCATCAGAGAAAGTATCTTATAAGGACAGTTATCATTGTAACTCACAGGGTTTAAAGTTAGGTAAGACTATGGTTACTGTTTATCCCCCAATAGCATTCATAGAACTTTACAACTTAATATCTTTTGAAAATTGGTTTGATGAGAACTAGGTGGCAGAAAATTCACAATGGGAAGCAATAATAAGAACATTGTGATGACGTCTCCTATCCTGTTTCTGAGTGTTGAAAAACTGTTGTGATCTTAATCAGCCAACTGATGACAGAGACGGCACTTCGGAGGGAACACTGAAGAGCTTCTTATCTATTCTAGTTATGATGAAAACTCAACTCAAAGAAACCTCGGAAATGCCTCAGTATATCAAAATATTTCCCTAAATATAAAAACCCAAAACCTTTCTATTCCAGTGCTTAAAGAAGCAGCTTTTGACATCAACTAATTATTCAGAATGACTCTTTAAGTGATTTGTGTTAAGGTTTTGAAGGCTGGATCTTAGTATGGGTCTTGAGCCATGACTGGTTTTTTAATTACAAAAAAATAAGCAACTGTTGCAGTTCAATAGAGAAACCTGGATTAAGGCAGGAAGTTAGTATGATGACTAAACTTGGTTGTCCACTTGATACTCTTGGGAGAGGAAACCTCAACTGAGGAACTGCCTCCATCAAATTAGCCTGTGGGCATGTCTACAGGGAAATTTCTTGATTAATACTTGGAAAGGCCTAGCTCACTGTTATCAGTGACATCTCTGAGCAAGTGGCCCTGTGTTGTATAAGAAAGGTAGATGAACAGCCATGAAGAGCAAGCCAGTAGGCAGAATTCCTGCAAGATTTCTACTTCCTTCCCCCATATTCATGTTCTATTTGAGTTTCCTTTCATGATGGACTATGGTATAGAACTAGGAGTTGAACTAAACTCTTTTCTCCCTTAGTTGCTTTTGGTCATGATGTTTTTTAACACAGCAATGGAAGTTTTAAGAAGACAGGAAGCAAGAAATTAACATCATAAAAATTAAGAATGTTAAATGAACCACAGTTACTGATCCAATAAATAGAAGTAGATATTCAATGTTAATCATTTATTTTTCATTCCCTAATTGGCTGGCTACTCCATTCACCATCTAACCAATATTAATGTACTCAATCATTTGGAAATGCTAACATATATAAGATAGACACAATTTTTGACCTCTTAGAACAGTACTCTTCCCTAGAAGAAATGGATAACAGATGATGAAATATTATTTAGCTGATTAATTACTTGACATAGTTGGGAATTCTGAAGATTAATAGATTTTTCTACAGTATTTCCAACAAACCAAAATTAGCATCCTGCTCTTCTGGAAAGAGGTAAAGGAATTTAAGTTTTTGCAGTAGGTATCTCTTGATATTAAAGAGTCTATGGATGTTGCTAGGATAAAAGCTCCATGAGGGAAAAGACTTGGAGTTCTTTAATATCATATGATCAAGTTCCTTGAAAAAGTACTTGCTGATTGACTCTTGGAGCCAGATGGGGTCAGAAATTAAGTTACATTTCTTGGTGCAGCATCAAGTTGAGTGAAGAGAGGAAGAAAGATATTTTGTTTAGACCCTAACACTTGTTGGCACCTAGCAGACTCAGATCTTTACAAATTAAACATTTTGTGATGACTCTTTCTGGAGAAATTATACCCCAGGCAATCAATGCTTGGTTCTTGGAATACTCTTAGAATAGTCTTAGAGGGTTTAGACATCGTGGCGAGTATTCTGAACTTCCCTGCTTGGTCCTATTAGCTTGATTGCATATAAAACTCTAATTAGTAGATGATGATCCTCAAGTTATATTTCCTTTAATCTGAGAGACAGACAACTGTTGGAATCTGTGGTGAGATATATTTAGTCTCAGTCAAGGGGTTTCTACCCCTCCTTAGATCATTCAGTTCCTGGACAAAGGACACATATAATCTTCATATTTATAATCTTTAAGCCTTAATCAGCACTAGAGCTGGATAGATATCTATCCTGTGTGCTACTATGTCCTTTTCCCTGCCAATAACCCCACTATATGATTTGCTATGCTTTGTTTAGGCTGCTCTTAATGCCAATTAGCCAGCCCTCATGGCCATTATTTTAAGATTCTTATCCCATGTTGTCTTCTCCTCTCTCCACCATCCTCTTTTTCCTAATGGTCTCCTCAGATGCCTAGTTCAGGAACTCCAAACCCCACATAGATCTCTTCTGCCCAGCTACACTGCAGGAATCTTTGTGGCTTTCTACCACAGCTTTCCTAGTAAAAATTCCTGATGTATTTCCTTTACTTGATTAAAAGAAAAAGAAAAAGAAAAAATAAGATTTAGTTGAGACACCGTCTGATAGGTAGGTTGTGTTTAATCAGAGTCTATAGATTTTGTTGCCTAGAGTTCTCTTCATAGAAGTTCTAAATTGTTTTGTGGACAACACTGCTATAAAAGTTACATGATCTTTAAAAATCAAAGTGTCATGATCTCTGAGGGAGTAGAGTAGGAAGAGCAGAAAAGGTAATTTGGTTCTCGATCTCAACTATTTTTAAAATGGACAGTTTTCAGAATTGGACTGTCAATACTTGTGGATGACTTTAATGAATATTACATTCTTTATTAGAGTTGACAAAATCTGCTTAAAGAATATGATGTGAAAAGCTAGAGATAAATAATCAGAAAAAAGACTCAAATTATTTATTGGGGATATACTTAGTATCCAGAGCATCATTGTTTTATTCCTCAGTAAGATTGATAAAAATGCACACTTCTTCAAGAAGGTAAAATTGATATTAATAGAGAATAAAGCCAACATATAATAAAAATAACTAGCTTCTGAACTCATGAGAAACATTAAGATTTTATCCAAGCAGTGAGAGATACTTTGGAGTTCTCTGTGAACCTGGTAATGTTCCTTGAATGCAGATGACAGACCTCTAAAATTCTCCAGAATCTATTCGCCTTCAGCAAATGAACATGGGGATTAACAACCATGATATAGTTAGTTCAGATGGACATACAAAGCATTTCAGTAGTTTTTTCCCCAGAACATCAAATATGGAGAACCAAGGTCCAGGCCAGCTGTATCATTATGCTCTTTTAAAAAATAAAGTTATTTGCATAACTGAAATTAAAAGTTTATTGTCACATTCCAGACCATAATGCTTTAATAAATAATGAAACTCCAAATGGGATGAGTTCTTGGTGGTGTTAGCAGTGAATTATCAATCTAAGAGGATACATTAATGAAATCCTGCCTTACTAAGAAATTACACAATTTTTGTTTAACTTAAACCTTGCTGGTTTGTGTTTGTTATGCTTTTGTTTTTGTTTAATACTTCAAATCTAACAATTTTGTACCATGTTTTTACGTTATTACCTATGAAGGAAGAGCTGTGCTTACAATCTAAAGTTAGTGTTATTTGAAACTGTGGGATGAGGTTGTAAGTCTTCATTGGGAACATTTTCTACTTGGCATTGACAAGATGAATTTACACAATTCACTGGCCTGAGATTAGGACAATTTGTAAAGTGCTTTATCCTATACCAGTGAAAAGGTTGAGGATGTTGTTTTTCCTATGGGGTTGTAAACCCCTTCAGCTCCTTCAGTCCTTTCTCTAACTCCTCCATTGGGGACCCTGTGCTCAGTCCAATGGTTGGCTGTGAGCATCTGCCTCTGAATTTGTCAGGCTCTGGCAGAGCCTCTCAGGAGATAGCTATATCAGTCTCCTGTCAGCAAGCACTTCTTGGCATCCATAGTAGTGTCTTGGTTTGGTGTCTGTATATGGGATGGATCCCCAGGTGGGGCAGTCTCTGGATGGCCTTTCCTTCAGTCTCTACTGCACACTTTGTCTCTGCATTTGGCCCTGTGAGTATTTTGTTCTCCCTTCTAAGGAGGACTGAAGCATCCACACTCTGATCTTCCTTCCTCTTGAGCTTCTGGTCTGCAAATTGTATTTTTGGTATTCCTGGATTTGGGGCTAATGTCCGCCTATCAGTGAGTGCATACCATGAGTGTTCTTTTGTGACTGGGTCACCTCACTCAGGATGATATTTTATAGTTCCACTTGCCTAAGAATTTCATGAATTCATTGTTTTTAATAGCTGAGTAGTTCTCCAATGTGTAAATGTACCACATTTTCTGTACCCATTCCACTGTTGACTGACATCTGGGTTCTGTCCAGCTTCTGGCTATTATATATAAAGCTGTTATGAACATCGTGGAGCATGTTCCCCTATTATATGTTGCAGCATCTTCTGGATATATTCCTAGGAGTGGTATAGCTGGGTTTTCAGGTAATATGACCCCTAAGAGCTCCCAGGGACTAAACCACCAACCGAAGAGTACACATGGAGGGACCCATGGCTCCAGCCGCATATGGAGCAGAGGATGGCCTTGTTGGACATCAATGGGAGGAGAGGCCTTTGGTCCTGTGAAGGCTTGGTGCCACAGTGTAGGGGAATATCAGGATGGGGAGGCAGGAGTGGATGGGTGGGTTGGGAAATACCCTCATAGAAGCAGGGGTGAGGGGAGGGGATGGGGGTTTCTGGCGGAGAGGGACTGGGAAAGGGGATAACATTTGAAATGTAAATAACAAAAATATACAAAAAAAGAGAGAAAACATTGGGGATGGATAAAGGCCACATTGTGAATTTGCAATAATAATCGAATTACATTTTATTTTTATTTATTTATTTTTTTTTGCTTTTTGATTGCAGTGAGTGACACAGGGTGTTAAGAAAAAAGAGATTCATATCACTCCCTTATGTTTTACTACCTAAGGAATGCCTTTACTGTCAGAAATAAGTACATCAATTTGAAAGGAAGATCTTGACCAAGTTTACTATGAAACATTCTCTGCATATTCTGCATAACCAACATGGAGTAGCAAGAGATGAAAATGCTGAGGGATAGCTGGCTACTTAAGCTTTAAAACTGTACAATTAAATGTGTTGGGCCTGCAAGATGGTTCAGGGGATAAAGGCCAATCCTTAACAAGCCTGATGACTTGTGTTTAATACCCCCTCCAATCTATGGTAAAAGAAGAGAAATGACTCTTGAAAATTGTTCTAAGACTTACACACACACACACACACACACACACACACACACACACACACACATACTTGCACACATATACCATACTCACATACCACATACTACACATCCAATCATATACACACACTAACACATACTCAGTCATCTTCATAAACCACACTAACATACATACTAATATACCACACATGCACTAATATACCACACTCACACACACATGCATCGTACATACACACACACTCATACATACACAGCACTCACATATATATTCACACACTACATTCATACACACACACACACACACACACACACACACACACACACACACACACACACACACACACCCTCTCTCTCACACACACATACCTGAACACACAAACCCAAATTATAAATAAAGTAAACCCAAAAGTTAAAACTGTGCTAGGTAACTTTTATTGTATGCTTATTTTCTTAGTCCTTCAGAGCTCCAACCTCAAATCTAAATATAAAATATTTATGATATACCTATGAGAGTATTATATGTATTATATTTTATGAAAATTATATTTTTGTTTTGATATTGCAGATTATGGAGGATATTTTAAACATCCACCATTTTACAATTGTCTCAAAAATAGTAACATATTGATAGAATTACAACTGTAAATATTTGAACCACACATGAATAGCTTTGTTTCTCACAGGAGGTATTTTTTGTATGGGGTACTGTCGATTGAATGTAGGGTCTCCCACATGCTAGGTGTGTAACCTACTGATGAGCTTTATCTCCAGTTTTGCTTCTTATGCTTTTAGAGTTTAACAACTTAATTATTTGCAACAACCTGACAGTTAATTGGAGGCCAATCAAGATAACAGTCAATTAGGCACTCAGCGCAGTAGTTCATGCTTGCTGCAGTAGTGCATGCTTCTTGCGGTAGTTTTTTAAAAAAATTTATTAGATATTTTCTTCATTTACATTTCAAACGCTATCCCCAAAGCCCCCTATACCCTCCCCCCACCCTGCTAAATGGGACCTCATAAAATTTGCAAAGCTTCTGTAAGGCAAAAGACACTGTCACTAAGACAAAAAGAGTAGTTTCTTATGATCAGTAACAGTAATGCTCCTGCAGCAGTGCCAGCTGTAGGTAAAGCTCACCTTCCATGAGAGCTGTGTGGATGGAAGTACTTAGTAAATAGGTGGTGTGAGTTGATAGCACAGCTTGTAGTGAGACTCACAGATTAACCATGGGACAGGAGAGGCTTTGGCTGTTAGCTGATGCACCTTAGATTTGGACCATCTTAGTTTGTTGTCATCATTCATTAATTAGTTAATTAACTAATGTTGCATTCCAATTGCAGCTTTCCTTCCCTCCTGTCCTCCCAGTCCCTACCTTTCCTCTCCCCTCCCCCTCCCCCATCTCTTTCTCCTCAGAAAAGGGGAGATTGCCCATGGATAGCAATCCACCTTGGCATATTATTAAGTTGCAGTACTGCTAGGAGCATCATCTCATATTGAGGCTAAGCAAGGAAGCCCATTTAGGGGAAAGGGATCCAAAGGCAGGCAACAGAGTCAGAAACAGCCCCCTCTCCTGCTCTTAGGGGACCTGTGTGAAGACCAAGCTGTACATCTGTTACATTTGTGCAAAAGGCCTAGGTCTATCTTATGTATGCTCTCTGGTTGGTGGTTCCGTCTCTGTGAACTGCTATGGGCCCAGATTAGTTGATTCTGTAGGTTTTCTTGTAGTGTCTTTGATCTGTCTGGCTCCTTCAATCCTTCTTCCCTCTCTTCAACAGGATTCCACTACCTCCGCCAAATATTTGGCTATAGGTCTCTGCATCTGTTGCCATTAGCTGCTAGGTCAATGAAGGCTCCTGTCTGCAGTCCACATCCCTCCATTGGATGTCTTGCCTGATTACGGGAGATGGCCATTTCAGTTTCCATATCCTGAATTGTTAGGAGTCTTAGCTAGGGTCACCCTCATAGATTCCTGGGAGTTCCCATTGTCCTAAGTTTCAAGCTTGTCTCAGAGATGTCACCCACTGATTCCAATCCTCTATTTCTCTGTCCTTCCCACACTTGATTTCATCCTGTCCCCCTCCCTAACCCCCTTCTCACCCAAGTTCCTCCCTCCTTCCACCTCCTATGTCTGTTTTATCTCTATTTCTCAGTGACATTCAAGCAGCCCACCTTGGGCACTCCTTGTTACTTGTCTTTTATGAATCTATTATTTTTGTAGCATGGTTATGCTCTACTTTATGGCTATATCCACTCCTAAGTGAGTATATACCAAGTTTGTCTTTCTGGGTCTGGGTTACGTCACTCAGGATGATCTTTTCTAGGTCTATCCATTTGCCTGAAAATGTCATGATGTCATTGCTTTTAATAGCTGAGTAATATTCCATTGTGTAAATGTTCCATGTCTTCTTTAATATACGTTCTTCACTTTAAGGGCAGTAGGTTGTTCCCAGTTTCTGACTGTGGAGGCCCACATCCCCTGGCCTTGTCCCAGGGACAGGAACCATGCCATTCTGTTGCCACCAAGGCTATGTAGGAATTAGCAATGAATGTGGGAGATCTTTCCATCTTCTCTAAGCTTGCTATAAATTGCTTTAGTATGTTTAGGTATGTCCCTCGTTTCTCTGACCTCTCTCCAAAAACTCATATCCTGAAGGGGTATTACATTTTGCCAAAAGCATTTGCAGCATTGAACAAGAGTCTTGCCTGGTGTCCCTAGGGCTGACAGGGCCTCCAGGAATGCAGGCAGATTTGTGGGGGAAGAAATGGAGCACAGGATATGGAGTGTGGTTTATTACTTTTCGATGTGTTTTCAGGGAAGTTGGCCAGATTTAGATCATCTTGACACAGGTAAAAAGTGAATACAACAATCTGCTCACAAAAATATTTTGGGTTTCATTTGAATTAAATGCACAGCATATTTTACATAAATTACGTATATGAGATTATAACCATTAATTAGCTAAAATGGGTTCTCATAGAATGAATTGCTCTAGTGAGTCCTGTATACCTTATATAAAAATACATATTAATGAAATGTAAACGTTATATTAATACTTTAAAATATACAACATATAAGTAATTTTTATATACAGTATATTTTCTTCTAAATTTTCTTTGTATTTATGAAAAAACAGTATATACTGAATACTTTACATTTTATTTATTTTTTCCTCAGTGTGACTATAAGGCATCACTGTAGACTTAGATTTTTTTTTCAAAACCTCCTTTATATAGGGTTCTTAAACGCTTCAACCTCCCTTCTAACCTTCCGAGCAGAGGTAAGAGAAAATGATTAATAGGAAAAGGGGGTCATGGATCTGTTTAGAAGTAGTTACTTGGGGTGATTCCACAATTTGTTGTCTGGGTAACATCAGTCTGGCTAAAGGCTCTACCAAATCAGCTCAAGTCAGGAGAAGTGGCCAAAATTTAGCAGGATAACATGACAAGTCCTTTGGCGAATTTCTCTCTACAAAGTGAAGATCGGTGAAGACAGGCGAAGACCTGCAAAGCTTTGCACGGCATAGCAATGCAAGAGTGTGCTCTCACTGTTTATATGGCTCCATTTATAGTCTTTTAAACATTACATGCCTTCTCAAGTGTCTGTTTTCAGCAAAACATCACATGCCTTCCCACAAGACAGCTTCCAGAAAAACATCACGTGATGTAACTGAGTTGTTAAAGGAATCAGAAACCTCCACATCACACTACATTACCTTGAATAGCTTCAGCCCTTTGCTTGGAAGTGGATAGGGCAGCTTTCTGAAACAGTCAGATTGCAGATCTAAGATCCCTTTCTTCTGATAACTTGGGCTGCGGCTGAGGAACGAAGCCCCAGCAGAATGGAAAGCCCCTTCTCACCCCATTGGATGGCTGAAGTAAACGTTTATACGCTACTCCTGTATTTAAGCTGACAACATGGTACAACCAGCCATCTAACTGAATACACTTTTTCTCTGCATTAGTATGACTCTTTGAGCAGAGAAAATGATTGCTAGGGTGCTCTTTCCCCATCCATATGCCTATTTAGAAAGTTTTCTGTCGCCTGAAACAGTTCTTTGGAAAATTGGAGCAGAGCATGTGATAGTTTTGTTAAAATCCCAGTGATCTCTTACACAGAGCTGAGACCTTGTCTAGAGAGATGAGCCAGTGTAAATTCTGCCTTATGGATATCCCATGGAATGCAGGAGGTGAACGTTACATTCTTCCTCGGTGCTACACATCGTCAGGTTCTGTATGTAGCTCATCTGTCAGAATAAATGTTAACTAAACTGGAAATATGTTTAACGACTTTGCTTTAAGAGATGATGGTAAATCTATTAAGCGTAACTGTGTTAGGCATTCATAACATTCAGGACTGTCTTCAGAGTTTGAAAACTATCTTCTTCTCTTGTTCCTCACTAGCAAAACTTTGAACCCTCTGAAAAACCATTTTATTTATGTTTTTTTATTAGATATTTTATTTACATTTCAAATGCTATCCCAAAAGTTCCCTATACCCTCCCCTCGCCCCTGCTCCCTTACCCACTCACTCCCACTTCTTGGCCCTGGCATTCCCCTGTGCTGGGTCA
>NC_034593.1:35949821-35956490 GCF_900095145.1 Mus pahari
ACATTTTCTGTGTCCATTCCTCTATTGAGGGACATCTGGGTTCTTTCCTGCTTCTGGCTATTATAAATAAGGCTGCTATGAACATAGTGGAGCATGTGTCCTTTTTACCAGTTGGAAGATCTTCTGGGTATATGCCCAGAAGAGGTATTGCTGGATCCTCCGGTAGTATTACAGGACATCCAGAGTTCATTTTGGGGGCAGGACTGCCAGATTAAAGATGGTGTCTCTTCTCACATACGTATAGAGAGAGCAAGGTAAAGGTGTGAGTGCATAGCCACAGGCACAGAGCTTCCTGGGTCCTGTCAGACACATGACATCTGTACGCCCTGATGTCACTTTCTCTTGACTATTGCTGTGAAAAGTAGTTTATATTATTTACAAATTGAATGCTTCTTTAGTTAAAATTCGTTTTGGTAGCACCATAATCGGTTTATGGACTGTAAGAAGTTAATAATTTTGATTATTTAAAAATTTTAAACCTTTTTTTCTTTTTAAAGCTACCCTACAAAATAGCGAGCTTCATACATGTTTGTTTATGCTGACCCTTCTCCGCCTAATCTTCTCATCCCGCTCTTGTTGTCTTCTTCCAGGAGCTTCGTCTTCTTTCATGTCAAGTGATGTTTTTCCTTTCTCTCAGTGGTTTTGGCCCTCACTTTGTCTTGCTCTCACCCTTGTCTCCCTACTGAGATACCCTTTTGCTCTTTCCTTGTTTAATAAATGATAATCACATACCTATAAGTATGTGCATATAAAAATTAAAATCTAGGATCTGTATATGAGAGAAAATAAGCAGTTTTTCTTATTCTGAGTCTGGTTCTTTTGTCTGACAAACTTCTAGCTCCACCCGTTTTCCTGCCAATGCTATTATTTCATTTGTCTTTACAACTGGATAAAATAGTGTCTGTGCAACACACAGTCCATACCCATTCATCTATTGGTGGACATCTGGGTTGGTTCCATTTCCTACCTATTGAGAATAGAACAGCAAAAAGCATTGCTGTGCAAGTAACTCCCAAAGTACTACAGCTGGGCCATGTTGTAATCCTATTTTTAGTATTCTGATAAGTCTACATATGATTTTCATAGGGTGTATACTGGGTTACACTCCCCCTGTACACCCTCACCCCACACTCTCACCAGGGTTCTTTTTGTTTTTGTTTTTGTTTTTTTTTTTTTTTTTGCATATGTTTTCTAGATGTTAGTTACTCTGACTGGGGATTGGAATCCCAAAGTGCTTTTAATTTGCATTTTACTCCTGGCTAAGGATATTGAAGGCTTTTTTAAATAGTAAAGAGTAAATATTTTTAGCAAAACCAATAAGCAATCATACCAGCAACACATGAAAACTTATTGATATTTCAACTGCAGGTAGAAATGTACATGAAGTATGTAAGTCCTGAAAGACTTGATAGAACACGAATTTTATAACGTCTGAGCACTTACTATGGACAGCCAGCTAGATTGTAAGTTTTTAAATAGCTAACAATTTAAATTTAAGTGTGAAAGCATGCTGTGATTTAGAAAGATGGCACAGAAAAATTTAAATGTGAACCCATCTCCACTCCCATGCTCCCACCCCCCACAGAATATCCACTTTGTTGGCTGGAGAGAAAATATAATTTCTTATGTCATGATTCATCAAAGCTAATTTTTTCAAGGTATTTTAATGATTGAATCGGTCTGGCGAGATGCCACTAATTTCCTAAGGTTTTTTGTAGTGTGCTTGTCACACACTTCTGTAAGTGGAAGTTTGGGAACTTTAAATGAAAGTGTATAAAGTTTTCTTTGCTGAGTGTTATTAACTAAGGGACTCTGGATTAATTTAGCATCCAGGTCTGTTCTTCCAGCCATAAGCCATGCTGTCAGGCAAACTTAATTACACTTTAAGTGGGATGCAAATGAGTTGTGACACTACATCATTTCACATGAAAGGTTCATTACTTACATTAACTCACACAAAGCTCCCTTCTAAGCCTGGACCTCATTACAATATTTTTGGGATTATTTAAAAAAATATTTAATGCAAGTAGGGTTTTAATTTTTAATAGCCTGTTATTTTCCAAACATCACTTAAGACTACAAATGTTCACTTTATTAAATGATTATGAGTTGAATTCCTGGAACATGACTGTACTGAAGCTGTAAGAAAAAAATTCTAGCACACGTAGACTCCCTTGCATGTATCAGGACCAGATTATCCTTTAAAGCTACATTTTGTAATTCCTTCCTTATCATTCCTACACATCATGAGGCAGAAAATTAACAAGCTTTAAAATCAAAAGGCTAACAATTGTATTTCAAGATGTAAACAGATTTTTTTTTCTGAGCAAAAGTTAGGAGAAGAATAAATATAATGAAATAACTTTTTCCTTATTGATAGATTAACACCTTGAGTGATAGAGATAAATCAATTGTGATTATCTGACAAAGTATTAGAATAGGTATACAGATATTTGTTATCTTTTTGAAAAAATAGGTAAGTGGTTCTGGAGAGAATTCACTTTAGATTTATATCTCTATTCTCTGATGTGGTGATTAGAGAGTTTTAGAAGAAATTAGTTGTTTCTTCTTACCTTAATCAGCCACCACAATCAATCAAGTTTTTGACAGTTATGCTCAAATATATATATATATATATATATATATATATATGTAGGAAAAATGGTAATGAATATTTATTGAGCACTTATGCTCATGGTAAAGCCCTAAGTGCTTTGCTTATATAAGCTTACTTACTACTTACTCTCTCTCTCTCTCTCTCTCTCTCTCTCTCNCACACACACACACACACACACACACACACACACACTCACACACACACACACATCATATTGTGTTTGCCTTTGAATCTACCCTTTGTTGTTTGCTTTCTGTTAATAAGAGGTGAATTCTGTTAGCATTTTTGTTTGTTTGTTTTTTGTTTTGCTAGCGTGCACAGTACTAAGTTGTATCAACTGCGAGCATTGGACAGACAAAATAAAGGGAATTGATATTGTTTCATGGGCTTCTGGTCTCCTCTCTGTTTTTTACTGCATGTTTCCAGTGAGACATGAGGTGAGGACATCCTGTTGTGCTATACCTTACGAGCACTTTGTAAGCTTACCATTCTGGCCCCGACTTAGGGACATCCTCATTGCCATTATGAACCTGCTAAGCCTTGACTGAGTTGTAAAGGAACACGTCTGTGATGTTGGTGAAGAACATTACCATATAAGAGATAGATGAGTTCTCAGGAGACAGCTACTGTAATTCATTTTTTTCTTTTTTTGCAGGAATCTTGAGAAGCTCATTCTCTGGGTTGCTACAGTTTAGTTTTTAATATGTCTTTGCGAATCTTATATGTTGTATTTTGATCACATGCATTTCCCTCATCCCTTCCAGATACACACACATACCCTACCCACCCAACTTTGTGACCTAATTTTTTATGTGACAATAAACGCTTTCTTAGTCTTCTCTCTGAGAGCTTCTTTTTGAAATAATGACACCATCTGTGTTTAGTTAAAACTATCATTGTGAAATGCACATTTTGTTTTGGAATACAATGTGTATTTATTGACTTGTTAAATTCCCAAACTGCTTCATGAAGCACAAGATTGCAAACAATGTTTTTATAGTCAAGACTAAAGTGACAGTTTAAAACTTCAACGAAACAATAACATAAGTTGGAGTATAATAAGAATGGCAAAACTTGTTTAGAAAGAGACTGGAGTCATATTTGTGGCAAAAGGGAATGATTTTGTAAAGAAACCAGGCACTTAAAGAGGTCTTATGGTACATATGGCTTTACGTGTTAGACTTGAGGCATCAGAAATATAGCCTCGTGAACAGGATGTAACAGAAGAGCAGACAGAAAAAAACCTACTTTAAAAGTTTTTTTTTTTTTTACTGCATTTTATTTATATATTTTCCTGTCTATTTATTTTTGTGCTACCTACTGGAGCACATTGTGGGTGTCAGAGAACATTTTGTAAGAGTTGGCTCTCTCCTTCCACCAGGTTGGTCCTAGGGATCGAACTTTGTTAGGTTTGGCATGAAGCACCTTATCCTCTGTGACATCTCAGCATGTTTTGCTTGATTGAGGGATTAATCTGTTTTACACTTCCATGAGAAAACACTCAAGGCAAGCTACGTTATAAAGGAAAATATGTTTATTTTGTACATAGTGATATGAAGGTCCAAGACCAAAGGCCCACATTCAGTAATGACGTTTCTGGCAGAATCCTAAGGCGCTGCTGTGCATCCTATGGGGAGAAACAGGGCACACATACCTTTGAGGTCTGTGTGTCTGATTAGGTCTCTCCTTGGAAAACAATCACTGGACTTCACCCTGATGAAATTTACCTAATCTTCATGGTGTTCCTAAGTACAACTGCTAAATACCATAATTAGCTTCTTTGCATTCTTTTTATACCCCAAAGCAGGGCTTACATTTCATGAACTCTTTGGGGGCTGCTGTGTAATAATTTTCCTGAGGGGACATGAACCAATGTCTACCTGCCCTAGATAGGGAACCTATGACAGAACAAAGTAACAGCACCACCAATGTCCAAATTAATGAAGCCATGGGTTTATTGGGGTTACTTACAGGAATATGGGCGAGTGCTGACTTATAGGAGTGCCAGTGACTCCATGTCACATGCACCACTGAAATCCTGCCCTACCCTGGCTGATGACCCAGGAAAGTTCTCTTTATGACTTGTAGGAAGCATGGCAGTATGGAGAGTTTCCTCTCCTCAGAGCAGTTGCTTCTGCTCATATAAGAGGAAGAGGCCTTATGAATCTGCTCCGTATCAGAGACTTCCGGAGACTTGTGAGTTGTCCTTTCTTGAGCATTAAGGAACCTCCTTTGAGAACTTGCTGAGTCTTCAGGAGCCTCCTCTTAGAACTTCCCTAGTCTTCACAAGGGTCCCTCCTGTGTTGCAATTCAGAGGATACTGATACACAACACAGACACACTTAATCATATCCAGACATAAAATTTTGAGTGAAATAAAACTTGGAACTTTAAATTTGGTAGCAGCACAAGTAGTTGCTAGAACGCTATTTTTGAGATCCTGGTTAGCATACTTTGGACACATGGTTTTAAACATGTGTTCACGTTCTTGTCATGTTTTTCTTTCTCTACTTTAATAGAGTTACTTACTACACAGTGGCAATTCTAAATGCTGGGATTTTTCCAGATCAATTTGTGTTCATTATGTTGTAGCCTAGTTCTGAGCCCAAGGAAATCCTGACTCAAGATATATAGTTATATTTGTAAGCTACTTTTCATTACTGAAGTAATGTATATTTCTATGTATTTAGAACTATGTGTTTCAGGAAAAGAAGATGCTCTACTCATAAGTAATAATTCTTTTGATGAATATCTATACCTTAAACATAGAAGCAGACTGAATGTTACTACAACATTCAGTTGACAATTGGTAAAAATTACCCCATATATGTACCATTCATAATATGTATACTTTCTTTGTGTTTATCACTTCCTGTGTGTTTATCACATACTAAATTTGAAGATACATTTTCTTTCACATTTGACATAGATATTTTGTCTTTCAATTTTGTTTTCAAGTTCTAGTTAATTTTTAGCAACCTTTTCATTATTATTTTTATCTTAAGATAAGCTTAAAACCCCAATTTCTTAACACTTTAACATTAATATTGTATGTGTTTACTGTGTGTGTACACAATGTGTATGGGAGGGCACATGTTTTATGGTGCATATTTGGTGATTAGAGGGAATTTTGTAGATTTCATTCTGTCTTTTCGCCTTTATGTAAGTTCATGGTATTGAACTCATGATACCAGGGCCTGAACTGTATCTCTACTACCTGGGGTATCTCGCCAGCTCTTTGAACAATGTACTTGAAATCAAGATTCTATTTATATTTGCCTTCACTGGAGTATTTTATGTGAATGTTTTTCTTAATTTACTTTTAAATTTTATACCTCACCAAAAATCTAAAGCACATTTTATTATTGAATTTTCTAGTATTCTTTTCAAATATGTTTTTTAAAATCTGTATAGGTTAGAGATTAATGTTAAATACAAAATTTATTTGTTTATTTTGACTAGCTTTTATTTATTCTTGGCAGCTTCGTACCTGGGTCTTGCCTGATAAGTTAGTATTGTAGCCTCCAGGGTTTACCAATGGATAAGACCCCGATGGCAGTGCACAGCACTTCCCAACACTAGGAGAGCCAGGAAGAATAGCTTCAGGTCAGTTCCAACTTCAGTTTTCCATATCCTTAAACAAAGTGTGATGTATCTTCATTAATAAGGTCTTACTTGCTAGTTATGGTGGGCAACATAGAACAATAACTTGTTATTTGGGGATTTGTAGAGAAGACTCATGCATGGCCCTGAGATTTTCATTTAATACCCACATCTTCTGTGCTTCTGGGGGAACATTGTTCACACAAGCAGAGCATCTGTGCTCAAATTACTTTTTACAAGTTATATATTTTAAATTAGCTTAAAAATATATGTTTCATTATTTTAAGGAGGAATGAAGTATCCACACAATGGTCATCCTTCTTGGTTTTCCTGTGTTTTGCAAAATGTACCTTGGGTATTCTAAGTTTCTGGGCTAATATCTGCTTATCAGTGAGTGCATATCTACTGACTTCTTTTGTGATTGGGTTACCTCACTAAGGATGATATCC
>NC_034593.1:35957235-35971026 GCF_900095145.1 Mus pahari
ATAGGGAACTTTTGGGATAGCATTTGAATGTAAATAAAGAAAATAATAATAATAATAAAAGAAATGACAAAAAAATATCTGTTTCCATAAGGCTTCCTCATACATCCTTAGTTTTGGTTAACTTACTCTCATCCTCTATAAACATGAACATTTATTTTAATTTTTATTAATCATTTTATTTATTTACATTTCAATTGTTGTCCCCCCCTTCCTGGTCCCCCCTTCATGAATTCTTCACCCCATCCACCCTCCCCTTTGCTTCTGAAAAACGGCTGTAGATAAAATCTAAGATTAGTGTGATAATGGTAATTATGGTCATTGCAACTGAAAAGCAAGAGTTTTTGAAGTTAGGATATTTAGAGTTCACCTTTCCTAGCTTTGAAAATGCTTTTTGACATATGATAAAGCCCAGTTCACAGTGGTCCAATAATGTACTCCTCTCTGCTTGGGTAGGCACCTCAGAAGCTAATGCTTTCGTTCCCTAACCTGGAGTTTTGATGGCAATATGTTAAGCTTCCCTTTTACTAGATTATAAAGTGTGACATAAAAAGCAGCAGAAACCACACGGCTTGTTATGATTAATATTACATTTTCATTTCAGTTTTCATCATTTCATGCATCTACACTTTCAGATTTCAATAAGCAACAACTTACAAAAGACGATTGACAATGGGAAACACACCAGGGTGGGTCTGCGTTGTTTTACAGCTTTGTGTTTAGACAGCCACAAAGCACATGGAAAGCATTAACTATGAAATCAGGTCAATTTGTCGAAAGAAATAACTGGTGTTCAAGCATGAGTGGACTCAGCTTTCTATGGCCCCATCAGCAGCTCACACCTGAAGACTTAATGACTCTCAGCCACTGTAATAGTGATGGAAAGTGTAAGTCAGGCCACTGGAGAAGACCCTTAGGAGGACTTTCCATCTGCATCCCTGTCTCTCTGGGACAAGTTCTTAACTATGGAACCCTGACTGGATGGGAATTCAGGCTGCCCTCCAGCGCACAGACATTCACCTGCCTCTGCCTCCCAAGTACTGTCATTAAAGGTGTGGACCAATGTGTGCCTGGCAGAAGGAAATTTAGTTTTTCTCATTTGGACTTTAGAAGAGCTGCTACTCTGAAGGTTTTCTGATCCATCAGACGTCCCTGGAGGGCAAAACAATGTACATTGGGATTTGGGGTCTGAAAAATGGCCCACGTGTAATCATCACTGTTCCATTACCAGCCTTTAATCTGCTCCTTCTGCCTTTCACTGCTGGGGAATCCTATTTTAAGATGATTTCTCTTTTAGCAAAAATATCACGTTTCCTTACAGTAGTTTTTCCTGAAACAATATCTTAGAAAGCAGACTTTGGGGGAAGTATTATTGCAGGAATGAGCTTCCTCAGCCTCTGGTTACTTTTAGACTCAGACCATTTTAAAATATGTCTAAGTAAGAGCTATCCTGGCACATGGTGTGGGGACTCCAATTTGTGAATTTGTGATGTACAGTGAACGAGGTGACAGGATCTCCGCAGCTGATTCTTTTTTCTTCTAAATCACCACTCGAATGCTCATGGTCCCATACATGCACTAAGATGAAAAATCAGTGCAATTGGGGGAAAAACAATGGTTTAAAACATTTGGAAGGAAGAAAGTATCCCAATAAATCACTTGTCACTGTGGATAATGGAACACTGCATCATCTCCTATCAGCCAGAATGGAGGTGAAGATGCCGCTTGTTTCAGAAACTACAGGCTTGTGCTGGCATATTCAGTAGCAGATTCCATCATTACTGTCCTCTTGGTAATGGAGACACTTCTCTTTTCTGTAATTGTTTGTAATTCCTGAAGACTCTCAGGGAATACCATCTTCTCTAATAAGTAATAAATCCTCTGCTGAATGTGTTGAGAGCTAGTGTAACAGCAAGCAAGCAAGACATTTCCTTTTCTAGCAAGCATAAAGTGCTGACAGAATGCTCCACAAATTATTTAAAACATTTTTGCATTAAAAAAGGGGGGAATTTAGAAATGAAAGGTTGTGTTGCTCTAAAAAATGATAGGATGATAGGGTTAAAGTACAAGGGTGTAGCATTGAAAACTTAATTTGAAAACCTTGAGGTATTCTAGCCAGGCCATTATCAGCAGCAATCTGTCACTCAACCCAGCCATTAGTTCTTCTGAAGTTTGCCTCTTGACTCCAATCATCTCTTCATACTTTTTCTTTTCTCATTTCCATCTTCTTTTTGAAAAATTTTGAAGATTTTATTTAAATGAAAATTATATGTGCATTTTATTTAAAGAACCGAAATACTCTTTTAGGATTACTACAGAAGCATCAGTCTGCAGGTATGCTTCTCACTCTCATTGACCCAGTGAGTGAACTCACACCTGAATATGTATCTATTTATTTGATGTGCCTGATAAAACGTTTATAGTGCTGAATTTAGTTGTTCTATTTCAGTGGTCATCTGTTAACCTTCCCACTATAAGATAGAACTATAGTTATATATATATTTCATATAGACATATTCAAATACATACATTCATATGTGATATATATATATATATATATATATATATATATATATATGATACACATTCACTGATACCTTTTCAATGATATTCCTTTATGAAATTAGATAAATGAATTTCCAGTGATTTCACAGTGATAGCCATGTAGGTTCAGAAAGCTAAGCTAGTAAGCTACATGTTACTTTTTCTAAATTGCTTTTCATTTTCTCACAAACATCTCATTTATTTGGTTTTGTTGTTGTTCTTCAATGAACCTTTTCAAAAAATAAATCTAATGCCCTCTTTAGTTGCTCACATGGTCAGATACTCCACAAATTATTTTTAAAAGATTTATTTGTTCTTATTTTTTTTTTGTGTATGTCTGTGCATGACATACTTGTGTCGTGCCCAAGGAGGACGGAAGGGAGTGTCAGATTCTCTGGAATTTGAGTGACACACAGTTGTAAGACAATATATAGGTGCTGAGAATTGAACCTGGGTCATCTGGAAGAACGTCCAATGCTCTTAACAACTGAACTACCTATCTAGCCCCCAATAAATCAATGTTTTTGGAGGCATCGTTTCAGGTTGCTCCAGTATGGGCTGCTTTCCTACACATCTGGATACAATTGTTATATATACTTACTGTAAGTTGCACAAATCATTAATAATGCTTTTACACCTGTATATGTGTCTTATAAGCCACCCAAATGAACACATATAACACCTCTATTAGTTAAAAGGGTATATATATATATATATATATATATATATATATATATATATATATATGGAAACTTGTTATGTTTTGTGATTAATTTATGTAATACTGATTGCAGTACTTTTTACTTGTTTAATGTTATACATGTGACTAGAATATAAAATACCTCACATTTTCTTCTAGAAGATTTAAAAAATATAATTTACATTTAATACTTGCACCTCTTTGATTGTACATCTCTCTAAAATTATTTTTGCATGTGGCATAAAACAAAGATCAAGATTTAATTTTCGTGTGGATGTCCAATCTCCAGCAATATTTATGAGAAAAGCAGGATGTGTTCTACTGAATTGCAGGAGCACATTTGAGGTAAATCAGATAGCCACATTGTTGATCTTTCTCTCTCCTCTCCTGTGGTCTCTTGATCTATTTGTCTGTCAGGACCATTAACATTGTCTTGGTAGCTGTAGATTTATAGTGAGTTTGATGTCTAGACCTATAAATCCTCTGATTTAATTCTTTAAGGGTGTCTTGGTTATTTAGACTCCCCTGCATGTCACGTACATTTAAACTCATTTTGCAATGTCATCAGACCAAATGAGACCAAACCAATCAACCTGAAACCAGACCAGACCAAACCAAACCAGCTAGTGACATAGCTGAGACAGAGTCAAACTTAGAACTACTTTGAATAAGAATTTATATTTTTAATAGTTTTGATTCTTCATACTCACAAACACCATTTCTCTGACTTAGATATTCTGTTATTTCTGTCAGTACTGTTTATGGTTCCTTGTTTAGTAGTTTTCTGTAACTTAAATTAATTAATTAATTAATTTATTTATTTATTTTCAAG
Source organism: Mus pahari (assembly GCF_900095145.1). Classification (NCBI taxonomy): domain Eukaryota; kingdom Metazoa; phylum Chordata; class Mammalia; order Rodentia; family Muridae; genus Mus; species Mus pahari. The sequence continues at coordinate 35,961,309 of NC_034593.1, forward strand.
ACAGGGTTTCTCTGTCTCGAAAAAAGAGACAGAAACTCACCGGAACTCACTTTGTAGACCAGGCTGGCCTCGAACTCAGAAATCCACCTGCCTCTGCCTCCCGAGTGCTGGGAATAAAGGTGTGTGCAACCATGCCCAGCTTCTTGTTTTAATTTTATTTAATCTTGTTCTCATCCCATATTTTTAATGGTTTTTATGGATGTTGCTGTCTAAGATAACATTTATCAATTATTTGTTCATAGTATATAAAATACAACTAGTTTTTATATGTTGAACTATTTTTTGTATGTATCCAAAGCTCTTCCTCAATTTGGCCACTCAAGCAATTTGTTTTCTGTATCATTTTGGATTTCCTATATGCATAAAGTATTGTATATAAATAATGGCAATTTCAAATGTATTTTAATTATATGTTCATCTAGTCTCATTATAGTGTAGAATCCCCTCAACAGTATTTGACACATGTAGTGATAGTGATGTCTTATTTGTTTGTTTATTTATTTATTTATTTATATATCTATCTATATTTGTCTTAGGGAGACATGTAACTTTTCTTTAGAGCCTGCACTCGATTTGAGAAATCAGAATTTTCTTATTGCTAGCTTTTTGGGAGATTTAGTAATTTTTTTTCCAATTTTTTATTAGGTATTTACTTCATTTACATTTCAAATGCTATCCTGAAAGTCCCCTATACCCTCCCCCACCCCGCTCCCCTACCCACCCACTCCCACTTCTTGGCCCTGGTGTTCATATAAAGTTTGCAAGACCAAGGGGCCTCTCTTCCCAGTGATGGCTGACAAGGCCATCTTCTGCTACATATGCAGCTAGAGACATGAGCTCTGGGGGTACTGGTTAGATCATATTCTTGTTTGCCTGGCAAACACAGAAGTGGATGCTCACAATCAGCTATTGGATGGGACACAGGGCCCCCAATGGAGGAGCTGGAGAAATTACCTAAGGAGCTGAAGGGGTCTGCAACCCAATAGGGAGTTTTTAGTATCAATGGATATTGAGTTTCTTACTGCTTTCTTAGTTTAGTGATATATTGTCTTAGTAGGTATTCTATTGCTATAGAGAGACACTGTGAGCATAGCAACTCTTATACAAGAAAGAATTTACTTGAGCTCAGAGGTTTAGTCTCTTCTTGGCATGGTGGGGTGTATGAGGTCATGGTAATAGAGAGGTAGGTGAGAGTTCTACATTTTAATCTACAGGGATTGATAAGAGAGCCGGGGCGGGGGAGGGTATAGGGGACATTCGGGATAGCATTTGAAATGTAAATGAAGAAAATATCTAATAAAATAAGTTAAAAAAAGAGAGAGAGAGAGAGAGCCACTGGGTCTGCCTTGGGCTCTTGAAACCTCAAAGCGCATCCAGTGACACTTCCTCCAACAAGGCCCCCAACTACACCTTTCAAATAGTGCCACTCCCTGATGACCAAGTATTCAGATCTATGAGCCTATGGAGTGCTATTTTCATTCAAACTAGCACACAAATATCAATATATAATATTAATTTTCCTTTATCCTGTCGATGTAGAGATATGTGTTGACTGTGGTTTCGATCTTGCATCTGAGGAGCAAGAGGCTGCTGATTGTTTGCTTGGTTGGTACGCTGATGTGTTTGTTTTGCTGGCGTTTAACAGTTTTCACCTAGGAGAGATCTTACTCTGAAGTTTTACTTCATGTGATGTCTTTATCAGCTTCTCTTATCAGGATGACAATAACTTCACACTTGAACAATAGATTGGTTGGTTGCTGAATACTGGGGTGGAAATAACTTTTCTTAAAACTTTGAACTATTGCCTGAGTGTCTTCTAGCAGCCAATACGTTCTTGAGGATGCTGAGGTGACTGAATTATATTGCAGTTTACAGTGTCTTCTGAGTTTTCATTGTGCTGGGGTTTGTCGTGGCTTGGCTTACTGGATGTGGAGTTCGACAGTCTCTTTTATTCACCTGATGTAACTGCATTCTTGGAGGCTTTCTGCTCACCTCGTCCTAGTACTGGAAGCTTCTAGCCTCTGTACAGTTTAATGTAGGCCTAAAATGTTTTAAGCTTCTGAGACTGAACTCCTGAATAAACTAACACTTTCTAGTTATTTCTGAATTCTGGCTGGCTGGTTCAACTCTGCTGTTCTGGCTTAAAATCCTCTCTAAGCAGATTGATTCAATCTGGCTTTTCTCTTTTTGTTCTGCTTGGCCTCAAACTATCTTTGGAAATCTGTTGTAATCTTCTGGCTCCTACTCATTCCATGGCTTCTTTTGTCTTTACCTGTGTCTAGCTTGTTCTCTCTTCATCATGTCTCTGTAAAACTCTCCTATTAAAACTGCCTCCCACGTTTTCTTGGTCCTATGAAGGCTCTATAGATGCCCCAGTGTAGGGGAATCGAGGGCAGGGAGGTGGGAGTGTGTGGGTGGGTGGGTGGAGGAACACCATCATAGAAAGCAGGGGGAGGGAGGATGGGATAGGGGGGCTTCTGGGATGGGGGAAAAACAGGAAAAAGGGATAACATTTGAAATGTAAATAAAGAAAATATCCAAAAAAAAAAAACCAAACCCAAACCAAACCAACAAACAAAAAACCCTGCCTCCCTCACTCCTTTCTTTTCTCTCTGTGTTGCTTTCTTAAGTAGCTTCTCTGTTCTCTCTGTTCTTGTGAGAGTTTGGCATATCCTATTCTGTCAAGTCTTTCTCTGATTCGTCACTTTGTCTACCTCTTAATTAGACATCATCTTCAAACATGGCTGCTTCTTTCTACAAACTAACTTTACCTTCATTGTTTCTAATTAAAGGTGGATACTAAGTGTGTCTGTATTGCAGCCGGGGGATTAAAGGTGTGTGCTAGATCTGAGTGACACCGCAAATGGAAACAGGCTCTTCTTTTCTAGTAAATCACATAATCTTGGGTTCACAGTGTGATCAAATATCCTGCAAAAGTGGAGAGGGAGGTATCTTTCAAGGTTGAGACTAAAACTCTGTGGTTATGGGAGCTTTTCAAGATGATTTGGAATAACAGTTAATCAATACCCCATCTCACCATGCCAAAGAGGGGTGTGTCACCTGATATAGCAGAAAGGACTTCTCAGATATTATGTTTATGAATCTTAAGATGAGAAAATTACTCTGGGTTGTATGAATAGACTGGTGTGGCTGGAGTGACACAGGAGGAGTCATAGTTACTAAGAAGGTAATATGGTGACAGTAACAGATATAAGGTAAAGCTCTTTGAGGATGAGGGAAGGGCCACTAACCAAAGAGCTTAAGTAGATTCTGTGAGTTGAAAAATGCAAGAAAACTGATTCCTCCAAAGGGCCTCCAGAAGGAGTCAAGACATTGTTTTTGGCCTACTAAAATTTATTCTGGACTTCATGCATCTGGAATTATAATAGAAAAAAGTTTCTGTTGTTTTTGATCGTTCAGTTTGACTTATTGTTACAGGCCTTGAGAATCAATAGCAATGAGCCTTTTCTTCTCTCTGTCTTTTATTCTTTCTGTATGAACTCCTCTTTTACCAGCGCCTCTAGACCATAATGTATTTTTCTCATCTTCATTTAATCTTGCTTTCTGTCTGAGTTTCTAGAACATTTTGTAAATTCCTCTTTAAGCTCATCCTTTTGAAAATTTTATTTCTAATAACAAATTGTTCTTTTTATTTGGTCTTGGAATTTTCTGTTTGAAAAATGCTATTTTCTTCTTATTCATGGTTGCAGTATTTTATTTCACTTTTCCTAAAGAATATTAATAATGATTTCCTTAGTTTTATTCTCCTTGAAAACCATATAGAAATCTAATATTATAGAAGCTTCCTAAAATATGTACATACACAAAAATAATTTAAAGATAGTTACTATGATGGGGAACTCAATGGCCCAACAAATAAGACTTCCAATGCCAGATATGGGTTATACCCTGTTGAATAATTGGGCAAAGGAGTCCCATGGACACCTCCCAAGCTACTGCTCTTCATAACTTGATAGTAAGGCCCTATTATAAGATACCACTTACCCATCTCATTTAATATGGAGAAATCAAGCTGGTGCTTGATTAGAATGTCACCCCTACTGACTAGCATTTGTGGTGCTGGAGGAGACTGTGCATGCTACCAAAAGTGGTAATATCAATACTACCGTTACAAACCCTGGAACTTACAGTATTTATCGTCCTATAAGACACACTGGTACAACAGTGGCAAAATGGTATGGAAATAACTAACCACTTCCTTCCCACTCTATGAGAAAGAACCCATGCCAGACACTGCTAAACTGGCCAAGAACCTAGAGTAGATGGGTCACAGGCCTAGGGAAGACCTAATTCTAGCATTCTATGGAGGTAACAGAGCAATAAAATGACTCTGAATGAAATTTTGTTATACTCATATATCAGTGTCTCAATGAACCCTCAGAGAAGTTTCTTTGCAAAATAGATGGAAATTAACACAGAGATCCACAACTGGACCATGTAGAGAGAATGAGAGACTTCAGATCACTCAGTCTTACTGAGGGGCACGTTAGTTGACTTTATTGGTCTTCCTGTGGAGTCCCTTTCCTCTTCAGGTCCATTAATCCTTCTGCCAACTCTTTCTTAAGACTCCTCAAGCTCAATCTAATGGTTGCCTGTGGGTCCCTGAATATCTTTCCACTGGTTGCTGGGTGGAGCCTCTCAGAGAACAGTTCCTGTTTGCAAGCATAACAGAATATCATTAATAGTGTCAGGAATTGGTGGGGGAATGTTCCAAACTAACTAGTCTTGGGGTCCCCAAAAGCTTCCATGGGGGAGCAAGATGCTGATGGGATTCTACAAGACTCCTCAGACTGAAGAGGGAGCTCAGAACTAGACAATGGACTTCTGCGTACTGTGCACGACACCTTTGCATGCTATTTCTCCAGCAGACCTGGCTGGGAAGGTAAGCTTAACATTTTTAATGGATACTCGTCAGGTATGAATCGAGAACAGCAGTAAAAAGGGCTTAGTATATTCCTATCCCTTTATTTTCTTTGGATTATATAGATTGACCTGTTGATGACCATGTTAAGCTGCTTATTGCATCTTTGTCACAAACTCTGGGCTAATATTCTGTTGTAGTCATAGGAAATGAATCAGAGAAGGAGCTTAAATCAATAAAATTAACAGACAAACTGGAAAAGTAGAGCCAGTCACTTAAGAACGCATGGGATAAAGGGTATATTGACAATTCTAGTAACTAAGTAGACTTCTATTGATAGCAGGAGCCATTATGAAGTAGACACTCACTGGGGAGTGTGTTGGCATTAGTTGTCACAGGCAGCAGGTATGTGAATGTGAATTCCCCTATAGTACTATCCTTGACCCCAATAGGACCACAGTATTAGAAATTACAGATACAATTTCTTTAATGCATATTTTAAAATTTGAAACACACTTGCTGACTTCACACAGCCACAGCCCCCTAGTGACATGAACTTGGCCTGTACTTCAGAAGGAAATTTCCAGAGAGGCCGAGCATAAAGTGCTTTGCTTAAAAATGAGCATATAAATTGAACTAGATTTCTCCTGTGGTTTAGGTTCTCCTTGGTTTTTAAAAAACTTTTGGAAACTGCGTAAAGTTTTTAAGTCCATTATATATTCTATAATGTCAAGTGTCGGCATGGTTTCCATCCAGGGGAGAATATAGGTTTTAAGAGAATAAGAATAGGCAAATTCTTGCTTGGATTTTAGGCATTCAACCTGTTAACAACTGAAGCTGTGATGTTTCCAGTTATGGGGTGTAGCTTTCCAACAGAATAAAGGGTAATATTTAACATGAAAGCAATAGTTGGTTAATATTTAACATGAAAGCAATAGTTGATGTTATGTATCTGGGAGCCAGGGTGGCCAATGGCAGAGCCAGGGTGGCCAGACTGCATTCTGCCATGCCTGAAAAGTCTGCCTTTCCCTTGCTCACACTCCTCTAAGAAGAAAAGAGCAGTCTAAGGACATGTTAGCCACTCCATTACTCGTCAGCATCTAGGTAATGCTTTGCCAGGGCTGGGTGTACAGAAGAAATGAAGAAACAATGATCACCACCACCCAGTTACAGTCTATTTCTGTCAATGCGCCAGCAATCAATGCTTAAGAAAAGTGTGTGTGTGGAGGGGGTGGGGGGGAGGTGGAGCTCATGCTAGGTAGAAATCAGAAGACCATGTGAGGAAGACAATAGAGAGAGCCAGTTCTCTTTATCACGCAGGCCCAGAGATTGAACTCATGTAATGAGGCTTGGCAGCAATCTTGCAGTCATAGCAAGTACTGCTAATTTCATCCAAATCAGTAAATTTGCCAGGAATAGAAAACATTTGACATGGCCTCGCCTCGCCCCTCCCCTCCCCTCCCCTCCCCTCCCTTCCCTTCCCCTCCCCTCCCCTCTCCTCCCATCCCCTCACCCCCTCCCCTCTCCTCTCCTCCCTCTCCTCCCCTCTCCACCCTCTTCCCTTCCCTTCCCCTCCCCTCCTCTCTTCTCCTCTCCTCTCCTCTCCTCCCTTCTCCCTATACTATTTTTCACTGTTCTCAAAGCATCAACAAGGAGCCAGACAATCCTGCCCAGCAGTTCAGAGATGCTATAACGTGGCTCAAACTCCATGGTACATTGTATTTCAGTGTAACATGGAGTTAAACTTGGGAAAGTAGTTTACTGCAGTGAATTATGTACCACGAAGATGAACCACTATTTCTCGATTAAAATAAACTCCTTATTCTAAAAAGATACATCATACAATGACAGGATGGCTACTTGGCTTACTTGGAGGATTCATGAGAATCACCATCTCGGTATGTCACAGACTTGCAGAGGTTATACATACAATCAGACAGAGAAGAGAATGAAATAGAGGGGAAAAATATAAGGAAGGAATGTTGACTTCCACTGACCTATACAGATCTGTCTTTGAGACCCGGGATTTGAGAACCCTAGTGGGAAGAGCGGCCCTTGGGCCTAAGGGCATTCAACGCTCCAGTGTAGGGGAATGCCAGGGCAGGAAGGTGGGAGTGGGTGGGGGAGCACCCTCATAGGGGGAGGAGGGATGGGATAGGGGGGTTCTGAGGAGAGAACTCGAAAGGGGATAACATTTGAAATGTAAATAAAGAAAATATCCAATTAAAAAAAAGAATTGTGCAGAGTACAGTCTAATGCTGCAGACAACCTTACTTGAATTTCAGTGTGCTTTAATACACAAAAGTAACAGAAAAAGCAACGGTCCAAAAAATGTTGTTTGAGTTCAGGAAACATGATCAGAAAAAAACATGTAAAAAAACCGCCCGTAAGCATGTACTAAATATTAATAGAGCTTTCTCAGGGCAGACCAATTTAAGAACAGTTACGTGGCACAGACTGTGGATTATACCTGGGGAAGCACAAAGGCAAGGCAGAAGTCTACATTCAGATGCACAGTACACCGAGGACAGCACTCTGCATATTGTCTCCCCAGACTGGGCTCTATACCTATGTTCTGACTTCCAACAAGAGTAAGCATGTATGTATATGAATCGAATCTAAATGTTTAAAAACACAGGAGGCAGAAAATCACATCCAAGAACAATTCAGGGAACAAAATGCACCCAAGGTAAAAGAATGTCTGCCTTTTCCATGGAGCCTCTCCCACAGTTCCCCAGGGTATTCTTCACCTGGGTCATTCTTTTGACCATGTTCCCACAAGGATGTGAGGAAGGAGGGAGGGAAAGAAGAGTAGAGAGAAGAGGAAAAGAGGAAGAGGGGAAAGAAGAGGAGGAAGGGAAAGAAGAAGGAGGAGGAGAAGGAGAAGAGAGAATAGATAAGGGACAATTTAATAAGTTGATTTTATGTAACACTGGCCACCAGAAAAAAAGAAATCTTCAAAATATGGAAATTGGCCAGGGCAGCAAACCTAACTATAATTTATCATACAACAAGAAAGCAGAACAGGAGAGAATAGTAATTTTCATTCTAATGCGTCTGTGACTCCAAAGCCATTTTTCATTAAGAAAAGTTTTTAGTTATTCGCAATATTCATCCTCCCTGAAATTAACAAACTCTTTAATCCCCAAACTTTTAAATTTTCTCTGTTCTAGCTGATCACTTTGCAGTTCTGTTCTAGAAAAGCCCAGAGTAAATATTCCTTCCTAAGTATTTCTTTGCCTTGTAAAGCAGAGAAGGCTGATGGGCCAAGAAGAACTACTGGAGCTGGAAGCCATTCTGAGCATCCAGAGCCAGCCTCTGAGCCTCGTCCAGTCCTTGAGACAATCTTTACCTAAAGTACTGGATCTCACAAGGAGCACATTTGAAATAACTCTCTGCACACTGAACCAACATTGCATAATCCTCACGTTTTCACAGTTGCTGCATTGAATACTGCAGACAGACACTCAGAGTCCCAAACTTAGGTTTAGAGAGAGAGATGGGGTGGGGTGAAGGACTTGGGGAGGGGAGACCAGAAAGAGGGGCAACATTAGGAATGTAAATACATAAAATAATTTAAAAAATAGAAACAGACAATTCTATTAAGAAACTGTAACTTCCCAAGGAGACAAGTACTTCTCCACAGTCTCCCTCAAATTTATGGTCTCTTTTAAAAAGGATTGTTATTTCCTGCACATATTATTTGTGTAAACATACATATTTCTAAATATAACAGTTGAGTCCTTATACTGTTACTTGTATGTATATGTTTTCAGGGATAACCACCCAAACATTAGCTGAACAAAGATGACACCAACAAATATGGCAGACTGGATGGAGAAAGGGCCATGAGTCCTCAACCGTATGCAAAAATCTATAGGCAACCGATTAAAGTCAGGAGCAGAACAGATGGCCCTCTCCAGGATAGAGCACACCAATTGGTTGTCCAATAGCAGACTTTTTTTTTTTTTTTTTTTTTTTTTTTTAACAGAAGATGGGAATGAATGAGAAACAATGGATGCAGGCTAGTCGCTAGTTACCTGATCACAAAAATAATGTGTATAAGACAGAAACTTCCCTGAGTCCAGTAAAAATACATGATCAGTGTAATTTTAGAGGCATCTCAGGTGATTCTTAGAGAAAGGAGCTGCAGTTTCCTCTTGGCGTTCTTGTTTACTCTTTGTCCTCTCCTGCATTCTCCGCCTGGGTTTTAATAGAAAAGAAAATAGTTGGTATATCTTCAAAGAAAAAAGTAAGAACTGTTCATACCCCAGCAAGGTGTTTCTATCTCTGATCCATGTGTATTCTTGTTGAACGCCAGAGTCCTGACTGGACTTGACTTTTCAGAACATTGCATTCAAAGATGAGCTTCTAAAAAGAATGGCACTCTTTATACTGGTTGCTTTATGATAACTAATGCAGGTTCCAGGGTGTTAGACTGACTGTCCCATCTGCTGTGTGGGGTAGGCCACCTGACACATCATCCTGGGGACAGGAAGAGAAACCTTGGGTAGAGTCAGAAGGCTATCCCATGGGTTAGTTATCTGGGTGGAAATAAACCTGCCAGTCTTCACTGGCTGATCTATAGCTGGCAGACTTCACTACTACATCCTGAGTGAGGTAACCTGTACTGGATAGCTTTGTGTCAACTTGACACAGCTGGAGTTATCACAGAGAAAGGAGCTTCAGTTGGGAAAATGCCTTCATGAGATCCTGCTGAAAGGCATTTTCTNAATTAGTGATCAAGGGGGGAGGTTCCCTTGTGGGTGGTGCCATCTCTGGGCTGGTAGTCTTGGGTTCTATAAGAGAGTGGACTGAGCAAGCCAGGGGAGGCAA
>NC_034593.1:35972416-36014735 GCF_900095145.1 Mus pahari
CAACACATGGATACTTCATTCCTCCCTAGAATAGGGAACAAAATACCCATGGAAGGAGTTACGGAGACAAAGTTTGGAGCTAAGACAAAAGGATGGACCATCCAGAGACTGCCCCACCTGGGGATCCATCCCATAATCAGTCACCAAATGCAGACACTATTGCATATGCCAGCAAGATTTTGCTGAAAATACCCTGATATAGCTGTCTCCTGTGAGGCTATGCCAGTGCCTGGCAAATACAGAAGTGGATGCTCACAGTCATCTATTGGAAGGAACACAGGGCCCCCAATGGAGGAGCTAGAGAAAGTACCCAAGGAGCTGAAGGGGTCTGCAACCTTATAGGGGGAACAACAATATGAACTAACCAATACCCCCAGAGCTCGTGTCTCTAGCTGCATATGTAGCAGAAGATGGCCTAGTCAGCCATTATTGGGAAAAGAGGCCTCTAGGTCTTGCAAACTTTAATATGTCCCAGTACAGGGGAATGCCAGGGTCAAGAAGTGGGAGTGGGTGGGTAGGGAAGCAGGTCGAGGGGAGGTAATAGGGAACTTTTGGGATAGCATTTGAAATGTGAATAAAGAAAATATCTAATAAAAAAATAGTAGCCTCCTGTTTCCCTCTAGTCAGTTACCCACCACCCTTTATTCTCTGCTTCTTAGCTTCTCTGGTCTCTGGTCTCTTTAGAGTGTCTCTAGCAGTTGCTTATTTGCAGACTGGCTTTTTCTACACTTTAGCTTTTAAGTTCAACAAGGACAGGCTTTGTTTTATCGGCATCTCCCACGCGTGGTAGGCAAATGTTTGCTGAATAAATGAGTTGATTGTGTTTGCCTTGGTGGGAGTGTTTAGAGTGTGGCTTAAATGTATATTTTGAATAAATAAATAGGATTACTTTAATAGTTGTGCTGTGTAAACACGTGTAAGAATACATAACTGGAGGTAAGTGACGCATGCAGATAAGATTCAAGTATGAAATTTTAATGTTACCTTAGCAGAGAATATCAAAATGAAATTCAAATAAGAGAGATAGGGTTGTCTCAATGCTTTAGGTCATTTTAGGCACAGGAAACAAGGAAGCAGCTGCAATTATAAATTATCTTGCATGGTGCTGTGTTTGCAGACAAAGCCCATGGATTATATAGACCAAGCACATATCCAACAAAAGAAGTCCGTATATCTGTTTTTACTGTATTATTAGCAAAAACAATCACAGTGGCTTGTTACTTTGCTCAGGTTAATGTGAGTATGCGAAATGAATAGTTAAGAAATTTGTTGAAAAAGTATGATCATTTTTGGTTTTCTTTATTATAGTAAGCCAGTGCCAAGATTATTGTAAGAATGCAAAATGGAATGAGTATTCATTATTGTTTGATTTGATTTGATTTATTCTTCTCTCATATATTCCATCCTGAATGCTTCTCCTTCTTCTTCCCTTTCTAGTCCCTCCCTTTGAATGCCCATTTTTATCAGAAGTTATTCTCTGGGAAGCAAAATTGCAAGTTTTGTCAAATTTAATAAAATAGTTCATTTTGACCAATTTTTTGAGGTATAATCAAAAGATCATGTTATTGCGTAATCCTACTTGGCTAAAAAAATGAATGATAATTATAAGGCAGCCTAGGTTTTTCCATAAGATAAAACAGTAAAATGTAAAGCTATGTGTTCAGAAGTGCTCTCAGTAATGTATTGTCAACATGTTAGAGGTGAACTGGAGTCCTGGGCAAATTACTTATTTTATAGATAGGTAAAGCACTGGAGTGTTAAACTGTAAATCATTATTTAAAGTCATAAATACAATTATATTTTGATTTCAAAGTGACTTTATAGATTTTGCAGATCACTCTAGCCTTCTCATTCAGTCTGATATATCTTGCTGGTACATGAAGGTTGGCCTAAGGTGTGTTTGACAAATTCTATCACCTGAAAAGAAAAGCAAATATAGGGAACAAGTGAGGAATAAAGAAAGAATAAAGTTTTTTAAAATATTCTTTTTACCTGTTCTTTGAAATTTTCGTGTATTTATACGATGTAATTTGGTCATCTCCACCCACCACTCTCTCTCTCAAACCCTCTTGGTGCTTACTGGCTCTTTTCTCAAGTTCAGGTCCTCCTTTCTTTAGCATTAATAACCCTTGAGGACAACTTTTTTTTTTTCTTTCTGCCCTATGCACATGGGTGCAGAACCTCTTACTCAAATAGCAATATCCCAAAAGGAGATTGACTCTCTCCCCCTCAGATGGCATCAAAGGCTAATTAGTTCCTTCTCTAATGGTGAGGCTCCTTGCCTACCCATGATGGGAGCTTTGGCTTTCTTGATCTGGTGTGGGTGACCACAGCTGCTGTGCCATGCCTGCTAAGAAGTCAGCATCTCACAGCCCTCTTCCCCATCTGTCCGCTCATGTGTTCTTCCTTCCTCCTTTTCTGCAATGCCCCCTAAGCATTGCATGGAGAAAGGTTAACATAGATGCTGCATCCACAGCAGAACATCCTTAGTGACTTACACTTAACGCCTTGGCTAGTTAGGAGCCTCTGCTTTAACCACCACACATTGCAAAAAGAAGCTTCTCAAGTCAATTCTGAAAGGCACCCAAACCTATGGATATAAGCATAAACGTTCAGGAGACAGGTTTACGGCATAACCATCTAGCATAACATACCTCTGTAGGATGTATGACTAGGGCTCTGATCTCTCCAGTAACAGGCTTTTGACTGCTTTACAGTTCCAGATGTGAAAGCCCTGCTGGAAAGCAGCTCTCATTCAGTGAGAAAGCAGTAGGTTAGCCCCCACAACTCTGAAGCTACTCTTGCACCAGTAATCACCTTTTACCAGGCAGGTCCGTATAGTAGCACAGAGGGTCCAGACAGGTGAGACCACTACAGTCTTTTCTCTCTGAGAAACTGCATAGTTCCTTCTGGCAGTATGTAAACCAGTCATTAGGAAAAGAGTTTCCTGGTCAGATTAGGTTGATTTCTATAAGCCCTGAACTGAAAGTGGGTACTGTCTCAACAAGAGGGAACTACTAACTAGTTTTATTGGACAGCTTAAAAGAGGAATGGCAAGATCTGTGTTGGTTGAGTGTCTCCGAGATCTCCCAACCAGTAATTCATAGGATGGAATCCCTTAGTTGGCATTGATGTTTTCATGTAATAACCCATGTCATTAAAAATATAAAGGTATTAAAAATTAAATGTCAAAAGGCAGGACTATTTAATGCTTCAAAGTTCTAAAATTATTCTTACCCTAAATATTTTTACCCTAAATATTTAACAATGTAGAAATATTTAAAATTACTATTTTCCTTTTCTGTTTTTAATCTCTATAAGATAATCAATATTAATAGTTTGATAGTATTTTCTATTTTTCTTACATGTACTTGAATATATACATGCATGTATATGTATACATATGTGAATACAATTATAATCTTTATATTATAATATACTAATATATCTATTGCCATTCAAGTTGCATCTTTTTACTTAATTTGTTGTATTTTCATGTCAGTATAGAAACTAATTCTGTCTTATTAACTACTCAGTTCTTTGTTTGGAATCTACTGTACAAATTTAACTATTACTGCGTTGACAAGTGTCCAAGTGGGTTCCAGTTGCTTTGTTACTACAAACAACACGGTTATGAGCATTCTTGTAAATACACCATTTCATTTTAGGTTTGTGGCATTGCTTCCTTTGGAAGCACATTGCTGAAAGGAGAAGGACTGAAGGATAAGCTACTTGGAGCTTTAATAAAAATTGCCTGGTGCTTTCCACAATGAAGCATCCAAGTTCCCACCAGAAGATCATGAACCTGCCCCCACTCCGGGTTAGTGTTGGAGTGCAAACCTCTTTTACTTAAAAGTTCCCACCAGAAGATCATGNGGTTAGTGTTGGAGTGCAAACCTCTTTTACTTAAAAGTTCCCACCAGAAGATCATGAACCTGCCTCCACGCTGGGTTAGTGTTGGAGTGCAAACCTCTTTTATGTAAGGAGAGGAAGAACTTTATTTTGGTTTACTTGTCTTAGGTATTTGTAAAAACCATGAGTTAAGATGTTATGTGGTTGTTTCACTTTCATTTTTCTTATATTTTTGAAGTTTATGACATCACCCTTTTGTTTATTTCTGAACATTTTTTTATTATTGCACTTACGTGTATCAGTCAATAGAATTTTGTATAACAAGAATGAATTTTATACTTAAATCTTGCAGAATATAATTTATTGGTTGACCTTGTAACATTTTGTACTAAGAAAAATTGTTTTTGTTTAGTTATAGAAAAGAATTTTAGTTATTTCTTCATAGCTTCCATGATTCTTTTATTGCTTAAGGATTTTCCCATCTCTAAGTATATTCTAAAAATATACCTTACAGGTTTTAGAAATATACCTTATAAGAGTTATAGTTTAAGTTATTTATATATTTTGGATATGTGTTTTAATTTTCTATTTTGTTTCATTTATCTATTGGCTATTTCTATGACAATATTATACTAATTTGATTAATGTAGTTTAATAATTTGAATATCAGGTCGTTATGGTATTACTATTTTCCTTCCTTTCCCCAATAATTCGATATTGATCACATATTGGTTCTTCCCCATGAACTTCACAATATTCCCTGTATCGTAGGAAATTCATCAATAATTCCATTAAATATTGGTTTTTACTTGGGATAACTTCCATTTTTGAGGCTTAGCTTTGCTCCTCCATTTCCTATTTAGGAATATTTATTTAGTGTATACTTTGTTCTAAAAATTCCCTAAGGCGTGGCAGGATGTCTAAGGTGTACTAGCCCCTGAGTTCTTGGAGATTCAACACTGAACTGAGAATGCACTGCACCCACCAATGCCTACCCAAGCTTCCTTCCTACCAGCCCAGCACAAGTGGCATGGTAGTGAACAATGGGCATGATTACCCTGGGGCAGAAGCAAATTTGGGGTGGCAGTCTTTTTGTAATTTCCCAGATTGCCTGGGTATTTTTTGTAAGGTTTTTTTTTTTTTTTTTTTTTTTTTTTTTTTTTTTTTTTTTTTTTGTTTTTTTTTTTTTTTGGTGCAACGTTTTCTTTTTCTGATATATCTATTTCTTCTATCCTATCTTCAATGNGCAAATTTGGGGTGGCAGTCTTTTTGTAATTTCCCTGAGTGTCTGGGTTTTTTTTGTATGGTTTTTCTTTTTTTTTTATTTTTTTTTTTTTTTTTTTTTTTTTTTTTTTTTTTTTTTTTTTTGGTTCAACGTTTTCTTTAACTGATATATCTATTTCTTCTATCCTATCTTCAATGTCTGAGAATCTTTCTTTCTCTCTTCCATCTCTTGTACTCTGCTACTGATGCTTGCATCTGTAACTCCTGTTTGCTTATCCAGATTTTCCATATCCAGAATTCCCTCAGTTTCCTTGTTGGTCTTCTGGTCCTGTGGCCCAGATTTCTGGTGGCTGGTGTGATGCTGGTCCAAGAGAAAATCTCCCTGCAAATTTGGGACTTGGATTCTTGTGGCTAGTATAGTCTTTGGTCCAGCAGGGAGTCACTACCTGAGTTGGAGGGTGGGTGGGACATGGTGATAATGAGGGAAGTGGGGATCATACATTGCTTCATGGGGGACACTGAGAATGTGGAGGAAGCCCATGATAGGCTGTCTATCTTGGGTTATGGCAGAGGTATAGTCTCTGGTACAGCAGGGAGTCCCCACCAGAGTTGGGCCTGGAGTTCTGGTGGCTGAAGTAGCCTTTGATCCAGCAGTAAGTTCTGCCTGAGTTCACCTATCTGTTTTTCTTGCCGCTGTGTCCTGTACCTGTTCTTCAGGCTGGTGTGGCCTCATGTGCTGATTTTTATGTTGTGGGGCCAGTGGTCTCTGTCAGGAAGCTTGGTAAGGTTGAGTGGGATGGAAGTCCTGGAACCTCTGAAGAGGATGGTAGAAGCTTCATCTGCTTCTGACCAGGCCCCTGTCATGTGACCACAGCACCCCATGGAGAGGATCATGGCTCTCAGTCAAGCAGAGGCAGTGCCCCCAAACCCCTCCACATTGCAGATGAGGCATCTCTGACATCTGAGACCAAGCCAATAGAAAGCATCTTCTGTCAGACTCCAACGCACCCCAAAATGAGATAATAAATAAAGGTGTGTGAGGATTACTCCATTGCCTGAGAGCACCTGTCATTTAAGAGCTATAACACTTCCTAGCTCCTCTGTACCTTGCTAGCCATCCTCCCCTGCCACTCCCCACCCCTTGCCATGGCTCTGTGCTGGGTCAGAGATCTCCCGGCATAGTGTGATAGCATTCTGGTATATAGACTGGCATCGTGTAACTGAACTGTTAAACAGGAGAACATCAATGAAGACAAGGAGAGAAACAATGGAGAAGCTACACAAGATCACCACTGTTGTAAAACTAGCAAACTGAGTACACAAGATCAGATTGGAAGATCAGAGGCCAATTGGTTTCCTGTGAATGCAACAGCAGGGTAGTGCTCATCTTTAGACACTTGGATGCTGTTGAGCTTAGAGTTCAAGAGCCCTGAATCATTTCAAAGAGATTCTAGCTCAGCTGCAATAGCCTGTCAGGGGAAACAATACATCAAGGTACTGTTTTGTCCTTAAGTAGACTGTCCCAGAGCATCACAGACCTCTGTAATCCTTTGTAGCATTTACTTCATCTCCATGATCAGCAGGAGAACAATGGCCTTACATGTTCACCAACATTATACCTCTAGTTACCCTGAGAACAAGGGAAATGAATTTATTTCTGGAAAACTTTTAGAAAAAAAATTCACAGTTCTACCTGCAGTTGCCATTTTATAGACAATGTTCCCATGTTCACAGTTATGCTCAAGTCCACGAGCTATCCTTCAGACTACCATTAAGTTCTATCACACTCCACCTTTTAAAAAGACTGATTTATGTTGTACAGTAGATTTGGTTTAGAGCAGACTCGCAACTGTACTTGTATTCTATTTGGTGTGTTAGGCGACCAAGATTTTTTTGCAACTATTTTGGTATAAAAACAACTTCAAGATTTGAGTAGCCCCATATGAGTGCCCACTTAGTCAGTCTGAGTACATTTGGTAGGCTATAAGGATCAAATTAAGTGTTCATTGTTTTGCCTACCTGCCTGCCTTCTTCCCTCCTTCTTGCCTTCCTCCCTAGCTCCCTCTCTCCTCATCTCCCTCCCTTCCATCTCCCTTTCTTTGTGGGGCTGATGATTGAACCTAGGGCTTTGTCCATGCCAGGAAAGTGTTCTCCCTCTAACCTAGCCTCTAGCCTCTACTGTGATTGTTATTGGCTTCAAGGATGAAGTTCAGGTAAGCACTGTGTGTAGAAAGATCTTCTTTTCAAAAAAGCTAAAGGTAAGAGATTTCAGAGAAAACCATAATGCAAACATGATAAACATCACTGGAAAATAAGCAGGCATAGGAAAAGGTGAATCGATTATTTTTTAAATCAAGACAGAGATTAAGGTTGTGATCAGGGATGTCTGAGGTTTAAATAAATCATAGGAACAGCTGGGAAGTAGACGCCTGAACATTTTTTTTAAAAAAGTCTATTAGTAAGACTTTCAAAGGTTACTTAATGGGGACCATTTACTCCTCTTTCTCTTGAGGTTTTCTTAGTAAACCTTAGCCTGTGTTTCCTTGATGCTTAACATAAAAGACACAGCCCAATGTAGTGGCCATGGAGGAGGGAGATGAGAAGGTGATTGGTTGTGGGTCATCACCCTCGCCACTGATCTGGTTAAAGACACTATTCATCATATCACTTCCAGAGCCCATCATTCCCTGAACCACAAGCGACCTGTGCACCTTGTAGTCTTACCTTATAATGTGCATTATGGATACATTGACTATGGCCACGTTTCTGTGGCTGCAGCTAGTCCACTTAAGAAATGAGGCTTTTGCTTGACTTTTAGGCATGTACAACAGTATTGGTCTAAATATGTGTATGTGTTGTGTTAGTAGATGATTACACACGTGGTGACCTTGATAGTCTGAGAAGTTTAGGAAAAAGTCATATTTAACCTAGCAAAAATTGGTAAAGTACCTCTATAAATACTTTAAGTATTTAACTGTTCTAATGGTTATAAAAATGTTGCCTTAAAATAGACTTATATCTTGAAAAAATAGACTTATAACATACAAAAGGAGGAGTGGGCAGAAAAATGTTTAATTAGTGAGAAATATTTTTCCAGACTGGATCACACAAACCTACGAATAATTTTTGAGGAGGTTATAGGATATATGGAGGAGAATACTGGAAGATTCTAGAAAGTATTTATGTTGTGAATCATAGAAATTTTATTTTCTTTTGTTGGGCAGATAACATTGGAGCCAATCAGTGAATGCTCAAGAGAAACACACTTCCCAGTTTAGAAGTCCATGTATGCTACAATACCGACTCTGGTCTGCAGCTGAAGCATCAGAAGACATGCATCTCTTAAATACTGGCACTAAGATACCAACGTCCTTCTCGTATCAAGTAGAATGCATTGTGAGGCCCTGCCCTTTCATATGCCATGTCCCTAATGGGATGTAGGCTTATTATCTAAATAAGACAAGGAGTGAAACTTTCATGGTTCATTCATTCAACTTCATTCCGTTTCAGGAAGTCTGTGCAGTTGGGAAAGCTCAGGCAGAACTATTTTCTGAATGGCAGCATGAGTTTCACGTTTTTTCGCTAACTGGCAGTGAGGACTGGCTTATCTATGTATTTGGCCTGCTGTTAAGAAAATGGTAAGAAGAGTAGTGCAAATTTTAAGAATGGCTCATTTTCCTATTGGACGGAGTAGACAACGGTAAGAAGTAAATTTGACCGCACTCTTTGTGGCAAACCAAGCTGTATGGCAAACTGTTTTTGTAATGGCAAGATTAGAAAAGTGATAACCATCAATTTATACCACTCTTACTTGATGGCTTATATTGTCTATAGTTGTAGACACAGAACCCAGACGTTGTTCTGCTATAAATCCAGTATGGTCCACTGGAAAGGTTGATATGGATTTAAATTTTGAGCATAGGTTATGTGGATTTTATATGTTATGAATTTCTTTAAAATATAACTGTTCTAGTTTAATTTCTGTTGTTATGAAAAGATATCCTGACAAAATGAACTTTGAAGGGGGGAGTTTATTTGTCTTACACTTTTATGTTCCTGTCTATCATAGGGGAAGTCAAAACAGGAACATGCCAACAGCAGAGACAAATGAAGGCATAGGTAATTCTTGCCCTGCACACATCTTGCTTTCCCTTATCCTATATAATGAAGGACCCCATGCCCTAGGAACAGTGCCATGGACACTGGGCTGGTCTTACTATACCAACTAATACTAAGATAATCCCATACTGACATGCCACAGGCCAACCTGATCTAAGTGACTCCCTAACTGAAACCTGATCTTAGGTATTATATCAGGATGCCACTTAAAACTAACTATCACAATATTTATTTGAAGGTTTATTCTTTTCTATTATATATTGAGAGTATACTTTTTCCTGAACACCTACCATGGAGAGTATATCTTAAATGTAGGTATATAATATTCATATACAGAACATTATCTACACAGTAAAGGAGTTGTGCAGTCATCGGAGTGTGTATGTCTGTTTTTTTAAGATCAATCATGTATAATCAAAACCAAAGCTGACATTCTTTCTTCTCCCAAATCTTTAGTTTTCCCTGTATTTTGATACTGTGAACAACGTGTTGTGCCTTATTATGCACGATCAGGTTAAGAGGGGTCCAGAGCTTTCCCGCAAGGCTGTAAGAACATCTTTCCTTCTAAATATGAGATCCAGGGGACAATTTTAGGAGTAATCATCCTATAGAAAAAAGTTTAGAAAATTTAAAGGTCTCAGAACTCCTCTAGATTTAAGATGTTTTCTATAGAAAAATACAGATCTCTGCCTGTCCTTAGAATTTTTTATGCCACCCACTGTAGTCACTAGCAAATGGAATCTCAGTGCATACCACCTCCATATGGAGAACTTGTTCACAAAAATGATTTGAATTTATAGTTATCCAAGCTTGCCAATGAAGATCAATTCATCATGAATGCTTTGGACTATTCAGACATCAGACATTTATGACAAACTATTTTTTATTATGTTTAACTGAGTGGAAATCAGAAGGCTTATTTTCATTTTTTCCCCCATGACTTTGGCATTTTGCTAATAAAGCTTTTATTTTAGCATGATCTATTTCAAACCAACAATAAACAGCTGCAAATAGTTCAAGTTTTTAAAATATTTTTCTCCCCAAAGCAGGGTTTTCTATTATTATTATTACCATTGAAAATCTCATGGCATCTTCCAAGACTGTACAAAGCCTGCAGGCTGGGCTGCTTTTGTCTTCAGACTTTCCTGGAGATGGCAGCAGAGCCCGCAAAGCCAGGGCACCAAGCTGCCTCATAAGCAAGTGGCAAAATTAATGGTACCCTGCGGGTCTGGGGATGGCTCTGAGGAAATGCATCAGCTTCTTCTGCTCTCAAATGACAGGGCGGGTAAATAGAGAGCTGATGTATGTATTAATTTGATTTTTAATTGCTTTGGGTCACCTCCAAAAAACACCCTGTTCACACTGCAGCTTCTGCTTTCCACCTGTAGCCATGTCCAAGCCTCTTTGCTCTCTCTCTCTCTCTCTCTCTCTCTCTCTCTCTCTCTCTCTCTCTCTCTCTCTCCCTCCTCTCTCTGCTGCTCTTATTTCTTTTCTAGTGAAAGAATTGAGAGATCTTCAAAACAAAAACCGTGTGAATCCTTTATTTCAAGAGTCCACCTACAACATTTGTTATCCTTCCTTCGTTTTCATACAGCTATTTCTAATCTTGTAGCACAGTGCATTTCAATCCCTCCGGGTTGTCAGATGTTTCGAATCTATAATGGGATGATTAACTGGCAAGGCAATGCACAGCCTAATAACAGATTGCAAAGGACATCATATTAGACATTGTAAAAGCCCTCTTTATTCCAAAGTATACATCCAATAATGCCCAGCAGACATGAGTAATGAGCACTGTTTCCAGAATAACAGGGACCCCACTGTTCAGAATTCTTGCAGAAATGTTATTAAAATGAAAAAGAGAGAACTTTGCCGTACTGAATTGCAACTGTTGGTTTCAATGCCAAACTTGTTTGTCAAGCACAGTTGCCTGGGATCAGTGAAAGCTCACATAAGACCAAAATACGTCACTAGTAGGTTGGGTGCTAGAAGAAGTTTTGCTTTGGAGGACGCTAAATGGAAGACTTGTTAGTTTAAAGATTTTTTTTTTTTAATTTAAAGATCTACTGCTTATTTTTTCAAAGGAAAAAGCATGATTGTGTCTTGAGAGTACTTTTTAAGTAGAGCTTACTCTTACTCTGAGAGGAAAGAGCCCTGGGAGTAAAGGATGTGAACCCAGCTGAAGCTTAAATGCTTTGTCACTTTGTCAGACGATTGATTAAAAAAAAAAATGAATTGACCAAATCACTATTTTTGGTTTGATTGTCCAGCAAGAATAATGCATTATTTTGATTTTGTTTTTGCAGTGGAGAGTTTATTATTATTTTTTTAACCTGCAAATATCCCAGGAGCATTATTGAGTAGATATATAATATGGGAATTCTAAACTGTTGATTTACATTCTGATCATTGTAGCTGAACAGCAACCATGCCTGCCTGTTCACTCATGGCAGGAGGGGCAACTTGAGCTAAGGAAAAGGAGCATTGGGAGAAAGGCTTCCCCTCAGCTGAAAAGCTTGGATTGTGTTTCATGCAGTTATTTAACCCAAAGATGCTTTGCAGCTGGGTAAGGACTTGTGTACCTGCCAGGGAAATATCCTTAAGGTAAGATGTCATTATATCTATGGTGATGTAATGGACAGACTTAGGAACCCAAACAGAATGGTAAAACAGAAAGATATACTTAAGAATAGACACAGTCAGAGTTTAAAGGGTGTACTATTGGGGAAAAAAAACCCATCTAGGTCTTTATTTTCTTTGTCCTCCCATGGAAAGGTTTTGAGGGAGAAAACATAAGAATCAAATCCCCTCCACATTTGGAGGTTGTTTGCTTCAGTGTCTTGAGAGGTGTGTAGGTAAGAGAGTTTCGTAGTGGGGAGGTAAAGTGACCAAGCCTGGGAGAATCAGGGAAGGAAACACTGAGTGATCTTGAGATTGGAAGCAGTTTGGAGGTTTGTGTTCCCCGTTAGCATCTCTTGGGTGGGAGTTGCTGCAGGTTCTTATCCTAGTGATATTGGGAAGGATAGCTATGTTTCGCTGTGCAGTTGCCAAGCTCCAGGCATTAGGTATTGTTTAGGGTTCTTTATAAATGCTAACAAATTTAATACTCAGCAACCTTCCTTTGTGGCAGATTCTAGTATTTGTACTACATTTTACAAAAAAAAAAAAAAAAAAAGAGGCATAAACGAGTTAAATAATTTAGACAAATCAAAAAGTAAGTGACCTTGAATGTGGTGGTTAGAACATAATCCTTTAATTCTTCAATGACTGGAAACCTGAAGTATGACCAGAAGGCCACTGGTGTCTCCCTGTGGACACTTCAGGGCTCTCAGGGCTGGAAGAGTGGAAGAGCAGTTCTTGACTTCAGTGTGAAGGAGAAGCAGCAACCACAACATTTGGGGTCAGTATGGACTGAAGGCCTGGTCCGTTCCTACCTTTCTGGAATGAACAAGAGCCCGTGGTTCTGGTGCCCAGTGAAAAGGAAAACCATCCTGATGGTGATTGATCCTGGAGTCTCTGCCAGCCAGGCAGGTGGGAGCCTGCAGCTGGACCTGCCAAGCTTACATATGAATGTCTCCTGGAGCTTCTCACTGGATAACAGGCGTGTCGAGCTAAACATGTCCAAAATTAGACTTGTGACCTTCCTTCACACCACTTCCCCCGACAGTCCCTTCCATCTATCAAGCCTGGCAACTGCATTTCCTACTTGTTAGGCTCTCACACTCCGATTAATCTCCCAGCCCTCTCAGAGTCTGGGCATTCCTCACTGCCCTGGGGATAATGCCTGGTACAAATTGCCATCATGTCTGAATTACTGCAGTAGCTTTTGGAACGGTTCCCACTTCCTTCTATGATGCTGTCAATGTAGTAGCCAGGTTGACTCTGTTCGTCCCAGTCCCTCTCTCCACACTAGCCCAGTGTCTTTGCCACAGACTGGGCCTAGTTGGCCCCCCTCAATTGTGGGAATCAGGGTCTTGGGCAGATGGGCATAGAGTCGGTGAGAATGGGGTGACAGACAGGACACAAGGGAGTGTGCTGAATCTGAATGTAATGTCAAATTGAGCATCAAACTTTTTAAAAAAAATTTATTAGATATTTTCTTCATTTACATTTCAAATGCTATCCCAAAAGTCCCCTATACCCTCCCCCTGCCCTGCTCCCCTACCCATTCACTCCCACTTATTGGCGCTGAAGAAAATAGGGAAGTTAGGTGACACATCAGCAAGGTACAAATCAGGTTACTGGATGCTTAACGACTCTTACACAAAACAGAGAAATGCAAACACAAAGACTGGCAGGAACTGGGCAATAAAACAACTGAGACAAAGTCAGGTCTGTCTAAGGTCAGCTATATTCTTAGAAGCCAGGTGTGAGGTCTTTACACTCCCGTGGCAAGGATTTTCATGCCCAAGCCATAGTTCTAATAAGGGAGTTCCACTCTAGCTAACCTTCTCATGAATAATGCAATACTCTAAGACCACAGCCGGATCTACTTCCTAAACCATTGTAAATTCCTGTATATGGGAGCGACTTGGCTTTTATACTAAGTGATAGTGTAGGGGAACTTTTGTAATAGTTACTAGTGTAACTATTATAGTTATGTAGTCTGCCATACATAACTATAATAAGAATTCTAAACTTACGTTGCTAAGCTTGCCCTGAGATTTCTAACTCTGTGTAGTAGATAGTAATGCCTGATTTCTTTCACTATCTCCTTTACAAATACTGGAGGCAATTCTGAATGTCACTGAATAGGCAACATTCTTACTGAATTCCAAGCCCAGGGTTGGCTCAAGGACTACCTAGAGCATTGGTGAAGAACAGGAAGCAAAGTTTGATTTTGCTTAGGTATTTGCTTGGAGGCACCTATAACAAAACAATACTGAAAGGAAGCACACAGATCCATTTGCAAGGACAAAATTGGAGCATACATGCTATGGGATGCCACAGTTCCAGGAGACTAAGTTTCCGTGAAACTCTGCCTCGGGACTGCTTCCAGGTTTCTAAACCTGTCAAGCAAGTCACTACTGGAGTGGATGTAGCATGTCTTCTTATTTAAAAAGGAGAAAAAGCCACTGTCTCAGTTGTGCCCTGAAACCAGTCATCCTGCTCTGGTTTTGTCATCAACACTTCCAGCCCTGTCACTCAGCTCTCATGAGAGATCAGTTTTCTTGCGTCTACCTTTGGGGCCTTTGGACACACTTCCTCTTCATTCAGCCTTTTGCATGATTAACTGCTTCCTTCTCATCTCAACTTAGCCTTTCAGTCAAGGGCTTCTCTGATGATCCTGTCCCAAATTAATAACTTCATGCTCCAACTCTTCATATCCCTTTTCTCTCTTCATTTCTTCCTCTGGATCCCAAATACTGTCTAACATCTTATTTACTTACCATGTATAAATGCCCACATTATATCACTTGATAGCTTTCTATAAAAGCCAGGAGTTTGTGTTGTTGTTGTTGTTGTTACTGTTGTTGTTGTAGGGGCTCATGTGGTCTAGATTGTCCTCTAACTTATTACACTTAATGTAGCTTAAACTTCAGATCCTCCTGCCTCTACATTCCCAAGGCTGGGGTTACAGGTGTTTACCACCATGCCCATTTTGCAAGAATTATCTCAATTTTCCCTTTGTCTTTGACATAGAGTCTGGTACACTTACACATGCTCTATGACTGTGTCTTGAGTGGGTGAGGTAATAAAAATAGAAGATTTGACATGTCCTGCATCTTAGGCATGTGGCAAAGTTCCACTTCCTGCAAAGATGTTCAGTGTACAGTGGAAGTTAACTCTGTCATCTAACATGACAAGTAGCCTAATCAGTGAACAAACCAATGGGATAGCCTGCCAATTAAATCTCTAAGGCATTTAAAATATGCAATAGAAAATAATAAAAGGCCTATTGTTGACTTGTCAGATTGATTTAGACAGATTCTCTTCCTCTCTCTCTATCCCTCCCCCTCCTCTCTCTCTGTGTAAGTGTAGGTGCCTGCAGAGTTCAGAATCATATTTCAGATACCCAAGAGCTGTAGTTACATGTGGTTGTGAACATGTCCTGGGTACTAGGACATGTATGCCCTGATAGTAGATCTGAGAAACCCTTGGTATGAATCAAGGGTATTCTCCCAGCTTTATCTGTTCTCTCCATACAATTCTATGTATTAATAATTCAAAACCTATCACTTTTCTGATTTGTAACATGCAGTAGTATCTGAGTTTACAGAGTACTTTTTAAATCCAGGCAAATACTAGGAGCACAGCTTATAAATAAATAAATGAATAAATCTAATATTTTTTACAATTTTCATTATTGTTAAAACAGCATTTTCTTAAATACATCACTCTTGTGACAGAAACAGGAAACACAATGGTATTTGAATTTTGTTTTGAGCCAGAGACTAGAACAAGAATGGCCCAACAGTATGAAGCTTCTGTACTATTTTTCCAAGTCATAATTATTACGGTCTGAGGACTGTACACATATTGGGCTCCTTCTACGATAATGTCTTCCCTACTGTTATAGTTCCTCCAACGAACCCATCTGTGAGCATCTACAGGATGCTCATGACATGCATTTAAATTGCTTGTTGTGTTCCAGAAACCTTTTCCTCTTACAAACAAGTGGTGACCTCTGTGCTCCATGTGCATCCAAGGGACAGACACTGGGCATCATCCCAGGCTGGCAGCCAAATGATGGCCACATCCTGTTCTATGCAAAAGCACACATTTTCATTACACCAAGATAATTAGAAAAAGTAGCATAGAGGAATATGAGTAATTCCATCAGTAATTACAGCAATTACACCCTTAATTGCCATGCCACCTCCAGTGTCACATTATATGTATGTGCTGGCATTTTACTGAGAAAACACTCATATGCTTTCTGTTAGAAATGTACCTGGTTATGTCAGCTTCCTCTCTAGGTTAAAAGATAATTGAAGTAAAATGGTTTCCTTGCCATGATCAAAGCAAAATGCATTATACTGTTATGGTCATTGTCACTGAGCCTTTTCAACACAGGGATTTCTGTGATTTTGAGAAAAGTGGGAACAAAAGCCAAGGTACTAAAAACTATCATTTCAGGCAGGGTAGAGCTGAGTAGGGGAAGTGGGTGAGTTGGGGGAAGAACTTGAAAAAGGGACCAGCTGTGCAGGGGAGGGGCTATCAGAGGAATGGCTGTGCAAGGGAAGGTGCTGTGTAGAGGAGGGATGGAGCAGGGGAGGGGCTGTGCCAGGGAAGAGCTGTGAAGAGTAGGAGCTGTGTGGGGGAGGGGCTGTGTAGGGGAGGGGCAGGGCAAGGGAGGAGCTGTTCAGGAAGGAGCTATGAAGGGGAGGACCTGTGCCTTTATGTTAGAGGAATGGGCAGAATTTGGAGTTGGGATTGGGGGTGGGTTGAAGAACTGGGCTGGGGAGGAGCTGTGTAGGGGAAGGTGCTGGGCAGAAAGAATAAAATTTGCATACAGTAAAATACATGGCACTTTACAGGTCGCTGAGTTTGGATAAAAGTGTCCGAAATTTCAACAAGCTGGAGATGATTCCCACCATTATCCAGGGTGTTTGTGGTCTTATCCTGAGTTTGCTCTGTGGGTTCAGTGATGCATGGTGCACGACTTCTTTGCCTTTGCTCCCCAATGCTTCTGTCTTTGTGAAATATGCACTCAAGCTCCCTCTGCTTTTGAAATGGACTTGACTTTCTGTCATCAAGCTCACTGACAGTGAGATATGAGCTTCTTGACACACTTGACCATTGTGAAATGGCCTCCCAGGCCGGGCCTTGCTTTTTAATTGTTTTCGTGGTTCCCTCCTCCCACCCCCCGACAAGCTTTATTTGTATGGAGTTATTATTTTACAATTAGTGCTATTTTATTTCTTAGGAAATAGTTTCCTACTTCAACTAATGAAAGCATTCATTTTAAGATTCTAAAATCTATGAGTTCAAGCTGTACACATGTGCACCTATAATTTATTTCAAATCAGTTTTATGCTATGGGTGAAGGAGGGGCCAATCTTTTGCATGTTTGAAATTACTCCAAATTTGTTTAGTAGCAAGTCTTTCTTCATTGATTTCCCCTAAACTGTGTTTAAAATGCACTGACTATACACATATGGGACTACATTTGAATACTAGACTAAGTCACTAATGTATTTGTATGTCATTATTTCAGAACTACGCTTCCTTGGCTTTTGATACTATATTAATTAGTATTGATTTTTAACGTACTGCCTCTATGTTTTCAGTAGATACTGATCACTCTTTGTATGTTGATAAGTCTAACTCTTTGTTAGACTTATGTAAATAAGTCTAAGCTCTAGTAGCCTTTATTTCTGTAGACTACCTATGATTTTTATCTTCATAATTAGTAACCCTACACATGAAAACCCCTTGATTTCTCCTTTCTAATCTTGATGACTTTTGCCTTTCAGTTACAAGTACTGATTTTAACGACAAGAAAATGAACTTAAATTTCCTAAAAATAAATAAATAAATACATTTTGATCACCCAATTCTCTTGCTTTAACTCTAAAAAGGACTCCTAGGACATGCCTGATTTGGGTGTACTGTATAAATTGTCATTGGGAATATTTTGCCCACAGAAAAATCCTTCAGGATATGAAAAAATCTAGAAGGGTGAATCCTATTGCTGCTTGTCTGGATTCATTATCCCAGTACCACAAGCGAGGATTTGTTCTGTGGATAGTCAGGGACTGAAATACATGATTACTCTGAGTTCCAGTTTTAAGATTTCACAATTTCACAGTTTTACAAGACTTGTACTTCATAGCTTTTCATATCCCCAGGCCCGACTATCTTTCTACACGTTTTATTAACCACATTCAACACAGAAGAAAATTTCGTAGAACATACTGAAATTCATTAGCGACACCCAACAAAAGAGATAAAGAGTTTTCTACCCTGGGTTACACCTCCTCTGGTCAGATTCAGTGAGATATCTAAGTTAATCTAAGTGACGACTCTTCCACACCCCAGAAAAGGAAATTAAAAGTTTTAAGTGAAGGAGTCTGTTTTGTCTGTGTGCTGAGGTGCCCGTGGAGGGGAGTTCTTCTGATGCTCTTTCATTATCCTAGGCAAACAAGCACCAGGTTTCTGTGTGTGCTTCAACACAGCCTGAATTAAGGTGCATTGTTTGCCCAGTTAATGCATGCTTTGGAGGCACCATTATTTGCTTATAAAGCCCCGAAATCCCTTTGTAGATCCATCATCTTGGATGACAGCTTTGAGAGGTGGAGGCTGATGGAGTGCTTCCTCCAGTAACTGTTTGCACTGCCATGGGCACAGCCCACAGGGAGGGGGTTGCTGATGGGCAAAGCTTCTTTCTGTCACCCCAGTGATGGTACTGCCAGAAATAGCAGACAGCATGTGAAGAGACGATGATAGAGTATGAAGGAGACCCAGAGCGACAATTACCCAGAGTATGGCAGGCCTTCTCCTCGAGTAACTGAGAACTGGCTGAACCACCGCTTACAGAGAGACTCAAAAGTGGGGATCTTTTTATGTCCTGATGGAAAAAAAGCTCTCCCCATGTTCAGCAGGAGGGAAACCCTGCTTGTCTTCTTCCCCGGCCTGCTTAGTCTCAAAAAAAAAAAAAAAAAAAAATTGACAGGGAAGAGAGAGCTGTTGCTTTATGCTGAGTTATGGACATCTGGCTATTCCAAGTGCAGACATAATCACTGCTCCCTTTCTCCTCACTTCCAAAGGTTGACATGCTGCAATCTGGGCTGATGGCTTTGCATTTGAAAGCCTGACAGATGTGTTTAACATCTTCCTATATCAAGAAGTGTCACCTCAGAATAGCCCTGCATGTGTTCCGTGCAGATAAACGATCTCTAGATTATGTGGCTTGAGTGTGAAATGTTCCCTGTAGGTTCGTGGATCTGAACACTTGGCCCTGAGTTGGTGGCACTGTCTGGGAAGTGTGTGGAACCTTAACCGGGTGGAGTCTTGCTGCACAAAGTGAGGTTTGAACCCACCACTGTCCCTTTCTGCTCCTTGACTGTAGGCACACTGTAGGCTCAGACAGCTGCTTCCGTACCTTTTGCTATGATGGACTATAACCTCTTCCCCTCCATTTATGAGCCAAGATAAGCCCTTTCCCCTCAAGATGCTTTCTGCCGGGCATCGACTGTATCACAGCACGCAGGAAAGCAGTACAGGATCCAATCAGGAATTTGCCATCTTGACATTAGTTAGGTATCTTCTAGGGATGGACAGGAAACTGCAAGTCAGGAGTGCTCCGAGCAAAACCCCCTCAGTGCTTAGCTGACATGCTTCTTACCACAAAACAACCTATCAAGTGAGTTGTACAGAGGCATCTCCTAATCTTGTTTCTGTTTATTCTGGCTCAAGAGGAAGTGCATAAATAGAGAGGCATAAAAGGACAGAAGAAATTGGAATGAAAGAAGTTGGTTGATCAGGCAGATATCTTATTCCGTACATTTTTTTTTTCAGGAAAATATATTTGATTTTTGTATATTCTTATGCTGGAGAGAAAGTCATAAAGTCAAAAGGTTTTGATGTCGTGGGGAAATGGCTTAGTCAGTAAGGTACTTGCCACACAAAGATAAGGACCTGAGTTTGAACTACACCACCCCTATAAAAAGATAAGTGTGGTAGCAGAGTTGTAAGCCCAGCATTGGTGAGACAGGGACTGCTAGTCTAGGCTATTTAGTGCACCCCAAATTCAATGGGGAGCCCAAGTCTCAAAGAATAAGGAGGACTCCTGAAGGATGACAGCAGAGGCTTACGTCTGGCCTCTGCAGAAACACACACACACACACACACACACACACACACACACTGAAGTGTGATACACCACATAAATGCGTAAGTGAACTTTCTGTACAACATAAAGCTCAACTGCTCAAAAACACAAAGCCGAGCTTCTGGGCCTGCCATTTCCTTGAAGTCATCCTCTTGCTTTCATAAAGCTAAACTGTGGCATAGTCATCAGGCAGACAGGAGCATGAGGGTCTCCATTGTGGACATATTCCATCTGAAAGCCATTAAGAGTCTGCTCTGTCAGCCCCATGTCATTCTCATTAAACACTAATCAAAAGGCTGGGCCCATCCTTTGCCATGTCCCCTATTTCTTTTAATGCACCTGCAAATAAAACGAAATAGACTTAATAGACTGAGCCTTTGACTGATTCTCATAGCTCAGCTGCCTGGTCACAAGTTGCTTCTCCCGGTAATTTACAAGGTTTCCTGCTGTATGATAAAACACAGGTGCTCAGCCTGTCATCCAGAGCGATGATTTATTAGCTTTAGTGGTACCACAGACCTCAGGCAGTAGGCACTAAATCAAGAGAATATATACTAAAATAATGTGTTTTCCAATGGCGACCCATAGAGACTCTTTAGTTGTTCATGCCCTCTACCCACCGTGGTTGGTTTTGCCATTTCTCCTCATTATTTCAAAGCCCACAGGATTCACTTCCTGTCTTAATTTCTCACCTGCCAGGATGGCCTCGGCACTGGTTTTATTGCTATAGATTTCTAGTTGATCTCTCAGACCACCAAAGAGTTCCAGCTAATGAGTACGAGAAAGGGGACCTCAGGGGCTGTGTGGGCCTCTGGGACTCAGGATCTGTGTTCTGGCTTCACTTTGATATAGTTACCAGACAACAAAACCTCACATTGGCCTTTCAAATAACTCTTCTTTGAGTTGAATATGTCTGAACATCTATTTAAAAATTTTGATATACTAAATTTCTCTTCATTGGAAATTTGTTAAGAGGGCCTGCCTTCCTGTTCTCACAACAGTGGTTATCAATCAAAGTGACTTCTTGATTATCAGAGAGCCCTATGAACATAGTACAGAAATCTCTAATTACTATTAAATGGCTGCCAAACCTGGAACAGGGAAAACAAAAATCACCCAGTCAATCAAAATGGAAGCATGGTGTGGGTTCTGAATTTTTAATGAAGAGACAAGAGTGGAGCTGCAAAAGGAGTCTTAGGTAAGAAAGTAAACACAGTGGGGTAGGGGAATGGACACTACTCCAAGCCCCGGGGAGATCTGAAAAGAGTAGATCTATGACAAGGAAGTCAGAAATCTGCATTCTCAGACAAGGAGCTAAGAAAGCAGACACTAGTTACATTCACCAGCTGTCTTAGTCAGGGTTTCTATTCTTGGACAAAACATCATGACCAAGAAGCAAGTTGGGGAGGAAAGGGCTTATTCAGCTTATACTTCCACATTGCTGTTCATCACTGAAAGAAGTCAGGACTGGAACTCAAGCAGGTCAGAGAGCAGGAGCTGATGCAGAGGCCATGGAGGGATGTTCCTTACTGGCTTGCTTCCCCTGGCTTGCTCAGCCTGCTCTCTTATAGAACCAAGACTACAAGCCCAGAGATGGCACCACCCACAAGGGGACCTCCTTCCTTGATCACTAATTGAGAAAATGCCTTACAGCTGGATCTCTTGGAGGCATTTCCCCCAAATGAAGCTCCTTTCTCTGTGATAACTCCACCCTGTGTCAAGTTGACACAAAACAAGCCAGCGCACCAGCAAAGAACCCAGAACTTAAGTTTTCTCATATTATCAATGCACAGGAAAACCCAGCCCAGACCTCCTTATGTGAACTTTACAGGAAGTTCTTTGTTACTGACAGAGCTCATCCCAGTCTTATCTTTTTATTGGAGAACGTAGGAAGAACCAGAGCTCTGACCAAAGCCATGACTTGGTGAGTTTGCCTTTCTGCGTAGCTGTAGGTGACAGGTATAAAAGAGATTCTCCTGGGCAGGGGACATGGAGGTGTGCAGCTTCTAGGAGATGCCAGCACTGAAGTGAAGCATCTTGTGGGGAAGGTGGAGGGGACTGCTGAGGAGGCTCAGAGTTAACAGCTATTCAGTTACTTAAAGAGAAAACACACGGTTTTCAAGGGACCTTCAAAATACCCAGCACTTAGTGAGTGAGCACTATGACTCTTTGGAAGGACAGCCATTGTAGCAGGAGACAAGTCCTGGATTCCAGGACTTGCAGTGTGGAGGGTCTGTGGGCATGTGTGGCCAGCTCAGGGAGCAGAGCGCGAGAGTTTGAGATCTCCAGTGTTAAGACGCTTATGCTTCTTCAACTGAACCAGTCCATACCAGTTCTTTCTGCTCTTCTTTGTTAACTCATAATGTTGCAGAAATTTTCTTTTCTTTTTTTCCCTTTAAATTTTGCAATTGAGAAATAAAGGGGAAAATGGTGACTTTTAAATTTTAATGAATTCTGTTTTTACGCGACAGAGCCTCCTGTGACTCAGGCTGGCCGTAAACTCTTTGCAGTTAGGGATGACTTTGTAATTCCAATCCTGATTTTATCTCCTGAGAACTAGGATTGCAGGCATGTGGCACCATGCCAGTTGATGCAGTACTAGGGACCAAACCCAGGGCTTGTGCATGCTAGATCAGCTCCTCATTAACTAAAATACAATCTTTACTTCAAGAATGTGGACCTTTGAGATCAATAAGCATGGAGGTCTTTCCTCTTCCACCTCCTCATGTGTCCTGCCAAAGGTAATCTGTATACTGTGCTCCTAGGCAGCTCCATCAGAGCTCTCTAGTCACATGGGGCGATGTCACTTACTCAGCTAGTTCCTGGGGAGTTTTGGATTGTAGCTTCTCTCTGAAATGCCAAAGTCGTCAGTATCTCAGATATTCCTAAACAGCAAGAGTCACTGTACTTAATTATATTTGGAAAGGAAGTAAGGTGAGAGGGACCTTTTATTGCTACACAACTTATTTTCTAAGGTAGCATACTAAAACTAATTGTGGACTAGCTGGGGGAGGGAGTGAATTAAGTGGGATTATTCCTAGATTATACAACCAGGGAAGACCAATCAGTGTGTGTAGCATTCATTTATCTCCTGTTAGCCATCTGTCATAATCATCGTCATCATAACTCATTATTCTTGGCAATTTGAAATCCCTACAAGCAAGTAATAAAATGTGTGAGAAATGTCTTTCTTTCCATCTTTTGACAATACAGTTTTTTTTTCAATTTTTTATTAGATATTTTCTAAGAAGTGTGATTTCTATAACCTAATTCTCACAGGTGGATAATTTATTTTTTCAGTTATTAGCAAGTCTATAATATTTAATTAAAAAACTTGTTCAGTGTTTTCTCTGTGGTACATCTTAGGAGAAGTAGATGTGCATTTCACATTGCGACTCATATTGCCAGATCACTGTGAAATTTTACACTACTTTACTCATTTATTTGAAATTGATGAGTCTTTAATGCCCCCCCAATCCATTTTCAGCAAATACTGATGATGCAGTTTTCCAAGATTGTCAATTTGTAAAGAATTTACTTCATTGTTTAAATCCTTCCAGTTACTGGTGAAATCAAACATCATTTTATATTCAGTGGCACGTTTCCTACAAGCACTTTTACCTTATGTCATTTTCTTCTTCATTGTGGTGCTTACAATGAACTCTTTTTCTTATTTCTACAGAGTGTGTGTGTGGGTGTGTGCGTGTGTGCGCGCGCGTGTGTGTGCGTGAGTGTGTGTGTGTGTGTGTATGTGCGTGTGCATGTGTGTGCATGCCTGTGTGTGCGTGCGCGTGTGTGTGCGCGCATGTGTGTGCATGCCTGTGTGTGCGTGCGCGTGTGTGTGCGCGCGCGTGTGTGTGTATGTGTGTGTGTGCGCGTGCATGCGCACGTGCGCGTGTGTGGTGTGTGTGTGCGTGTGTGTGCGTGTGTGTGCGTGCATGCGCACGTGCGTGTGTGTGGTGTGTGTATGTGTGCGTGTGTGTGTGTGTGCGTGTGTGTGTGTGTGTGTGTGTGTGTGTGTGTGTGTGTATACATGAAGCAAACCTCAGGTGTCACTCCTTAGGAGATGTCCACTTTGTTGGTTGGGAGGAATGGTTTTCACTGGGACTTGGGGATCACTGGTTAGGCTATGCTGGTTGGCCAGGCAGCTTCAGGCAGCTTCCCAATCCCATGAGCCCAGCCACATTTGAGGAGTCACTCTACCTATGGAGTCATTTTCTCAGCCCATTTGCATTCTTGAAATTTTGCTTTTCAACTTTATTTCTGTTGTATTATGTGGTGTTTTTTCCTGTGCAGAATAATTTGGGATTTACACTATTATTTCTTTCAATGGATTTTTTTGTCATGTTCCAAATTGTACTAAGCATGACTGTGGGTCTCTATTAGTATATATATATATATATATATATATATATATATATATATATATATATTTACGATTTTACATGTAATTCTTTATTCCTAATTTATGTTTAAAAAGTTCTAGGGAAAAGCTAGTAGAATATTCAATAGCACAGCAAAAGGAAAGTTCAGGATTCAATGTCAAGCGGGTTACATTGTTGGAATCAATGTCCTGCTTATGCTGGTTTTATGCATAAAGAGGCACAAATATGCCATCCGTTTTCCATGAGTATCAATCTGTTTTCTTGCCCACCTTGGCCTCTCTCTGCATTTTTGCAAAGCTCCTGGCTCTGTACTGCCTGTCCAGGGCTTTGGCCATCTGCTTTCCTTTGCTCTGTGATAGTCATACCTTCCTGTTGTTGGCCTGCCCGCTTGACTTCTTACCCTGTATTTGTCTGACTCTCCAGGAGCTGTGAACCTCTGCCTTCCTTGTGTCTGCTTAATTCCTACCTCACTGCTTCTCCTTGCCCTTTGGTGATCAGTCATTCACAACTGCTTGCTTTCCTGTCTACCTGCCTTTTTTTTTTTTTTTTTTTTCCTTTTTTTTTTTTTTTTTTTTTAATGTTTGCTCACCTGCCTGCTTCTTTGTCTGTCTGTCTGTGTCTGTGTTTCTGTCTCTGTCTCTGACTCTGTGTGTCTGTTTTCTGTCTGTTGGACTGCCTGCCTATCTGTCCGTCTGTTTGCCTGCCTACATGCATGCCTGTCATTCTGCTGCTTGCTAGTCTATCTGCTTGTGTGTTTGTCTGCTTGTTGGCTTATCACACTTCAACTTCAGTGAATTCTTGGTTTCAGATTCTCACCACTTAAACTCTCAACATTCTGTTCTAGCACAAAACCTAAGCGTGATGCTCAGGGGACAAGACTACTTTTATGTATTTCAGAGATGAATACACAACAGCAAAGGCATGAGGGCTTGTCAGGGAAACAAGTCACACACAAGCCATCTACCCACAGGAACACTTTAAAGTGGTTCCTTTTACCCAGGCATATGCTTCATGCATAGCAGTACATTTTCTGTTTGTTTCTGTTAAGACCTCCATCTCCCAATTCCTGGGTACATTATCCTAATAAGAAAATGCATCCAAATTTTTCTTGAAATCTTAGGAAGTAGAATTCTTTAGATAGTAGCATAAGGTCTTAGAGATACCATTTTAGCTCCAAATCAAAACTATTCTATTTAAACCTATCCAACTCAAGCCAATGAGAGTCCTGTGAAGATTCTACCTACCGCATCATCCCTGAACACTTGGTGTTCTCTCCAACACCGCAGCCTTAAGTTCCATCATCTGCCGTGACTATGTACAGTTCTTGCCTTCCATTCTCATTTCATCCTGTTATGATCTCACAAGTCCCCAGGGAACTAGGCTTCTTCATAGCTTTGGCCACAGCACTGTCAGCTTCCTAGTGAGA
Source organism: Mus pahari (assembly GCF_900095145.1). Lineage (NCBI taxonomy): Eukaryota > Metazoa > Chordata > Mammalia > Rodentia > Muridae > Mus > Mus pahari. The sequence continues at coordinate 35,998,200 of NC_034593.1, forward strand.
GGTTCAGGATCTTCACGATTCTTAGCAGATCCAAAACACTTTGCTTTCCACGTGCCCAGGACTCATAGTCAAGATGAACTTTAACCTCTCTGAATCTCTCCTTCATCTCTACGGTGACAGCTGCGATGTCAAGTGTGCATAGCGCATTCCGAATGGCGACTTCCTCATGGTTCCTATCAACATGCTTGCTTATTTCATTTCATTTTGTTTTAGGAAATGAAAATTTTTATTAGCTATTTTCTTTATTTACATTTCAAAGTTATCCCCTTTCCTGGTTTCCCCTCCAAAAAGCCACTATCTCCACTCCCCCTCTGCTCCCCAACACACCCACTCCTGTTTTTTGGCCCTGGCATTTCCCTATACTGGGGGATAGAACCTTCACAGGACCAAGGGCCTCTCCTCCCATTGATGACCAACTAGGCCATCCTCTGCTACATAGGCAGCAAGAGCCATGAGTCCCACCATGTGTTTTCTTTGATTGGTGGTTTAGTCCCAGTGAGCTCTGGGGTTACTGGTTAGTTCATATTGTTGTTCCTCTTAAAGGGCTGCAGACTCCTTCAGCTCAAATGGCGCCATTACTTTGTTTTTTTTACAGGAAATGTATTTTTTAGTTAAATAGTCTTTTCAAAATGTTATATACATGATGTAGAAAACTGCAGGAAGAAAAGTTGAAGTCCTTCCTATTGACTAAGTATTATAAACATGGATGTTCTATTGCAAATGCTAGAGAAGTAATCTGTAACTGTCACTGATATCTTAAGGGTGTGGCTTCTTTTCAACGCATACATGCTCTAGCAATTATTTTATACTACTTTATTTATTTTGCTTTTCTTTTTTCTTTTGGGATCCAGGATCCCAGCCTCCTCACCTCAGTTTTTCTTAAGGTACTGTGATGATACAGGAAGGAGAGTCTAGTCATGATGTGCAAGTGCCAGGGCCAGGGTTATAGCTGCTGAGTGTTCGCTACATTGTGGATCCCCGAGGAGAACCCTCTAGAAGCCAGGGACATCAGCTCAGGTAGAGCCAATCGAATCCCACACACTGAGCTTGAGCTCATGACACGGGTATGCAACATCAGGACAGCAGGACCAGAGCTATTGAGAACTATACGTCATCCCGTGGTAGTCAGTGCGTCTCACAGGGATTTGCTCCAGACTTACTTCACTTGCTTCACATGGCAAAATGATAAACCACATCTATATCATAAATTTAGGAGCACCGTGATTCAGTTAGGTAATACATGCAAAGTGCTTAAAACAGTCGGGCACAGAAAGTACTCAGTAGATGGTATTTATTATCTTTGTGGTTTTATTGTCATTTAAAGTTAGAGCTGGATGTCCAGGTAAAGAGCTGTGCATGGTGAGTTTCATCAGTGGAGGGTTTTGTTACTTTAGTCTCTAAGGGAAAGTCTTTAGAGTGGTATTTACCCTAAGATAGGTAAACAGTGTTTTGTCGATAGCTATGTAGAGAAGCTCTCTAAGATTTTACATTAGGCTTGCTTCCTCAAAGCTCAGTGAAGAGGTCAAAGGTGTATAAGGTTGGAGTTACATGAGGAGCATCTGGCCTTTAAGTCAGTTAAAATCAGCTATGCTTTGACACATTTGATTCCAGACCCAGAGTAGAGGTGTTCAATGAACAGCTCCAAGGGCAGAGACTCATAGAGCAGATGCCAAGACACACAGGGAGTTTCCTTTAGTAATTGCACAATATCTATCACCCCTTTCTCTTCTATCACTGTTGACTGAGAATTAGGACATTGCATATCTTGATGCAAAACAAGCTCTCACCTTAAGGGAACATGAGATATTTTATTCTGGAGCCAAATGGGAGTAACCATGACTAATGAACACAGGTTTAGCTTGCTTCAAATACCATATCCTGAAATGAGAGAAGTTTCATAATTGCAGAACAAAAGTCATAAATCAGGGTGCTTTTCTAATAGGTAGAACCATAAAGTAGAGAGGCTACCCCAAAGTGAGGGAAATCCCAGCTATGGATCTCAGATGATGGCATTCCGAGGTATTGGGTTGGTAAAAGCTAGAGGTTTGTTTGTACATCCGGAAGGATTTACCTAATAGTCCTGAGGAGGGGTGTCAGGTCAGACATTTAGGTGAGCAATGAATGACTAAGAAGGGGGTGAAAGACAATGCAAGGTAATTTGGCTCAGAACCTGCAATACTCCAATTCTGTGAAATGACAAGATCTAACCGGTATGTCAGCCTTGTAGAGTCTTTAAGCTCAATTTGGATGTTTTTGGGTATGGGTTCAGTTTGCTAACAGAAAAATTCAGATTACTCCTGGAGTTCATATGTGCTTAAAGGAAGCGAAGATGTGTACAAATGTATCAGAAAGCAAAACTTTCCCCTGTTCTCTATTATGGGGGAAGGTGATAGACAGATACAAAGAGATTTTGTAAGGAACAGGCCATCTAAAGGAGCAGTAAGTTAGGCTATAACGGCAGTTGGGGAAAGCATTATGACCATTCTTGTTATATTTATTATTACTTAGGACTAAGGCAGAAGGGCCCGGCAGAAACAAGAAAGAAGCTGATATGCTCTGAATTTTAACCAAGGCAATAGCTTATGCAACTCCCCTTATGGATCACATATAAGGCGGAAAGTTGACATGAAGGCCGGCCTCCAGGAAGATTCCCTGCTGAGGCTGTCTTCTGCCTTAAAGAACTGGGCAGGAAATTAGTCCCTTAGAATGAGGAGCATGGTGTCCAGAATGGTAACCAGCTGTCTGGCAAAGAGCCAGTGGAGGCCAGAGGCAGGAGGTGGCAGGAATGACTTAGAAAGGCCAGCTCTGTGGCATGAGGTGTGTGAGGTAAAACTTTCTCTACCATTCTGTGAATGTGTAATTACATTTGAAATCACTCACTACTAATGCTTTTGGACTTGGGATTTGGGAGTAGTTACAGGGGTATACAGATGAAACACAGAGTCTAGCCCCAGGTAAACAGGCTAGGAGCAGAGGCTGCCCAGTGGTGCCACGTCACACCTTGATGTCTACAGTGGAGTATCAGGCAAATACAGAAGAAGCCAGTCTGCTGGGTGTCTGAACTGTAAGGCTGCTATATACATCTATAGGCAGAAAGAAGAAAGGGAAAGATTTGAAAATGGTGTCAGTTGGATTGGGCTTTGGCAAACGTCATGATGGACACTGGTTCATTCCAAAGCATCTAATACCCAAGATGAGGGTGAGAGACATGTGTAGAGCGTCCATGACTTTCTGAGGGATTGTCTCTGAGATGGACAGGGCCATTCTAACTGTACCAACTCAGTGGAGAAAGTAGCTTGGGGTTTCTGGGAAGAAGGACCACCTCTTCTCATGTTGGGTGGAAATAGCAATATGTTGAGCCTGATTTGATACTGTTGAGGCCCTTCCAGGCCCAGGAAAACTGATCTTCCTTGAGACCAGATGCTGCACCAGAAAAAGCCTGCTTCTCTGCTGAGGGTAATGACCATGGACTCCTAGAGCTCTGTGGGGTGAGAAACAAAGGCAGGTGGAAAAGCTTCATGTATGGACAGGAACAGCCAGGGCTTCTCCATCAGCACTTCTATCTTCATCCCCTGCTCAGGTCTACAGAGCATCTAGAAATACCAGTAAACTTTTGCTATTTTGGGGAAAAATGTTATTTTAAGTTTATGCTTGTATTTAATATTGGCTTTTGATTTTTATAATTTAGAATACGTAGGGAAAATAACTTGTTGGATAATGATTCACTTTTCTTAATGGTGACCTAATTTGCTGTGTCTTAAAGTATTGTATCAGTAGCTTTGTAAGAGTTTGATTGTGTTTTCTTTATCTACCACTTTCTTCTGTAACAAGGTGTTGTGGGAAGAGCTTCAGAGAGAATTGCCTATAGCTTTGAATCCTGACTTTGGTGATGCTGTTGATAATTTCTAAAGCCATTTCTCCTATTGGCATTAGAAACCCTGGAATCTTGACCTGTAGTTTTTTTCGAGGAGAAAAGCAATGCTCTGTCCTCCAGTGTATTCAGCGAGAAATGAATGTGAAAGTTCTATGAGAGCCAGGCAAAGAGAGATTACTGTGCTGTGCAGGCCAAATCCTGAAGTTGGCTTCCTATCTCCTAAGAATGTATACTAAATTTTGAAACTAATCATGTTCAAGTTGGTACACACTTCCTTTGTGTGTCTCATTTCATTCTTTGTTTTAATGGAGTGGTGTTGCTTAGCTGGACCGTAAGTTCACTGAAGAGAGGAACTTTTTCCTGGGTGTCATTCTTGGAAAAGTTGTGGAAAGCAGTGCACAGGTGTCCTTTGTGTTGCTGAATGAAAACGCTCAGCGCTATTACGTCTGAACAGGAAAGCTCTGGATTTCATTTCAGGAAGTTATTATTATTTTTTACTATATTTTTAACATTATGAATTGGATTAGATACTTACTGGAAGTTATTTTGTAAAAAAAAAGTATTTGTATGAAGTCAGAGTATTTAAAATTAGATCATGCAATCTTTCTGCTTAATAAACTCTAAGATAAATGCAGACTTTGAAAATAATACTATAAACGATCTACCCCTTGTTGACAAAAGGCTAATGAGGTGCTTGATCTCTCTGAATGTGTTTTGATCTTTTATAAAGAACAAAATAAAAGAAATTAAAATTTCAACTCTTTTTCCCATGTTTATTATGGATAAACTAGTATCATGCTGACACAGGATTCAAATAAATCAGAGGAGAGACTACCAATTCAGCAAACTGAGGCTCCTCACTTGTCTCAGGATGGAGAGGGGACAGCTCAACAACAGCAACAATTACTATAGCAATGAAAAACAGCAAGGAAAACAAAGGTCCCATGTCTCCAGTGGCAATCTGACGGAAACAAAACGACTAGAAACAAATGGCTCAACACCTTAGCGTGCACACTGTTTTCTTGCTGCAAGCCAATAGCTGCTCTGAGCAAGAGTGTTTTTACGTGACTATAACTGAGACGCACGCATGGGGAGGGCACACACCTTTCTCCCTTTATAGGTTTTATGACAAGGTCTCGTGTAGCACAGGACGGCCTCAGAATTGCTGCTTCGATGAGGAAGCCCTGGAACTTACTTCTCTTCTTGCTTTCCCCTTCGGAGTGTGTTGGATCATAGGCATGTCCCTCTGTGCTTAAATTATTCATTATGCAGTGCTGGGGACCAGATCCAGGATGCCAGGTAAGCGGTCTACCTATGGAGCTACATCCTGAGCCCCAAGGCGCAGGTCTGGATGGGAAATATGAAACAGACAACTTAATGAGATTCAACCAAGAAGGATTTGGGCCCCAACTCCTGTTCATATTGGCATGAAACCAGACACATAGCAGTAGGAGGGCCTCATAAACATAATTCACTGCAATGAGAGGGTGATAAAAGGCCTTTTTTTGTTGCTTTTTGCAGAGATAAATTGCACACGAAGCTGCAGAAATCTTCCTCTCCAATCTCAGATTGAATGTGCTTGTATAATAAACATTTCTGTAACATTCGGCTTCTTTAACCTAGACAGCTCAATTAGGACTGCGCGATAAAATACAGCTTCTCTGTACTTTGTGAGCACTTAATGCAGCTGAGAGCCTGTTAGCAAGAATCTCCCAGAAAATAGGTCTTGTCAAGTGTTTAAGGAAGTTGAATGGACATTGAGTTTAATGAACATGCATGTGCATATGCCTCTGTACATATACTTATACTTAGGAAAATTCTTTCAAATTCTGCATAATTTACCTATTTATTCATGTTCTTTTTGTGTAAAAAAATCTTGTGTTTATTATCTTTGCTGCTTACTGGAAAAATGATGAAAACTCTTGGGGAAATTGTTACTTGCAGATGCAGATATTCAAACGCTAGAAACTTTCTTTTATTTTAAAGATTTATTTGTTTTTAGTTTGTATATACAGATGTGTTATCTGTATATGCTTATTGCATATGTCCCTGGTGCCCTTGTCAGTCTGAAGCGGGTGACTCATCCCTTGGGGTTTGAGTGATAGATGGAATGCTGCCATGTGGGTGCTGGGAACCCAACCCAGGTCCTCTGCAAGAGTAGCAAATGCTGAGCCGTCTTTCCAGTCCCTGGAACGCTTCTTTAAAATAGCGCGTGTTTCTTGGACAAAGCAATGGGCTTGTGAATAGCACTTCTGTTTGCCTTATCATATGCTTCGACCACATTCATGGCACACTACCCTCTTCTGTTCCTGACATCCCTTCCCCTAGCTACTGCTTCCCTCTTCCCCTGCAGTCCTGGGTGTCAGAGAAACTCAGTTACATGTTTTCTTTTTAGACCCAATTTATTTCACTTAGCCCGATAATCTCTAATCCCATATGTCTTGTTATTTTTTTTTAATGGCTTGGCAAAACTCTATTGTGTATGTATAGTATTTTTTTTTTAAAAAATCTATTCATGTCTTAATGGACACTGATTTCATAACTTTGAAGCCAGGAACTCTGAAGACTCATACAGAGCAATGAGGTGAAGGCAGAAAGAACGAGGGTGGGGTGGGGTATTGACTTGGAATTGCTTTGCTCCATTGATTTGTACAGTTCTTTCCTTTGGAAAACACATATTAAGGTTTCCACTGAACTGGCTCAGAGGAGAAGGGCAGCTGAATGAGTGTTCCTCACCTAGCACTTCGTCAGGGCACAATCCACAGTCACTCACTGTCCATATTAACACAAAACCTTCTTCCAGACCACAGTTCCAGCCTCTGCTAGGTTCTGTCATGATGCCATCAATACCATCATCATTATGTGCCAAATGGAGTGTTGTCTTAGTTGGGGTTTCGATTGCTGTGATGAAACATCGTGACCAAAGCGAGTCGGAGAGAAAACGGTTTGTTTGGCTTCTGCTTCCACATCCCTGTTCATTACTGAAGGAAATCAGGACAGGAACTCAAACAGGACAGGAACTTGGAGGAAGGCGCTGATTCAGAGGCCATGGGGGAGTGTTGCTTTCTGCTTGCTCCTGGTGCCTTCTCAGCCTGCTCTCTTATAGAACCTAGAACCACCAGCCCAGAGATGGCACCACCCACAATGGGTTGGGCCTTCTCCCATCAATCACTAATTTAAAAAAATGCCCTATAGGCTTACCTACAGCCAGATATTTTGGGGTCATTTTCTCAGCTGAGGCTCCCTGTACTCTGATGACTCTAGTTTGTAGCAAGTTGACATAAAACTAGCCAGTACGAGGCAGACTTCCTACTTACAGCTAGAGTCATTCCTGTGGTTCACCTATTTGACTGTAACTTGGCTAAACTTTACCATTTCATGAGCTCAACTTCTGTGAATAATGGTGTTCTCTTGTGCCTCCATTCTTTATTTCTTTTGGCAAGCTCCCTTCTGTCATGCTCTTTGTCCTTTACCAGGTGTGCCTCAGTCCATAGAAGTATCCCCCCTAGGCTTTCCTGTGGTCCATTTTTAATTCCTTATGACACACCAATTTCTGCTTATATTACTATTATTTATATGCCTGACTGCTCTCCTCTATTCTTTGTTATGCTTGGGACTAGCACTCTGTATCCCATTCTCAGTTTTTCATTTACCTAGAGCATATTTATAAACAGGTCCTGCCTTCCAAGAACAATGATAGTAGTATTTTAAAAGATATATATATATATATATATATATATATATATATATATATATATAAATGGTTTTCAAGAATCTGTAATAATATTGGAGGGAGAAATGGGCCACCGTGGCTAGAATACAAAATAGCCCTTATAGTGTATTCACCACACCCCCAAAAGAAAATCCAGCCACCATCTTGCTTAAAAGAGTATCCTCACTAGATAGACACAGAAAGTTCCAGAGCATCAGAAGGTGAAAAATTAATTTTTAATGTTACATGATGTTTCTGGAAGTGGATATTTCAGATGATCTGGATGTATTTTTTTTCTTTCCTGGATTCGTTTGTCTTTATGCAGAGAAAGAGGCAGGAGAAAGTACCTGATTCTTTTACATGTTTCACAGGCTTGCTTACCAGCCTTCAGATCCACCAGACAAGTGGGAGTGTAGGGAATTCCTAGTTTGCACTTGTAATTGTATCCTTAAATGTGACAGTAAAAATTCATTCAGAAAACGGCAGCAGATTTAGGAGATAAAATAAGGCCTCAGACGGCTGTTAGTAATACAAATAACTTGAAATGTTTTTGCCAACTGCATGTCAGCTGCAATTAGCAATACGATGTTTATTTTGGTGCGGATGGATATCCCGTGTAGGCAGTCTCTCCCCGTACATCAACAGTTCTTTTGTAATGCCTTCCTAATTGAGACAGCCTGTATGGGAGAAGGCAGATGGGCAAGCAGAAAGTGTCCATGGTGTAAGCTTTTCTGAGCATATAACTCACAGATGCCAGCTCATCGCAGCCTGGGCGCCAGGGATGCCCTTGGTGGAAGGGAGCGGCGCTCTCCCAGGAGCTTGGGTTATGGTACCATACAATAACTTTTTGCCAGGTTGTAACAATTTTGGCACTACCCAATTCATATGTAGTGAGATCCTGGGAAGATCTTGAACAAATCTTGATTTGTGAGAAGCAGATGAATGTGATAGCTCCTATTTTACCATTCCCTTTTCTCATTCGGTATAATTTTTTTCTACCCTCGTGAGAAGAAGTAAATAAGGTATGGGAATGTTGGCACACTCGAAGGAAGCTTAGACTCATGTTTTCTTCTGTACCACAGAATGTTTTCTGGTGTGTGTCAAAATTGCTTGTGTGCTCTGGTGCTCGATTTCTGATGCTAGCAAGCTCGCACTTGGTTTCAATAAAAAAAAAAAAAAAATCAGCATTTGCAGGCGTATTGAGACAGATTTAAAAGCCAGTCCTTTAGCCCAGTATTAATCTGCCACCCTTCTCCCGCCCTGCTGCAGTAATTCTAATCATAAACCATGACTGATCTGGCAACATCCCTCTTCTGATGAGGCATTGCCTTAATAATAATGATTTTTATCTCTTTTAGGGTTGTTCTTGTTCCTATACTCAATCATCCAGTGGCTTTGTTATTACCAAAAACATTGAGTGGTGCTATATTGGGAATATTATGTAACAAGCACACTTTAATTTGTATTACAGTTATGGATGTTAGTGCCATGATGGAAATGGACCTCCTCACTTCCATGTTAAAAGTGCCAAGGAATGCCTTCCATGGGAGACTTATAAACAAAGATACTGTCCCATGAGTTCATAAGGGTTTTGGCCACAAATAACATAAACCTTGCTATGATATCTGATTTTACTTTGCTATTATTTGTGTATAGAACAACAAATTCTGGCTGGAAGTTGGTGGCTGTATCTTCAGTATACTGTCCAGCATCCAGGCTGGAGGAGGGAAGGGGGAGCACGGAGGACCATTGTGGAAAGAAGGCATCTTTTGAATAGTCTCAGTTCATAGTGTAGTGACCACAGAGACACTGCTGATGCCCCAGAATCTAGGGAGTCATCACACCTATGCCAGACTCAATCTCCCCCCCCTCTGTGTGTGTGTGTGTGTGTGTGTGTGTGTGTGTGTGTGTGTGTATGGGTGTGTACCAAAGTATGTGCATGTGGAGGAAGTCAGAGGTCAACATTGAGTGTCTTCCTTAGTTGACCTTGTTTTTAAAGGGTCTCTTGCTTTGCCTGGTGTTCACCGTTTGGCTAGATTGACTGCCCAGCATCCCACAGATCTGAAGTTACAAGTGTGAACCTTCACCCATGACTTTTTAAAATTCTGAGTTCTGGGGGTTGAACTCAGAGCTTCATGCGTGTGCAGCAAGGACCCAGTTCTCAGATCTCGATTCTGTATTGAATGGAGAAGAAATAAAATGATTTAGAGTCAGTCGATAGTAACTCTCCCACTTGCACATGATTTTGAAATGAATGGGGCACTGATGACTGCTCTTCTGTGCTTCAGAATTTTACTCTGTTGGGCTGAATACTCCCAGAGAATGGTCTGGGCTGAGAACTTTCACAGAACAGACTGGGCTAGGGAACATAGGAAAGAACTAGAAACTGGAGCAGGCTGGTATTCATAGTTCCCAGGTCAGGTGGCTTAGAAGTCAAGGAAACAGAAAGACTTATGGTGACTGAAATATGACTCCTTCCTTATTTTCATCTTTTATCCCTATTATGCACCTTAGCCTTATCTTTAACATGACAAAACTCATAAAAACCACTCCATTCCCCATGAAGACAGACACTTGGAGAAGAGAGTAGAATTTGGAAAAGAAATGCCCAAACCTATACCTTCTATAGAAGAAAAGAAGGAAGGGAAGATACATGGAGAAAACAAAACAAAAATCTTGAAATACCAGCAAATAAAATGTGCCCAGAAATTCATGTTCATAAACTTTGCCTGGTTTTATTTTTGTTTATTATTTCACTAAGGTTATAGAATCCTTGACATTAGGCGTTGTATTTCTGGTTGGTGTCCACGGGAATGGTGGGTATGTGACTAATGACCTTAGGTAGAAGTCATTCACAACAGATTTTCATGGCTGATTTCATGTTCTGACAATTACATGAATTAAGCCAGTAAAGCCTTAAAATCTCACCAATATTTGTCTGGATTTGTCATGAACATTACAATGTCATCAGCATACACAGTGATTTATACTGCCTTTGCTTAGAAGTAATCCTCCATCTCCTCTGAGGAGGTGAAAACCACAGCTAATGATGCTAACACAACAGTAAGCAGCTGAGGATCCAAGGTCCACTTCCACTCTGTAGCTTCCAAAAATAGGCCGGTGTGTATAGAACATTGTTATGAATTATACATAAAGATATATCAATTGCTAATTCTCATTTATTATTATTATTATTATTATTATTATTTTCTTTATTTACATTTCAAATGCTATCCTGAAAGTTCCCTATACCCCCCAACCCCCACCCTTGCTCCCCTACCCACCCACTCCCACTTCTTGGCCCTGGCATTCCCCTGTGCTGGGTCATATACAGTTAGCAAGACCAAGGGGCCTCTCTTCCCAATGATGGTCGATTAGGCCATCTTCTGCTACTTATGCAGCTAGAGACACGAGCTCTGGGGGGTACTGGTTAGTTCATATTGTTGTTCCACCTACAGGATTGCAGCCCCCTTCAGCTCACTCGGTACTTTCTTTAGCTCCTCTATTGGGTCCCTGTGTTCCATCCAATAGCTGACTGTGAGCATCCACTTCTGTGTTTGCCAGGCACTGGCATAGCCTCACAAGAGGCCGCTATACCAGGGTTCCTTCAGGAGAATCTTGCTGGCATGTGCATTAGTATCTGGGTTTGGTGGCTGATGATGGGATGGATCCCCGGATGGGATAGTCTCTGGATAGTCCATCCTTTCATCTTAGCTCGAAATTTTGTCTCTGTATCTATATCCTTTCATGGGTATTTTGTTCCTTATTCTAAGGAGGAATGAAGTATCCACACGATGGTCATCCTTCTTGGTTTTCTTGTGTTTTGCAAAATGTATCTTGGGTATTCTAAATTTCTGGACTAATATCCGCTTATCAGTGAGTGCATATCTAGTGACTTCTTTTGTGATTGTGTTACCTAAGGATGATATCCTCCAGATACATCCATTTGCCCAAGAATTTCATAAATTCATTGTTTTTAATAGCTGAATAGTACTCCATTGTGTAAATGTACTACAGTTTTTGTATCCATTCCTCTATTGAGGGACATCTGGGTTCTTTCCTGCTTCTGGCTATTATAAATAAGGCTGCTATGAACATAGTGGAGCATGTGTCCTTATTACCAGTTGGAACATATGGGTATATGCCCAGGAGAGGTATTGCTGGGTCCTCTGGTAGTACTATGTCCAATTTTCTGAGGAACCACCAGACTGATTTCCAGAGTGGTTGTACAAGCTTGCAATCCCACCAGCAATGGAGGAGTGTTCTTCTTTCTTCACAACCTCGTCAGCATCTGCTGTCACCTGAATTTTTAATCTTAGCCATTCTGACTGGAGTGAGATGGAATCTCAGAGTTGTTTTAATTTCCATTTCCCTGATGACTAAGGATGTTGAACATTTTTTCAGGTGTTTCTCAGCCATTTGATATTCCTCAGTTGAGAATTCTTTGTTTAGCTCTGTACCCCATTTTTTAATGGGGTTATTTGAATTTCTGGAGTCCAGCTGCCTGATCTCTTTGTATATATTGGATATTAGTCCTCTATCAGATTTAGGATTCGTAAGAATCCTTTCCCAATCTGTTGGTGGCCTTTTTGTCTTGTTGACAGTGTCTTATGCCTTACAGAAGCTTTGCAATTTTATGAGGTCCCATTTGTCAATTGTTGAATTTACAGCACAAGCCATTGCTGTTCTGTTTAGAAATTTTTTTCCCCTGTGTCCATATCTTCGAGGCGTTTCCCCNCTTTCTCCTCTATCAATTTAAATGTCTCTGGTTTTATGTGGAGGTCTTTGATCCACTTAGACTTGCTAATTCTCATTTTAAATGAAGATGTTTCAATAGAATATAGAATATGTTTTATCCTATGAGCATACATTTGTATTTGATAAAATCATAATTAGATTGAATAGAGCAAATATTTAAAATGGCCACATCACCTTAATAAACTATGGGTGTAATCTTGACTCATACGATTTAGTTTATTGTCATTTAAATGACTAGCTTTTTTTTCCTCCACTATAATGGAGAGATAATAATTGTGACAGTGCTACCATCTTACAGGTCTTTATCTGAAATAAATTTAGGGGCTAGAGGTATGATGCTGTGGTGAGTAGTGCATATTGCTCTTGCAGAGGATTCACATTCAGTTCTCAGCACAGATAATGGACAGTTCACAACCTGCTGTAATTCCAGATTTAAGAGACCTAAGACTGACCGGACTCTGTGGACACATATGGATATGCCGCCTCTTATAATACATATAATTAAAATAAAATATACATAAAAATATGTGTAGGTATATATGCTGGGTAATTTTTATGTTAGCTTGACACAAACAAGGGTCATTTGGGAAGAAGGAATTTTAATCAAGGAAATACTTCCATAGGATTAGCCTGTAACAATTCTATAGGGCATTTTCCTGATTGATCATTAATGTGGGAGGGCCAAGCTCATTGTGAATGGTGCCATTTCTGGATAGGTTTTTCTGGATGGTATAAGAAAGCAGGCTGAGAAAGCCATGAGCAGCAAGCCAGTACCGTGGCCTCTGGACCAGCTCATCTTTAGTTCCTTCCCCGACTTCCATAGATGATGAACTGCAAGATGAAATAAACCCTTTTCTTTTTTGTCATGGTGTTTTATCACAGTAATAGAAACTTGACTTAGGCAGTAGTTTAATTAAGCTGTGACAAGTTGGCTGTCAAAACTTGTATTGCCTGTTAGTGCCTGACCTGCCCTGAGCCCCACATTATGTGCAGAGAACCTTCATGATTTGTGAATCTGATCTAAATAGTAAGGTTCTATTTACAGAGAATGAGTGAAACACCATGAGAGGAGTGGGTACCAAGAGTGCACATCTGAATAACTTCCCAGAATGGAGCATAACTATGTGAATCAGCTGACTCTTTATTTGTTATGCTCAATCATATAGGCATTTTGATGTTGAAAAGTTATTTAGAGAGGTTTTCTTTTTCTTTTTTGAACTTTAACTCATAGATGAAGAAATATTAATTTCTCTTTAAAATTTCATGTGCATTGGTGTTTTGCCTGTATGTGTCTATGTGAGGTGTCAGATCATCTGCAACTAGAGTTATAAACAGTTATGAATGGCTATGTGTGTGCTGGAAATTAACCCAGGTCCTCTGGAAGACCAGCCACTGCTTTTAACCACTAAGCCATCTCTCCGAACCTCAACATTCATTTTTAATTAATGACATGCCAGGAACTTTGTGGACAATTCTCATGATTACTTATGATAGGCTGTATTTTAGAGATAACAGTGAACCAGAGGAGAGCAGGATTGGGTTAACCATCAGGGACAAGTGTTTCCAAGGCTCTGCTTCCTAGAGCCTTCAGGGTCAATCACAGAGATGACTTCTTAGTCCTTGTGCAGTCTCCTTGATAATTGCATATTTGTGTGCTTGAGACCTTGGGGTATACAAGATAGTTCATATGCACATATGTTTTTTTGGGGAATATCTCTATTTGTATGCCAGAATAGTTGGGCTATCTTGTATTAGTCTAATCTCTGGAAGCTTGTAGACTAAGGAGATGAAGTTATGCTAGCATGAATTTTAGGAGGCATGAAAATTTCCAGGAACTTTGGGCATCTTCTTTTTGGAAGCCCTGTCTTTGTGGTAGAGTCACTTGCATTTTACTTTTTGCATTTCCGTAGTTTCTGCAACTTTGTAATTATCTCAAAGATGAGGTCTGTTTATGGACATTCCCACCACTTATTCTTTTAGTATTTCCATTGGTTCCAAAGAAAGTGCTTAGTGTGCATTAAATTCATGCCAACTTGAAATATATAGTCTCTGTTTTTTTCTGGCTGAATATGGACTGAGAGAGTATTTGATGCCAGTATGGTTCCACAGAACAAAATATCAATGGACAATAGCCAGTAAAGAAGAAAGCAAGAAGACCTTGCTCTTAACTTTCTGCTTGGAGAGAAATTGTGGACCAGGTTGTAAGAAACACTAGAAGACAGAAGATTCACAGTGTATAGGATTCAGTTCTTGAAGTTTGGCAAATTGTAGTAGGTATGAATTTGAAGCAATATTCTAGAAAATGAAATTAGATGGAGATGAGATCCAGAATTATATGCAGGAATTTTTACAGGTCTTCACTTGAATACTAAGTCTTTCTTCATAGCATGAGTCTATTGTGTTGGGCAGTGAGAAACCAATAGAAAGTTCTATATAGCAGATTCTGTAGAGTTCACACACAGTATAATAGTTTGTGTTTTGAGAAATGACAGGGTAGGGTCTTTTTCTAACAGTCAAAGGATTCATCTTAAAAACAGACATCAAAAGGATCAGATTGATATGAAGACATCTTGAGAAAATAAGACCCAACACTCTTTCAAGAGAATGGACAGCATCCAGATTCTGGACTTCCTAGTAATCATGTCTGGCATTCAGTAAAATTTACCAGTCATATGAAGAACCAGTACATCAGAGAAAAAAAAATAGTAGAAATTTGTCTTGAAGTAGTAGAAAAAACTAACTTTCAGACAAGATGTTAAAACAACTACTAGAGTTCTTTCTGAAGATTTAAAAGGAAACAAACAGTATTATGAGAGAAATGGAAGATATAAAAGTAATAATCATTCTAGGGCTAAAAGTACAATGCAGAAATATTTAAGAAAAACCTAGGTAGCTTGAAGTGATAGGACAACATAGAATTTAAAGCACAGTATACAATCAAAATAATTACAACCCAACCCAGGATGCAAAGAAAATATTGTGGTAAATTGACTGAGAATGGTTGCCTTAGGCTCATATATTTGAATGTTTAGTCCCCAGTTGGTAGAACTGTTTGGAAAGGAACTGTTAGCAGATGTGGCCTTGGAGGAGGAGTGTCATTCAGGGAGGGCTCTGAGGCCTAAAATGTTTATGCCAATCACAGTAAGTGCTCTCTTTTTTGCTTCCTGATTGTTCTCAAGATGTGAGCTCTCAGCTACTGCTCCAGCACCATGCCTGCATGCCTGAGGCCATGTCCCTGTCATGATGATCATGGAATCTATCCCCCTGAAGGTGTAAGCTCTAATAATTTTTTTTCTATAAGTTGCTTTGATCATGGTGTTTTGGCACAGCAATAGAAAGGCAATGAAGAAAAACAGGAAGCCAAAGAACCTTAGTGTTTTGTGGGATAATATAAAAATATAAAAGAGTATAAAATATTGAATTGGATTTTAGGTAGTGAAGCAGAAAATATTTAAGGAAATTTTAGCCCAAATCATCCTGTATTAGAGGATAACTATAAAACAATGGCCCCAAGAAATTCAATAATCAAGAAGCAAAGTTGAAAATAGGGAACAAAATACTACTTTAAAAACACTTTATACAAGCTTGCAATCCCACCAGCAATGGAGGAGTGTTCCTTTTTCTCCACATCCTCGCCAGTATCTGCTGTCACCTGAATTTTTGATCCTAGCCACTCTGACTGGTGTAAGGTGGAATCTCAGGGTTGTTTTGATTTGCATTTCCCTGATGATTCAGGATGTTGAACATTTTTTCAAGTGCTCTTTAGCCCTTCAGTATTCCTCAGTTGAGAATTCTTTGTTTAGCTCTGTACCCCATTTTTAAATTTATTTTATTAGATATTTGCTTCATTTACATTTCAAATGCTATCCCGAACATCCCCTGTACCCTCCACTCGCCCTGCTCCCCTACCCACTCACTCCCACTTCTTGGCCCTGGTGTTCCACTGTATGGGGCATATAAAGTTTGCAAGACCAAGGGGCCTCTCTTCCCAATGATGGCTGACTAGGTCATCTTCTGCTATATATACAGCTAGAGACATGAGCTTTGGGGGTACTGATTAGTTCATACTGTTGCTCCACCTATAGGGTTGTAGACCCCTTCAGTTCCTTGGTTAATTTTTCTAGCTCCTCCATTGGGGGCCCTGTGTTCCATCCTATATATGACTGTGGGCATCCACTTCTGTATTTGCCAG